>NW_010973220.1:962065-1339917 GCF_000737465.1 Haliaeetus leucocephalus | reverse complement strand
TCTTCATAGTTTTTTTAATTGTCATTTGAACTAAACCATAGTTGGATGAACATTTGCTGCAAGCAAAATGCAGCAGCATTTAGCATTTTAACATTTTAATCTTTTTCTGTAATTTGTTAAAAACAAAGCTATCTTTGATGTGGATATCTAAGAGAAAAAGAAGTAAGATTCCTGAAACAGGTTTCACATTTTACAAATACTTTGATTCTTAAAAGGGACAATTCACTGACTACAGTAATGTTTGTGATTTCAGCTGATTACTTATGGTTCCCACTACAACAGTTCTGAGATTTATTGCGTATCTGGCCCTTTGTGACCTCTTCAAGGATACACTGTATATGATCCAAAGCTTGACCTTTTATTTTCTTGAGAGAGGAGACACACAATCTTTCTTCTTGAGAACAAATTGCTTTGGGGGCTGAAATCCTCAGAGAATTTACAATGAATTTTCCAGTAGGTCTGAGCTTAGTGTAGTACATACAGCTCTGCAAACTCTCCTTCAGGGAAATAAGACACTTAAGCAGTGACTAGCCAGCTTACAACATACTTGGGTTTTAGTATTTCGGAAAGAATAACACAGAGAAAATATATCATGAAGCAATCAACAGATTACAAGCATGTAAAACATATCCAGAATTACCTCTCTGGGATGTTGGCAAGTTTAATATACAAACATATAATTATTTTAATTTTTAATTGGCATTTTAGAAGAGATTCTTGTAAGACTCGGGAGACTGACTGGGGATTCACATCTGAGATTTGGCTGGGCACTTCCTGCCCTGTCAATATGGTCAACCACAGCTAGTGTACTATCCATCATCCTAGGGTTATGCATGTCAGACACCTTCCAGAAAGAATACATAACAGGTTTGAAAGAGTGATTCTGTATTCAGTGGAATAATACACTGAACGAGCACAGCTCCACTCCACCCCCTGCGGATGCCCCATGTGTTATCTACTAGCCTCAACAGGAGCATTGGCACCTTGCAAAATAATGCCTACTATGGGCGAATATGTTGCATTACCTTCGCTACAGCTCTGAACAAAGTCACTGCTCTCCCATTTCTGTTTTCCATATTCGGACTGAAAGACAGATCAGCAATCCCTTACAGCTTTTAATAACATGATATATTTTCTCTTTTTCATCATATTACACTCATTGCATCCATGCTCTGCATGATAGCATATAGGTGTATATGTACATATATATGTGTAAAGCACTCTGTAATGTATAATATATGTGTGTATATATGCATATAATATCTTCTTTAATATACACCATATGCAAAATACTTTGTATGTCTCTGATCTATTTTGAAAGGCCAGCCCAAGTCACTAACTGTTTATTGCTGAGGCAAAAAGACTGGAAAATAATTGCTTATATGAGAAATTACTTGTCTCTCCATTAGTCTAAAATAGAATAAAAAGCTATGTTTCAGTTACAAATTTTGCATTTTTGATACTTGTCAAGAAATGTAAACTCCACTGCCTGAAAAGGCACAGCAATATAGAGACATGCTCTTCATTTGTCTGTTAAAACACATTTTATAACATTTTAATACAAATAGTTCTATGTCCTTTCCATGTTGTTGTTAGCTATAGAGTGGAAAAGGAAAATAAACTTTCCTCTTTTAAGCTCTTAATCATGTCTCTTCTTTCCACTAATAATGTAGGGGAACTTCAATAGTGAAGTAAACTGAAAAAGAAAAAATATTTGTTCAGGTGGCTCACTACCACAAGGTAATTTAGCATTTCATCAAATACAGATACATAGCTGGTGACCTCAGCTGGTTAAGTGATTTGCTTTCTTTCAAAGCTTCAACTACAAACATGATTCTTTTATTATTTTTATTGAATTTCTGGATTTCTTGATTTGTGATCTCAATAATATGAACTTGATGTCTGAAAATGTAGTAACAAATATTCTGTACATTTTCATATAAGAAAACACTCAGATAAAGCTCTTGCTGACCCATAGTAAGGTCAAGTTGTTCCCTTTTCATAACAACAAATACCATACTTCTAAGGAAATGTGTTGTTTCATTTTTAATGCAACTTGACACTTTTGACAGGGAAAGATAATGACAGTGTAAAATAGCTTTCAAAAAAGTTCAGAGACTAAAAAAGACAGACACACGCTACATAGTTTTGAACTGTTCAAGAAATTGAAAGAAAATAATTTATTTATGGTGCTGTATGAATGCAAGTAATATGTTTCTGGGGAGACTGTCAAATGCTAGTTACAGCTAGAATAATCTGCTTTCATCACCCAAACACAACTTTATCATTGCTCAAAAGTCTTTGAGTTGACCATTTCAACATAAACTCTTATATCTTACTTTAACTTCCCCTATTCTAACTCAGGCACCCATCCTGAAAGCTAAATTTTACGGAACTATGGAGTAATTAATGTCTTCACTTTGCACATCCAGTATTGTTGTGGTTTAACCCCAGCTGGCAACTAAGCACCACACAGCCACTTGTTCACTCCCCCCTCACAGTGGGATGGGGAGAGAATTGGAATGGTAGAAGTGAGAAAACTCATGGGTTGAGATAAAGACAGTTTAATAATTTAAAAAAAAAAAAAGTAAGAAATAAAAAACTAACAAAGAGATAGGAAAATAAAACCCAGGAAAAACAAGTGATTCAAAAAACCCAACTGGCTACCACGAACCAACGGATACCCACCCAACACCCAAGCAATGGCAGCCCCCACCAACCTCCACCCCCGGCTTTTTTCTCTGAGCACACTGTCGTACAGTATGGTATATCCCTTGGTCAGTTGGAGTCACCTGTCCCAGCTGTGTCCCCTGCCAGCTTCTTGTGCACCCCAAAGCCTACTCACTGACAGGTCAGTCTGAGTAGAAAAGTCCCTGATGCTGTGTAAGCCCTGCTCAGCAATAACTAAAACACCTCCATGTTATCAATGCTGTTTTGATCACAAATCCAAAACATCGCACCATACCAGGTACTATGAAAAAATTTATCCCAGCCAAAACCAGTACAAGCATAGAGAGCCATAAGCTCCTTTCATAATCTATGGCAAGAGATAGGTACCTCCAGAGAGAAAAATCTGAAATCAGTCTTTAAAGTAAGATAAATTTCCCTCTAGAAGTATGTATTTCATATCACAGATGATAGAGGTAGCTGAAGTTTGCTACCACCTTTCTAAATAGAAGTCTGTAGTGAAGTGATATAACAGGAAGTCAGGGTGATTAGCTCATACTTAGGTATCTAATATTAAGACAGATTAATCTCTTCCTCAATAGAAAATACCTGTTGTGTTGTGGTTTATAAAACTAAATATATGCCTTTGAAAATTTACAGAGGGACATCTTATCCACCGAAGTTTATGTTCTAAATTTCTAGTTTCAGAAATGTTACTAACAGAAACCTTGCATAGAAACTGACTGGGAAAAGTATATAGGGACGCTTGTTCAGTATTAGAAGTTTTAATCCACCACAGAGATCTGAGAAGCTGGGATAGAGGCATTGAAAAATTCTAGGCTGTGGTTGCTCCTACAAGGCAGTCACTTTTACTCAGAAATCTGAACGTCTCTATGCCAGCTTTAGAATTATGCAACCTCTTTTACAATGCAAAGCTTTATAGAATTATAACTGTTCTGAATATTGCCTTGCCCTATTAAACTGACTGATGAAATTTTATATAGACACAACCAGTGTATTCCTATGCATTAACGTCAGTCTCAAAATTTCATTCTGATTTTACTTATTGATTTAGCTGTCTCTGACACCTAATTAAAAATTTCACAGCTATCAATATAAAATGTTATTCCTACAGTCAAATTCTCAATTGTCATATAGCTTAACAAAATGAAATGCTAAAGTTTGAAGTTCTGATCTTTCTTAAATGTAGACAGCTGCACACAGTCATGAACAAATGCACATAAAAGATTTTTCAGCATCCTCACATGATGAAGCAAACTTGATGGATTTCAGGGAATCATTCTGGAATCCAGACTATCCTACAGAAAGTGATGCTGACAGAATTTTTATGTTTAGTAGAAAAGGTTTGAGTTGAAGTGTGGAATTGCTACTTTATCTCAACAAATTCAGTGAGCCAAGTTTAACTGGCCACAACTTTAAATGAAGTCACTACTATACTGATAACAATAGACAGTGGAGGTAAAAATACTTTCACTATTTTTTTTTAATTATTCACAGGAATTAATCTTTTTTTACCTCCCCTCTTACATATTTAAGGTTCCATTTAAAGCTAAAATATTTTAACATATATTTGTTTACAAAGAAATATGGATCAGGTACAGAATCTGCATTCAGATTTTAAGCAAAAACTGTCAAGTTCACTGATTTGTCTCTTTATATTACAGTGGTAGGGATGATCAGACTTTTATGTTTAGATTAGAGATTAATCCTCTTTTCAAACATGAATAAATTTCTGTGTCTGGGATTTGAACTCTATCATATGCAGGCAGGCCTTGGATGTGCTTTGTTGGGATAAAGTCTGGGGAAAAAAGTTAATTTTCTTCAAATATTACCTTGAAAAGTTAATATTAAGAATGAAAGTTACTTTGTGAGTTCTGGTATAATAATGTGATTTTAATCAGATTTATAAGATGCTAGAATTATAAAACCTCAGAATAATAGAATAGAATAATACAATTAATTTGGTCTGGAATAGATGTCCTAAGGTCATCTGGTCCAACCTCCTGCTCAAAGCTGGACTAACTTCAAAGTTCAACCACACTGCTTAGAGCCATGCCTAGTTGAGGTCTGAAAAGCTCCACAAGTGGTGTATCTACAAACTCTCTGGACAACCTGTTCCAGCTGAAATGTAACCAGTGCTGAGTACTCAGGATCAAAAAAATTAAATTATTTATTAGAATGCCTTAACAGTAACTTTCTCAGAAACCATTATTACACAATCACTTGTTATTTGATAAGGTACAGATTGATTAGATCACTATAAATGTCAAATCATAGTCTGCTCTGCAGAGGAATCTTTAACTCTGGACCTAGTAGAAAACAGTGGCCATAGAGTGTTAAAAACAGAGAGAGAAAACATTTCTGTCAAAAGAAACCGAACATTTTTTGGTGTCATTTCAAAGAATACACTGTAGAATAAACTTTGACATATCTTTACTGCTTTGTGATTGAAAAAGTAAGAGAACTTTATTGAAAATGACACAGTCTTGATTAATTATTGATTTAGGCAAGTAGAACAGAGGCCTACTGGACACATGGGTGAATTACAAGTGTGTTAGAATGATAAGTAATTGGTAATGTCAATACCATCAGATGCTGCAGGAACACTATGTTTGGCAGAAGAAAACTATGTTCTTTTCACTGCAGAAACTAATTAGTTGTGGAATAACAGCTCCAAAGAACTTTAAATGGCTCAGCTAAAAGTATTTGGCAACTCAGCTGCAAATATTTAGACTTTATTTCAAAAATTATGTACACTGGGCCAAGTTCTTTAGCCTTCCCTGGTTAATGTTCTGTAACTTGCTTTGCCACTAGATATGAATATTGCTGTCTAAATCTCTTAATTGGCAAAGTGTTGGCAGAATAGGAAAACACAGATATTCAGCACATGAGGGGAACCAGGAAAATAAGTTCCTCATTTAATTAGTTAGTTTTATTTAAAAAAAAAAATTAAAAAAGGAATTATTGATTGGAAATGCAATAAATCTTTTAAATATTCATCAACTCTTTATTTAAAGTTACAGCTGCTTAATCTTATTCCAATGAATCCAGATCCTGGACAAGACAATTTCAGAATTCTGCTTATCATCCATACAGTTGTTGAACTATTTTCTTAAAGCATTTTTTGTTTCCATCTTCACCTTCACCTGAACTGCTAGAGTAAATTAAATCTGCTTCAAGCAGAAAAAAAAAAAAAAAAGAAGATAAAAAAAGATAAAACTACCTTCTTAATGTTTTCTGCATTTTAGTAGAGATGAACCTAAACCAAACCACACTTGGGGGTTCTGAAGTGGCAACATATTGCTAGAAGCAATTTTCTCCTTGAAAGCAATTGTCTCAGCTTGAAACAAGTTGTACACTGTACCACAAGGGGAAAATATTTTTACAAGCCTTCCAGCCCCAGAAGAGCTGTAACAAATTAGAAAATACAGACACATAAGGACAGTATGAATAAAAAAAGCCCATGGATACCTGGTGCCTGGTCCACCTGGTCCACAGACTACAGAGCCTATGCTAAGTAGGATGCAGTTCAGAGTAAGTGGTCATGGAATGTCTGAAACCCAACCTAGTGCAGCAGCGAGATGCAAGCCCTTTTGCTCTGCTCCAAAAGCCAGACCTCTGAAAGTCTAGTACTTTGAAAGAACTGAGCAGCGTCCAGTTCATTGTTTTAAGATATGATTTGTATCAGTGATTAGAAGAACATTCAAAACAGTCAGACAAAATGAGATGTGAGTGTATTTACCATCTCAGGGAGTCCAATTCCCATATCTTGTCTTCCAGAAGAGAGCCCTAAATACCAGGTGGTAGAGTGTGAGGCTAGTACAGGGGAATTACTTTGTTCCACCACTTAAGGCTGGGCCAAAAGATATCTCTAAGAAGATACTGATAAAAATTCTCACAAGTAGAAGTTGTAATACTTACCTTTTAAGTACCATGTGAATTCACAGCTAAGCATGCAAGCTGTCTGTATGATAAGACAGAATTACCCAAGACAGGCATTTTTGTGCTAAGGCTAGCTACCAAAGTTAATCAAGACAAGAACACAAGGGAAATAGAATTACTAGAATGGACAAACACCTTCTACCAAGGATTTTGAGCTCTTTGCAATTACAAAGGTGGGGTGATTAAAGAAAGTATAGGCCTGTCTCCAATAATGACTGGTAGCCTAGTGGCTAAAAATTTCTTATGGAAATCCACACTTAAAGTCATGCTCTGATTAAAGGTATACACTTGCCCAAACTAACTATAACAGGAGTCAGCAGGTTTCAGTAACATGCAGTACCACTTCCAATTCTTTAAGTTGCCTCATATATCTTGCCTATCTACAATAAGGGCCGGAAGGAGGACCTGGGGAAATAGAGGCCTGTCAGTCTGACCTTGGCTCGGTAATTGTTCTCTGCCTATTATGTTTTATGACATGCCAGATTGCTTTGAAAAACTTTTTAAAGATGGCACATATCAGTAAGTTTATTATACCTTTTCTTAATCTTTGTTTTTATTATACATTTACTAATTATAGTCAACAGCAGTCAAAGGGAGATTCTCACAGCAGCTCCTGACATGACACTTTTCTAAGTCTTAACATATTATGTTTAAAAATACTTGGCCTTTTTACCAAGAAGCACGTCCAATAGGGATTTACATGGAAGTACTAAACTTATATTTTATTCCTTAGTATTCTGCTAACAATAAATAAAAAATAATACCAGTAATACTACATTTCAAAAATATGTAATTATGATTTTTCTTTTTCCATTTTAGGGCAAAGCACTTGTTGTTAATGAGATGACGAATCAATTTACAATGAGATGAAAACACCTAACAGTGGTTGTGTACCTAGAAGATGGTCCAGAAAAGGACTTCTGGAGTACCTAATGCTAGCACAAAATTTTAAAAAGTACATTATGGTAATGAATAATATTTATTTTTATTATTAAATCAGAAGTCCCAAGAAGCAGTGAAATTTTATCATGGAAGGTATGCTACAAACAGATATAAATAACCAGTTCATGCCCATAAAAGTGGCAAATCAGTAAAAATTCAATTTCACATTGGTATATTAGGTCAAAATTATTTTTGAAGTTATACTACAGATATACTACTATACTACTTTTTTTGAAAATGATGAAGGGGGTTTTTTTCCCTTCTGATATTTTAAAAGGCATGTTACCTTTTTTTTTTTTTTTTTTGCACTACAGTATAAGGTAGTTTGTTATATCCTGAGCAGCTGTGACTGTTCTCTGACAACTTATGACAATGCATCACACCACGGACTAAAATGCATTGTAATAAGCATTACTAGGGACAATAATAATAAGACATAGGGTTTTTTTTTTTCCTTTGGACAGAGTCTGAAGCAAGTAAATCAACAAAGTCAGCCCCCTGAGACTCAGTTCATCCTTGATTATCCTTAATGTAAGGTTGAAATAATTTGCTACAAAGCTGGTAACAATTCATGGCAGCTACCACACTGCTTAGAGTTTCCAGGCTGACATATTCAAGGTAGAATAAAAATTTTCAAATCCACCTGTTCAAATGGAAGAAGCGTCAGGGAGAGTTCTTCTTGACTATCACTATGCTATGGGTGCCTGTAGTCCATGTCAGTCTTTCTAACTTCAGCATGTACACTGATATCTGATTTAAAAAAGGGCTTTTGAAATTTAATTGGGGGTGGGGAGGGGGTTAGTTTAATTGCAGTATATTTTATTCCATACCAAACATTTCTGTGGTCCCTATAAAACATTTTTAATCCTGACCAGATATACAATTAGCTATAATGAGGGTAATAAATTATACAGAAAAAAATATGATTTTATTTTCTTTTATCAGTTTTTCTTTCCATTACTCTGGATGATCCTTTCTTCTTGTCCTGTTATGGAAAGAAATTGAACATTTCTGACTAGCTTTCTCAATAACATTATTTAGTTTGTATTTTTCACATCTCATTTGATTAGTCACTTCTTTAAATTAAACATGACCAGTTTGTTGTTTTGTTGAGATCTTTTCCTTTCCCATGATTATTTACACAGTATATTCTATTGTTTATTAACTAGCAATGAAAAAAAAAAAAGTCTGTTAGAAAGACACATTCTTCCGGGCAACACACATTAAGCAAGTATTTTGCCCAAGAGAAACCCACACCCAAAAGTGGAAAAGCTGTTTATACTTTATTTTTCTATGGCTGTTTATCATTAGCTAGTATGCTCTTGAGGGAAAAACTAGCTGCATTTTCATTAGATAACAGTGAATATTTTAATAAGGACTAGTTAATATTTAATGTAATATACAACTAGTAAGATTTTGAAAATATTAAAATGCTGTATTTTTATTATAAGAAAATATAAGAAAAAACATACAGTCTTAAGTTTCCATTGTGCTATGCAGAGATATTGAAAAATGTTTATGAAACTATAATGTGGAACTAGGGCCACATACATATATACCAGCAATGTAGGCTTCACAAGGATTTTAGTGGTTTATACCACAGTAATGAAATAGAGAGGTAAGACCGAAAGTTAGGGCAGGATTTAGCAGCCCACATGTAGATGTCTAGTGTCATTCGAGGTCTCCTAAGATAGCAAGGATATTCATATAAGTGTGACAAATATGACACTGACTTTCCGGCAGAACCATGACCTTTCACTTAATCCTGGTATGGTCAGGTGAAACACTGGAGAGCATCTGAAAGGAAAACTGACATACAGGCTGTTGAATCCTACCCTAGGGAAGCGTTCTGGGGAGTTCTCACAAGGGAAAGAAGTTAGAGGGGATGTTACAGAAACCGTTCTTTAAAAGGTTGCTTATACTAATGCTGAAGGTATTTGAAATAGACCTATGGGTAGGTATCTTCAGTGGTTACATATTGTCACAATTTCAGACTCTGCAGGTGAGCTCAGTGTCCAAGCACCCATCATGACCAGTACAGCATCAATAAAGTGCATAAAACCTGAACAGTTCAGCCTACCCCAAAATGAGATGTTAGGGCTGCATTCTGTTCTCTAAATGAAGGCATCTAGTCATTTCTAGGCACTGTGAGGTACCTTTGCTAGCTTCCACCTTGCTGTAGAAGGAGGCAAATTTTTTATAATTTCTGTGTGTATTGGGTTTGTATGGCAAGGGTTTGGTAATGGGGGGCTGCAGGGGTGGCTTCTGTGAGAAGCTGCTGGAAACTTCCCCTATGTCTGACAGAGCCAGTGCCAGCCGACTCCAAGATGGAGACACTGCTGGCCAAAGCTGAGCCAATCAGCAATGGTTGTAGCACCTTTGTGATAACATATTTAAGAAGGGGGAAAAGAAAACTGCGCTACTGCAGCAGGAAGAAAGGAGTGAGAATATGTGACAATATGCAGACACCATGTTCAGTGAAGAAGGTGGGTGAGGAGGGGCTCCAGACGCTGGAGCAGAGATTCCCCTGCAGCCTGTAGTGAGGCAGACTGTCCCCCTGTGGCAGATGGAGGTCCACGGTGGAGCATAAATCCACCTGCAGCCTGTGGAGGACCCCACGCCGGAGCAGGTGGGTATGCCCTGAAGGAAGCTGTAGCCCATGGAGAGCCCACACAGGGGCAGGCTCCTGGCAGGAACTGCAGCACGCGGACAGGAGACCACATAGGAGGAAGTTTTCTGGCAGGACTTGTGACCCCGCGAGAGACTCTTGCTGGAGCAGTCTGTTCCTGAAGGACTGCACCCTGTGGAAAGG
This sequence comes from Haliaeetus leucocephalus, assembly GCF_000737465.1. NCBI lineage: Eukaryota > Metazoa > Chordata > Aves > Accipitriformes > Accipitridae > Haliaeetus > Haliaeetus leucocephalus. The sequence goes on along the minus strand of NW_010973220.1, from coordinate 1,329,533 downwards.
ACCCATGCAGTAGCAGTTCTTGAAAACTGTCAGCCTGTGTGAAGGACCTGCATTGGAGAAGTTCATGAAGGACTGATTCCCATGGGAGGGACCTCACAGTGGAGCAGAGGAAGAGTATGAGGAAAAGGGAGCAGCAGAGACAGTGCATAATGAACTGACCACAACCCTCCTTCCCCATTCCCCTGTGCTGCTTGCAGGAAGGAGGTAGAAGAGTTGGGTGAGGTGGCTGCAGGATGAACTCAGCCAGTCAGGGAGGACTGCACCAGGAGAACCTGCAGGCAACTCCCACGCAGTACTGGTGATCACAACACCTGCCTGGCCTTCTCTTTGTCTAAAAGAGCAGCAGCAAGAAGTTGTCAAGTGAAGATCTGTTCTGCTCAACACTAGAAGCAACGAACATAGTAGTTTCTTGTAAGAAAAGCCAGTAAGAGCTTGAATGATCAAAATGAGCTAACCTGTTTTACGGATGGGGTCTACACAGCTTGCTGCAGGCTGGTTGGAGGCCTGCCTGATGTTGCGCAACTAGGGGTTCCCAGCATGTGAAGGTCTGTGAGACTATCTATACCACCCTCTCTTGATTTAGAGCATTGGCTGGAACAAAGTGCATTGAAAATAATGCTGTACAGAGTGCGAGTACCTTTCTTACTGGGTTCACAACAGACCAGCACCTCCAGGTGCAAAACAGGGAGGAACCTTCTTCCTTTATCTACCCTTGAAGGTGACACAAGCTGCCAAAGTGTTTTCACAGTCTGTGACTGTATTACTAAGTTTCTCTTATTGGCGAGATCTTCTATTTCCATGGCAATTTTGGCCATTTTTCTTGCTTTTTCTAATTTTGCTTTGCCTTCACTTATAGCTGCGTCTCTCTTTGAGGCAATGTCGACAGGAGGAAGCAGTGGTTCTCTGCAACACAAATAGGTTTTGGAAAAGAGTCCACATTGGTATGAATTAAGAGGCTGGTGGTAAAAAACTCTCACAACAGAAACAACCACCCCAATAGTTGGGGTTGTTCAGCCTGGAGAAGAGAAGGCTCCAGGGAGACCTTGTTGCAGCCTTTCAATATATAAATGGGGCTTATAAGCAAGATGGAGATAGACTTTTTACCAAGGCCTGTAGTGACAGGACAAGGTGCAGCATTTTTAAACTGAAAAAGATTAGATTTAGATTGGACATAAGGAAGACTTTTTTTACAATAAGGATGGTAAGACACTGGAACAGGCTGCCCAGAGAAGTTGTGGATGCCCCATCATTGGAAGTGTTCAAGGCCAGGTTGGATGGGGCTTTGAGCAACCTGACCTAGTGAAAGATGTCTCTGCCCATGGAAGGGGGATTGCACTACATGACCTTTCAAGGTCCCTTCCAACCCAAACCATTCTATGATTCTGTATCTGTCATTCCTGTCACATTGCTTGGAATAGTGTAGAAACATTTTGTTTGGCTAGCTGAAACTGATCATCTAAACTTTAGATGTTTTAATTTAGGTAAATTGAATGATATATAAGTTATCTTTCAGAGGTTGCATAGGCATCAAAATAGCCACCATGACAAAGTTTCATGTGTCTACAGAAACATCACTGGTTGCATTAGATTGTAGTGTAGCTATAAACCCTACATACTGCAATCATATCAGAACTGGTAGAAGTGAGTAGAAAGAGATATGCCTTTTATAAAAACAAAGTTTGTGCCTCCCTCTGCTATCAGCCAGGGAGAAAATTACAGCATGTAATAAAAACAAAACAAAACAAAACAAAACATGCTTGCAACCAGGCTGGAACTGGGAAAATTTGTGGAACTTGGTAAATTCACATCCTGGCTGTGCCACAGACTTCCAGCAGTGCCTTGGACAAATGAGTGAGTGCCAGATCCAAATAGGAAGTGAAAAACACAGACTCAAATGCAGATTTTCATAAAACATGCTTAGATGCTGCCCAGTCTTAGAAATGCCTTGTGGCCTTACTTTTGCTGTTATGGTGTTAAATAAAAGGGAAGCACTGGAAATATTAATCTTTTGGAACCGGAAAAATGCCTTACATATCTGAGGCCTATTTGCAAAACATATTACTGAAATAATCAATATTGCTAGTGTTAGAATGCTAATCTGTGGCTTCTGTATTGAATGCATTCCTGTTTATATTTACAAAACACAATAAATTTCTGAGACACTCACATTCCAGAGTAATTAAGATATTAATTTAAGACAGCCAGCTAAACATAACTGCTTAATTTGGTAATATTTTGTTCATGGGACTTAATTATGTTTACATAGTAGATGTTGACAAGTTCATTAACTACCTTTATTTATTCAGCAAGTAGTATGGGAGATCCTGCAATCCATCATGGGTTGACTACATCTCTGAAGAGTCAGTGTACACTGTGTCTTTGTTTTCTGAAAGTATATTATTTAAGACTTTTAAAATATATTCATAACAGTTTCGTTTCTACTGATGCAGTTCTCAGCTTCTGTCTTAAATCACCTGTCCTCAAAAACTGTTGATCTTTCTAAGACAATACAATAGTATGTTAATATCATAAAGAATCATTACAGAGTTTCTGCTTATACTATTTTTAATGGACTATACCCTTTTCAGTGTAGCATGGTACTGTTGACTTGTTATCTTCTGGGGCTTCCTCAACTCCAAATATTTCAAAGTGTTTTTGCACAAGTATATGCTGGTTCTTTTTCAGGATTTCAAGAACAAAGACAAAAACACTGTAAAAAACTATAACTATTTTATTAACATCCTAGAACTAGAATCCTGCCTAACTCTCACTAAGTAGGATGATTAAGACAAATGATGAGTAGCCTTTGGATTCTTTAACAATACATGAATAAATAGCAATTCTTTACAATGTTTATCTGTTTGTATAAGACTGCTATTATTTAGTTGTATATCATTTTTCTCAGAATAAATTTCCACTTTTTGTTTCCTCTAGATCTTTAGATCACATAGAAAATATTTCAGATTGTACTGTAAAGTAAAAGATAGAAACTTCTACTTAGGGCTTCTTACACTATAGGTATATTTAAAAAACATATAATATATAATTAACATCATTATTAGTTATACGTTTAGGTAAAATTAATTCAAGCAATTAAATTTTATATAATATTTTTACATCTCTTTCTATTTGATCTTATTTTCTGCTTAATGTGTTCATTTCTTTATTAACTTGTTACTGAATTTTGATAGGCATTTAAGAGTTCTATAAAAATGCTGATTGAATGTGTAGAAAGTTATTTTCAGTTTCCTAATTGAAACGTATTTCAGTTCGTTCTTGATTTGTACAGTGGACGTGGGATTTTGGCTGCCTAAGGGAGTTACGTAGCTGCAAGAGTGGGAGTGCTCTGAGCTTCCCTGTTTTCCCAGATCCTCATGATTCATAGGTCATACAGATAGCTCTACTTTCCAATATCTTTCATGCAGTTTTGCAAGAGGTAATTATAATCTATAAATAAATTTAAAAAAATGAATGCTTATTGTGCACTTAGAACAATAGACCTTACGCTAATCCAACACAGTCATTAGAAAAGTTAAATGTAAAGTGGGAAACTAAGAAACAAATATTTAAGAATATTAATGTCAGTCAGAGTAATACAGCAAGTATGTTGCAAGTAAATATAGAAATGAAAAGATTCAAGTCTAGTTCTAATAAATGCTGATGGTCCAATGAATGGAATATAAATTCTGAGAGCTGCATACAAGAAGTTATTCTGCAAAAGTAATTTTAATTCATTACTATTATATAAAATACTGTGTTGGTCTTTATTTATCCACATTTTTCTTCAGTTTTGCTTGCAAAAATGTATTGATTCCTTTCGCTGCTCTGGGCATGTTGCATCAACTTAGGGGCTGAAATTGAACTTTGAGATAATAATGTCTTATATTGCTTACAAATGCATTTGCGTATCATTAACAAAAGAGGCATCTCTCTACGATAGATGAAGGGTACCAGTTTAGCCTTGCAGATGGAATGTTGGAGGAGGTTGTAAATCTGCAATTTAGACTGATTAGAGCATGTGGAACTCAAAGAATTCTAATATCTTTAACAATTAACTGCCTGAGCAATGTTCCTATGTCAGCTATGCCAGAAGACAGCTTATTAATAAATGAACATCCTTTCCATCCCTTCCATTTGACCTTGCAAAACACTTCCCTCTCCAGGAGAATAAGTTACCTGAAGCCTTATCTTTTCAGACATGTTAAGCAGGACTGGACATAGCTGAGTAAACGGAAGAGAGGAAAAATAGCATAATGAAAATAAGCTTTGAGATTATGAGTAGCATCAAGAAACATAAGTAAATCTGTAACCACATTAAAAAAATGATCATCATATCCATTATGATGCCAAGATAGCTTCCAGTGGTATTAGTAGTATTAATGTTTTTCTCCCCTGCACTTTATTTTCTGATTCTGTGCCCACACTCAGTTTTTCACTCATATTCTCTTTTAATTAGTAGTTTTCTATCTGTGATTGTTTACAATAATACAAAGTGGAAACTTTTGTTAATGAGGTCATGTTGTTAGAAAAAAATAGACAAGCTTCCAAGTACAGAGTTCCATCTTCATGTGTGAAAGTGAAAACTTCACAAAACTGGAAGAGCAGGAAGATCTGGGTGCAATTTAATTGTTACTGTGTTTGACAGTTTGAAAGAAGATGCCTTGTGTTTTTCTAGTTTAAATTTTTTTTTACAAAGCCCTTGCTGAAGTCTGGCCCTACCCTCCCTTCGCTAAATATCTCAGGAGGACAGAAAGACCATTCAGTGATTCATTCACAGTTCATCTTACAGTGCCCATGTCAACGTCAATGAAGCCTCCAAGACGTTCTGCTGGCTAAAAGCCAAAGCTACAGCAGTAACTGCAGCAGCAGCAAGCATTAGGACGATATCTACTACTCACTTTACTTCTAGGATATCTAGTCTAAGTAAGGTCAGTCAATTTTAATGAAGAAAGGAAAAAAAAAAGCTTTGTTTGTGACAGCTTTGAATGTGTCTAAAAGAAACTACAATGTTAATTAGGTCCAACATGGTAGCATGGGCAGCCAGTTATCCATATACTATGTTTTATTTTTACAGAGAAGCCCAGCCTCGCTTTCTTCATGTAAGCAGTCCTGTCTCCATGGAACTTCTTACAAAAAGGTGAACAGAATTTGACAAACTGAATGTTGAGTGCTGTAATTACCATGCTTTCAGCATAAATAGTGTAGTAATCTAAGTAAATATATTGATCTGATTGAAATAAGAAAATAATCTCAAAGGCCGTAAATTATCTTACCTGCAGAAAGCTATCGTTTAACAAGATGTCTCCCAAATACTCTCTTGTCACTCCAGCTTGCAAACTATCTTGCTGGTATGTATGAAAAAGTGGTATGCTATTCAAACTTTAAATGCTTTGTTTTGCCTAAAAAGATCACAGGTAGTTTTTGAAGTGGATATTTTATTTCTTTGTCTCTGGCTCTTTATCTCTTTCATAGAAGAATCCTTGTTAGAATTTAAAGAGTGAATAAATATGAATTAAAGAAATTAAACCGAAGGTATGTGAACAGAATGCAAACCCACAAATTATTGATTTGTTTTATATTCCGATAACTATACTTAAGAACAGAATGTTTTAATCCCTGTGAGACTTATGCCTTTCAGTAAAACAAGTATAATTAATTAATGTGAATACAAGAATCCTTACTAGAAGGAGAGGAAATGGCAAATCACTGAAATAATTAGATTTTAAATTTGAGTACTTTAAACTGTACCCATGAATATGTTCTTTAGAAGGCAATGTCAGAGATCTGAAGACTCCAAGCATGTAATAAAGAAAGTACAATTTAGGACAGGTCCGATAAAGGCTTTATTAACTATGATCAGTGTCGTGGTTTAACCCCAGCCAGCAACTAAGCACCACGCAGCTGCTCACTCACTCCCCCCCCATCCAGTGGGATGGGGGAGAAAATCAGGAAAAGAAGTAAAACTCCTGGGTTGAGATAAGAACGATTTAATAGAACAGAAAAGAAGAAACTAATAATGATAATGATAACACTAATAAAATGACAACAGTAGTAATAAAAGGATTGAAATGTACAAATGATGCACAGGGCAATTGCTCACCACCCGCCGACCGACACCCAGCCAGTCCCCGAGCGGCAAATCCCTGCCCCCCACCTCCCAGTTCCTGAACTAGATGGGACGTCACATGGCATGGAATACACTGTTGGCCAGTTTGGGTCAGGTGCCCTGGCTGGGCATGAGAAGCTGAAAAATCCTTGACTCTAGTCTAAACACTACTGAGCAACAACTGAAAACATCAGTGTTATCAACATTCTTCACATACTGAACTCAAAACATAGCACTGACCCAGGTACTAGGAAGACAGTTAACTACATCCCAGCTGAAACCAGGACAATCAGAGTGAGGGAACATTGTCCTCTGTCAAATGATTGCAGAGACCCAACCTATATACAGTTTTAGATAAAATAAATAAAGAAAAAAAAAAAAAAAAGAGAGGGGGGAGGAAAACAAATCATTTCAGTGTTAACAAAGCCAGGTATCCATCCCAGGGAGGGATGGTCTCCTTAAGTAACTTACTAACTGCCACACTACTAAGAAGGAATGAAACAGTAAATAATGTGCCAATATGGACACATGGGTCTTGGTGGAGCCTATATGACTGGCACAATCTGTATTATGTTAACTCAGAAGCGGGGAGTGGGAAACCATCACAGACTGTTAGCTTCTAGTTGAAAGGAATGTTCTTTTAGTTAGGATAAACTTCTTAGCCAGACCTCTCAAATCTTAAATATTAATGGTTTTACCACCACAGCAAGTACCTTTTTTCACTAGCAACAAAATAGAATTGGACCTGATAAATGTCCCAAAAATTCTCAAGGCTTGGATCATTGATAATAATAATGAAAATAACAGTGAAACCCCAAAGCAAAATTTTAAAAATTGAGACATTTGTACAGTGTTTAGCCTCCAACTTTCACTACCATTAACGAAGATAATAAAATATAGTCAACATCCATTAAACCATTACAGTTTGAAAATGTAGGGGGTTTTGCATATCAGATTAGAAATAAACCACTTCTGATCAGTGCTAATCAAAATACTCTATATGAAGTTGGTATATGTAAAGGGCTGCTGGCAATTCCTTTTGATACTCCTTTATCTCCAGAATTGTGATGCGCAAAATGGTATGATGTTGGTATTAATGTCAGTTGTCTGCTGGAAGAACAGTGAGCTTACAACAACAAAAGACAGCAACAAAAAGATTTTCAAATGTACAGATGAAGAGACAGCAACAAAGGGGAAACCAACTGTAATAAGGACAAGAAAGGAAAACAGCTTTGATAAAATATGCTGTCTAGGCTAACAGCACTAGAAGGTGATTCTACTTCCCCCCCCGCCCCCGTTTATTTCCATTCCTACAGCCCCTGCAGCATCAATTCTAGTCATATTGAGTAGTGCTTTTTTAAGATTTTAAACAGAAAACAAAGCTGGCAAATTTAGCCTTTACACTGTGTTTACAAAGATATAGTGGAAAGCCAGCAAAAAGTAGCATCCTTCCTTTCATTTTGCCATAAGTTCAAATGATTTTTCAGTAGTATAATTAGCCTTAGCCTTATGCTCCATTAAACAAAACAAAAAATGAGCACCTTATCAAGCAAAATAGTTAAAAAGTATATTCCACATGCATATAGCCACAGACACACCAGATACAATGAGTTGAATGAAAGACACTAGGCTTGTGGGCTTAATTCACTACATCAGTGTCATCGTCCTGGCTTCCAGAGGCAGGACATCATGTAGGTAGGTATCACTGCTGTCCTGAGCTGCATTTTCATGCTTCTAGGGAAGATACCAGCTGGCTATGAATCGCTGGCTGTACCTAAGGCCACCTCATCTCTGCAGGTGAACTCTGCCAGAATACGCATGGAGAAATAGGCTGCCTGTTCTGTCGAACTGTTGATTGATAAATTAGGGTCCACGTGGCTATGCTAGTAAACTAAATGGCATCTGATCATGGCCTAAGCATTGAGATTCAGTTATCCATAATAGTTTATCATCATCCTGCTCCTTGGTATACTTTTGGATCATGTCAACAAGCTTGCTTTCAGACAGCACATGCAACCTCTCCACTTTTTGAGGTAGTATGAATCAGTTTCTTTTTCTGTCAGAATGAATGAGGCAACCTGTTCTAGTAAAAAAGACATTTTTGTTCTACAGATGTGACGTTTGCTATGTCACTTGGCGAGTGAACAGATCTAAGCCATGTGGTTCCATAAATTTCTATGGAAATTCAGATTTTATGCTGTAAAAGTAGCCCCTATTTTTGGAGGGACAGAGATATCAGATGCTTCCCTGAAATCTACAAGGTGCATTAATGATTTTCCACAGAGATTCAGTATGTTCAACAATTAATCTCAATATAACTAGAAGTAATTTTTCACAAGTCTTCTCCAGGTCACAGCATACTAGCAAAGAGGAGGAAGAGTGTACATAAATTATTTGGTCTGTCTGCACATACTGGATGGCCCTCTGGCACATCTATGAAGCTTAATAAGAAAATACCACTAAACTGACCTGAATTTTGTCCTCGTGTTTTTCATATGGAAAGTATGAGACTTAGTATATATGACCTGTATGACTGAGAACCTTCGATAGTGTGTGCTTTAAAATTCATACTCTTATTCTACTTTCATTTATTAGTAATTTTTAAATTACTAATATTGAAAACCCACAACAACTGGAATACTCATCAACCTAACATGAGGATGCTTCTCTTTCTGTAGACTAAAAAGTAAAAACCAAACAAAGAAAACCCCTTGGTTCCCATTTTTCAGTCAGAAGACTGGAAAGTAGAGGGAGGATTGAACACTTTTTCATCTTTTCAGAAGTCTTCTAGTGTCATTTTGGCAATGCATATACCACAAATGGTTTATGATAATAAAACAAATATGATTTATTTGGCCTGTATGAGAGTCACAGAATTAAGAGTATGTCCAAACTAATTCATAAACTTGGAGTTATTTCCTATTGCTTTTTGAATTAAAAGAAATCCCAATGCAGGTGTCATAAAGAGTACAACTCCTGAACATAAAATAAAAAATGGCCAAAAATAACTTAAAAATTGCCAGATTGAAAGTTGCATCTGAAGATGTGGCTTGGGGGGGCGGAATAAGGAATTCTAGGAAGCAGGAGACCAGCGTATGCTAACCTACACAGCTTTTACCTGGTATGTAACTTAATTTACATATTTCTTGGAGAATAAATATTTCCATATGGCAAAGATATCATAAGTTTCACAACTTGAAAGGAAACATTTGTACTGCAGATAAATTTATTATAGGTCAATAAGAGAAATGAAATCAAAAGAATAAAGAGTTGATAAAGTACAAAATAATCTACCATATTTGAGATCACCAAACTTTGATTCATATAAAATAAAGATGAAATAATAGAAATACAGTCAATGTTATCTTGACAACCCTACTTCTTGTACCAAAAGACTCTAACTGGTTTCCCATTTCACTGTCTTTTGAAATTTACTTTGTTAGGCATGTTATCATACTACTGTTTCCAAAAGGTCTGAGGATTATATTTTGGAAACCACACTGTATTTTTTTCAGGTAATCAATAAACTCACAAACTGTGACACACAAAATCAGTTTTAGACATGTATGCTCTTGAATATATGTTTTTCTTCCTCATTACATTAACCTTTTCATATAAATGGCATAATTACGTTATTTTTTGAAACAAAGCATGCATAAATTAATATTTTTTTTTAAATAAATCGTGGTCTGTAAGTCTTCTGGGACAGACCATTTACTCTCACAGGGAGTCACACTGTACTGCGTGTTATGGACCATAACTTGACAAAAAATCTTTACCATTATAAATAAGGGCTTCAAACTTTGGCCTAATAAAATGCAGGATTTTGTTATTACTTACTGTTATCTGATGTATTGTGGTCTTGTCTCAGCCTTGTTCCAGGTCTTGATGTGAGGCTGAGCTACAGTCGAACAAGAACCTAAACAGAGGGTTTATTTGTGAGTTCATATAATTTTTGAATCTTCTGTTTTGGATCATTCTGGTTCTGTTTAAACTTGAAGCTTCCCTGAGACTGTTCTGCTGCCATGGCTCTAATAAGCTTTCTACAATTAATGGACCCCAAAATACCTGTTCACCATTTCATACAAATGCCTCATCCATTCTTACTAAAATGAGACTTGCAAACTCTATGAAACCTAATAACATCTCCATGCCCATAGAATTCTCTTGAGCCTAGTTAAATCAGCTTTATGACAACATTGTGTTAGCAACAAGTTAACGTAACATTCTGTAAGAATCTAGACTAATTAGCTTAAATAAAATGTCCGAAAATGACTGTGCTGTAGATATCTATAGTGGATTTTCCACACAATATATGTGTATCTGAATGACATTTCTATGAAATATCAAGCATATATTTTACTTGCTTTTATTTTTCTCCTTCCCTAAGAAAAGCCTGAAAGGAAATTTCAGAGGAATTAGCCTATTTTGTTCTTTGTACAGTAGCCAAAACAGCAACAAGAGAAAAAGAACAAATTAAAAAAATAAAATAAATTTCTTTTGCAAATCTATTGTACATACCCACATAGAAACTTTAAGCTACAATAATGAGCTGCAAATAGATTTATTATAACAAATTGAAGAGATTAATGAAAATGGTGATGTACATTTCAGAGATGTTCATTGGGGAAATGAGCGTTCATTCATGATAATGCTGGTGTTAACTTACTTTGTAAATTTCTAAATACATTCTTAAAAGACTGCTGGTACTATCAACCATCTAATAGACTACAGACTTTTTGGATATAAATTATTACTATGTTTTAATTGGTTTTAAAAAGGATTCATTGAATTGAACTGCAATACAGAAGTTCTTTTCAGAATAAAAGTTTTTGTCTTACAGAATGCAGAAAGCTATGTAGGACTTAGAGCCTTTCACTGAAACAAGTTTTTGAGTATTGCTTCTGATGGAAAAAATTTGTCATGGCACATGGGAAACATGAAAACTGAAGAACACAAACACACACAGGAGGATAAATAAACTTGATCAATAAATATAGCAACTTGTTAAATATTAAAAAAAGTGAACCCATTATGTAAGTACAAGTTTAGTAAAAGAAAAAAAATCAGCAATTTTTTAACACTTATTTTAGAACTCGTCACTAAAACATTTAAATTTCTACGTGGTGATTTCCTGAAGGGAAAAAGAATTGCTAAGGCAATATGCAAGATTTGCAAAAAAGAGGACAAATGTTAGGAAACAACAAGGGCAAACATTATTAATGATGTCATACAATATGTCATAGAGGGAGGAACATAACACAGAACAGTATACTTCTTCTGAATGAAGTATATTTGTCTCAGATATCTGCAATTTGGGATGCAGTTTTATGTACTCTATTCCACCAATAGACTGTATCAAAAGAGGTATCCATGTCTCCTATTTATGGCCATATATTCCTTTGTACTTCTTTGCACTAGATCTTGAAATTCTAGAGGGTAAGATTTAAAAATCAATCACTTTGCTTTTGTGTTTTTTTCTTTCATTACCTTCTGTTAATTGTCAGCTCATCTGATTCATTCTGCAGTCTTAAAATAACCACCTCTGATAGAAGGAAGACAGCAGGAACAAGTAGCTACAAGAAGGGTGAAGGAAAGGAAGAAGGGCCACCACTTTCTGTGGCAGGCCACAGTCGGATCTAAAGCAATGCAATTCTCTACTCCTTGAACAATTTGTAGACCTGTTAAAATGTTTCTCTCAAAATAAATAACATTGCAGTGCTTAGGTAAAGACTAGCAAGAGAAGGCATGCAACAGAAGTGCTTCTGTGCTTGGAATAATATGCTGAGCCTATACAAGTCAAATGTTTACACAGTCTTACTACTCCCTCTACAGCCAGGGGAGCATTTGATTTGCCTTCTAGTTGGACTTGATATGAAACCTCCTAGTAGCCATATCAGGTTTGTGAAATAAATATGACATCTAGGACTGTGGATGCAAGTGAAACAATCACATGGGGCTACAACAAAAGTGGGCATAAGGAAAAACTAAAAGTACAAGCCATTAACTTGAAACTTTACAGATCTTATTTGGACTTGTCTACAGACATTTATTTATGTGATTGTTCCATGCTGGCCAGTTATCAGTGAAGGAAAATAGTACCTTGATTAAAAATCTTAATCTAGACTGTTTAACTTAAGAAATCACGTTCTTAATACATGACAGAAAAAAAAGTTAATTGCCTTGCAAATCAGATTGAGAATAAAAAAAAATAAGCAAAAAAATCCCCCACATAATATTTATTGATTAATGGGGTGCCAGGAAAAGTTGCAGAGAAAGTAAAAAGTACAGGAAGTTTTTAGCAAGAATGTCATAAATATTTAAGATGAGCTCAGGCTCCAGACTCCAAATGTCTAACTGTAAGTGTCTGCATATAAGTATTTAAGCCTTCATCACAGAAGTAGGTCTTAGCTGACTTGTTAAAATTTCCTAATGTGCCTTAGTTTCTAGTGCAATTTGAGAGTACACTATCCTGCCTGAGCTCCAGCTGCCAACATGGGAGGGCAGAGGTCAGCTGCAGGTCCAGCCTTGTATAGGTGTCTTAAATACCCTAAGGAGTTTCCAGTGAAATTTGATACTGATGTTTGCCTATCAGAAACTATCCTCTAGTTAAGAGTGTTGGAACCTGGTATCTCACTTTAAGGTAGATGTCTACAGTTGGTCATATGAATAGCTCTCTAAATCAATGAGCTGCCAGTACTAGCAAACTGAATCCCATGACTAAACTTAAAAGCCTGTAGTCTCAAGCTGAATCCAACCTGTAACATTTCGATACCTAAGTTAGTGCAGATGAATCCTGTTCTAAATCTTCCATAATGAGGGAAAAGGGAATGGTATAATGTTCTTTCTATTCTAGGCAATTGCAATGGTACTGTTTGTCCTATTTGTGGGAAAGCTGTAGAAAGAAAGATATACCAAGTGCATTGAGAGACCTTTTTTTTTTAAATATGATCTCAAATTGCAGCATTTTTAATAGATATGTTATCAAAGTACAGCAACGAATTAGTTGGCTTCAGAAGAGAGAGATGATCACACAGAAAGATTGACAATTGGTTGAAGGAGGCTTTGCACTTCTGTTTAGACATCTTGCAGAAAAGAGGTAGCAAGAATGTAATTGTTTTGTTCAAGCAACACTGAGGCATAGTAAGGTTAATCAGAGAGTCACATCAAAACAGTTTTTTCAGTATGCATGAATATCACCCACCAAACTTTCTCTATATCTAAAGTTCAAGAGAATACATTATCTATTCCAGTAGTGCTCATATCAAAGATTCAGTCAGTTGAAAATAAGCAAATAATTCAGAGACTACTTACATGCTTTGGATTCAGGCCGATGCTGTGAGCTTAGAGATTAAGGGGAAGAAAACTGTATCAGGCAACTTTATCAAAGTGCAGTGACTGTTTTCTTCAGGGACAGCTATTCTTTCTTTTTGCTCATGCTCGTTGCCCAGGCAACAGCTTATGCAGTGATCAGTCTTCACCAGCAAAAAGCATTAGCATAAAACTGTACAGATTTAACATTAAATAGGTACAGGCAAGAGTTTGCCTGTTTGCAAGAAAATTTGTCTTCTCGTGGCTTCTATATTTGTCATCTTTCTAAAATGTACTGTAAGCAAAACTGACCTCAACACGGGCCATCCTCAAGGCCTCTGCAATGTGAACAGACTCAAACTGGGATTTAAGGGATGAAAAAACATTGGGCTGAGTTCCTGGATAGTTGAGGAGAAGAGCAAGTGTAACTCAATGCAGCTAGTGAAGATTATTCTTTTCTTATTCAACTTATTCACCCCTTATACCAATGTTACAGGAAATAATCCCAGTGTAGACAATTTGTGGATACAGGTGCAAAGGAAAAGATTACTTTTCTTTTAATTTTTCTCTCTCTTACTTTTACACTTGCTCATGTATGAAGCATTCTCCTGTTGGATCTGACATGCTGGTGTCCTCTCAGGCTCTGGGCACTCCTGGGTGTGTAGCATTCAAGACTTGGAATCAAGCACCAGCATTGCATATGTTTAGACTCTTATCCTGAGGGAAAAGGAGGACAGAGGAAATGGCACAGAAGGAAAAGAACTAACTTCACTCAATGATCTACACCTACAGCCAATCCTTTACTTCTGCTTTGCACTGCCAGAATGGCAGAAAGTGTCTGGGGTGGGATCTGACCCTAAATATGTAACTTTGCTCACTTCCTCAGGTCTTTTGTCCTGAAATACGCTGCTGAAATTACATATCATTTTGTCTGTCCATGTAGCCAGATACTTATAAAGATAGCTTCCACAATTTTCCTGATCAGCACCTTCTGAACTATAAGAAAGAGGTTGCTGGTTGGGGTCAAAAAACCCCACTTGACAGATACAGTCTTAAACATAAATGCAGGATTATTTTTTCTTCCTGGCCTTGCTTACGTGTATCACAGCACACAACCTCTATCCCCTTCATATTAAAAGGACCTATGTCTCAGCTGCCCATGGCTCCCTGGATCACCGTGGACATCCGAAATTCCTTCTGTACAGTGCTACTTTCAAAACTACACTCAGTTTAAAGTCAAACTCTTTCAAGATTTGAACTAAGCATAAAATACATCATTCATCATTAAAAAAGGCAATAAATGATACAGTAATAGAATACATTCTTACACAATTTCTATCTATAGCCTTTTAACCACATTTGGGCTCAGATACAAGTCCTCTGGAGCATCTATTCAATATTCTTCAGCACATGGCTTTCCTTTCAATCACTTTTCTCTGCCTTTAACAGGTCCTGCATGCAAAAAAGAACTTTTTTTAAAAAAGAAAAATAACCACTTCTGGGTGTGTTTTCTTCTGAGATGTACCTAGGAGACTAGTTGACTCAGCATCTGTTTTTCATTTCATTTAGCTTTAACTTTCAACTTGTTTCACCTGTATATATCTCTTTTTATAATTTATGGGTGAACTGATTGCAGATGCTGCTTGATTTAGGAGTATCCTGTCTGCCAATAGGCTAGAAACTTATTTCTCCTTAAATACTTTATTTAGAAATTGCTTGCTTAGTCTTTCTACAAGGCAAATTTGGAGATACTTCAATCATCTAACACTGTCAACGCATAATGCTTAGTATTTATTTTGAAAGTGTGTATGTAAAGCTCACAGCCAGAAGATCAGAAACAAAAATGGAAACTCACAAAATCCATTTCTGCTTTCCACTCGATTTGGTGATGAAACTAGAAAAGTATTGGTACAGAGAGCTTTGTTGGCAAACTGACCTACCTCAATTCCCCTAACGATACCCATTATTTAAAGTTATTGTATACAAGCTTAGGTTTTCAGCAGTAGGTCTTCCAAAGAGGTTCCTAGAGGAAAATGTGTTTTGATCTTGCAGATGAAATTATTTTCAAGGAATGAAGATTCTCCATGGATCCCAGGTGTTCCTGGCTCCCTTGTATGGGAATGCTAAGAAACAGCATGCTGACAAACCTGCCAGAAACTTTCATGTGAGAGTGTTGAGAACTGCAGCAACACTAATGGACAAACTGAAATAGAGGATCTAGGCATCTACTATTTGACACTGGAGTCAATAAATTAGGACAAGTTTTAGCACATCTTGGCATGAGTAGGAAAAACTGCAAAATCATAGGGGACTCTTCTATTATTCAGTTATGTCTTTCTGGAGCTCCATGAGGTGTATAATAAAATCTATCTTTTATGTTATGCAATATGGATCATTTAGGGCTCCAGGACTCATTGGAACAGATGTCTCCTAGGCAATTTTGTGCAGCATGATTGTCCAGAAAAATGGCCATCAGTGAAATTGGCAGATACTACCAAATATTTTCTGTGTTCTGTTTTCTTAATAAGAAAAAAATGTTGTCACAGAAGTAATTTTATCTCATTTGCTTATAAAGTCCATTCCTGTAACATGTTTAACTAATGACCATGTTATTTTATCAGATTAAGTTTTCTCTGTGTGCTGGTTTTGGCTGGGATAGAGTTAATTTTCTTCATAGTATCTAGTATGGGGCTATGTTTTGTATTTGTGCTGAGAACAGTGTTATAATACAGGGATGTTTTCGTTACTGCTGAGCAGTACTTACACAGAGTCAAGGCCTTTTTTGCTTCTCACCCCACCAGCAAGTAGGCTGGGGGTGCACAAGAAGTTGGGAGGGGACACAGCTGGGACAGCTGACCCCAGCTGACCAAAGGGATAACCCATACCATAAGACATCATGCTCAGCAATAAAAGCTGTGGGAAGGAGGAAGTGAGGACATTTGGTGTTATGGCATTTGTCTTCTGTCCTGGTTTCAGCTGTGATAGTTAATGGTCTTCCTAGTAGCTGGTACAGTGCTATGTTTCTGAGCTAGGTATGAGAAGAATGTTGATAACTGATGTTTTCAGTTGTTGCTAAGTAGTGTTTAGTCTAAAGTCAAGGATTTTTCAGCTTCTCATGCCCAGCCAGCGAGAAGGCTGGAGGGGCACAAGAAGTTGGGAGGGGGAACAGCCAGGGCAGTTGACCCAATCTGGCCAAAGAGATATTCCATACCATGGGATGTCACATCTAATATATAAACTGGGGGAGTGGGGATGGATGGATCGCCACTCGGGCACTAATTGGGCATTGATCAGCAGGTGGTGAGCAATTGCACTGTGCATCATTTGTATATTCCAATCCTTTTATTATGACTGTTGTCATTTTATTGGTATTATCATTAATAGTTTCTTCTTTTCTGTTCTATTAAACCATTCTTATCTTAACCCATGAGTTTTACTTCTTTTCCCAATTTTCTCCCCCATCCCACTGGGTAAGGGGGGAGTGAGTGAGGGGCTGCGTGGTGCTTAGTTGCTGGCTGGGGTTAAACCACAACATCTTCCCAAGTAACTGTTATGCGCGATAGAGCCCTGCTTTCCTGGAGATGGCTGAACACCTGCCTGCTGATGGGGAGTGGTGAATGAATTCCTTGATTTGCTTTGCCTGCAGTCACAGCTTTTGCTTTCCTATTAAACTGTCTTTATCTCCACCCATGAATTTTTACTTCTATTCTTCCGATTCTCTCCCCATCCTGCTGGGGGGCAGGGGGTGAGCAAGCAGCTGTGTGGTGCTTAGTTGCTGGCTGGGGTTAAACCACGACACTGCTTAGATGCAATTTTGAAGCACTTGCAAGGAGGGTAGTGCTGTCTGGTAAGGAACTGACAAGGGAGCTTTTTGGTTTTCCAGTGTTTTGTTTGGGATCTCAAACCCTGGCTATACTAAATTTATATGACATTTCACAAGCCCAGATTAAAGTTTCATCCCACCTTTTGAAACAATGAAACATTAAATCCATTCAGAGATTGCAGTAATCAAGGTAGAATTTCTCTCAGAATAATTCTCTGCTTGAGTGTCTCCCTCATAGAGCTGAATAAAATGGAGAAGTGCCTCTATTTGAGCTTTTAAAAATGCCCTTAATACTGAGAGTTAGCTGGCATTGTATTACAAAAATACCAAGAGAAACCAAACACTTTTCATATTCAGAGGAATTTTTTTTTATTTTCTACTTATGAATAAAACACTATTTTATAGTTGTCTTTTATCAGTATGGGATTCAAATTGCATTAACGATTGATGCTTATTTGGTGAAACGAAAGCAAGCTTGCCAGATATAACGGTGGGGTATTGTTTTCTCTGGCCAGATGCTTTTTGTTGTTAGAAGTATCAGCAGGATATTTGCAAAGCAGTTGTGGCAGAATCCATATCTTTAACAGAGAAAATACATACTGAGCAATAAATTGGGCAAAATATTACACTATAATGAATGGGGGCTGATATATCTGCTGCTAAGTCTCAACCAATGCGTGCTTATGCATCCTATCAGAGAGCTTGTCCATATGAACACAAAACCACTTTGTTAGAAAAGCACACAAACTCAGCACAGGTAGCCACAACTTTTCAGTAAACATGTAATGATAGGCCTAGTGTCTCTCTTGGTCATTGAAAACAAGTTTGTGAAGTGCACTTTCCACAGTGTCAATGATGATGTAGCTGGGAGCCAAACTATAAAATGAGCTATCTCATAATGCAGTAGAACAGTGGGAAACCTTGAGAAGGGCAGAACCTTGGGAAAGTTTAAGGTTTAGATAAAATGTTACCAGCCCTTACGTTGTTTTCTGGGAAAAAAGAAAAAAAAGGAAAGCTTTCCTTTATGCTTTTTCTGGTTTCACAGAAATGGTGATCCCTAAATGTATAGAAGCAGAAGATTTATTAAAGGTAGCATGGTTCTGTCACAACCCGTGCTGGACAGACCGGGGGACGGTGGCGGTGAGTTCGGAATTCCCTGGGGCTGAATTCAGGTGAAACGACACCGAACGACCGGTTTAAGGTTTCGTTGGCGGCAGGAGCAGCCTGAAGGCGGGCGGCGTTAACAGCAGGTGGCGGGGTTTCTCACAGCGGGAACTGGCGCCAAACCCCCTCAGGAGCCCGTGTAACCCGCGGCCACCCTCCCTCCACAAACACACGCTCCAGGCCTCGCTTATCCGGGGATCAGCTCAGGGCGGAGAATGAGGCGAGCCCTCCCGTCGGGCCAGGAGGGGCAGAGCGGCCCCCCTCGCTTCCCAGAGGAGCCCGCCGGCGGCTGGAGCCGCTCCCAGGCCCAGACCCGGTCGGCGGTTGGTGTCGGAAGGGGTGAGGTGTGGGGGTTACGGGAAAAGAGAAAGCGCTCACCGGCCCTGGCTCCAGCGCGGCTCCCCTCAGCCCAGGGGTCCCGCTCCACAGGGCACGGGCACGCGGGGCTTCAGTTCGCGCCCTTTTATCCCCTCCCGGCCCCTCCTTCGGGCGGGCACTCGAGCTCATTAGGCTAATGAGGTGTCACGGGCTTTCAGAACCTTCGGGAAGCGGGTCGGTGGGCTTGGGGAGTACCTCCTCCCTCCCTGCAGACTTGGCCGTTGTTTGGTCTTTGCCCGTACGGGGCGAGCTGCCCCGCTCAGCACCTCGGAACCGGGAATCGGCGCGGCCTCCGCCTTCTTCACCTGCCCTCACCGCGGTTATGCAGGTGCGTTGTTAGGCAGAACTTGCCCCGCCACAATGTTGGAGACATTAACTCTTTCAGTCCCTCAGATGTGGTGTTGCTGTGCAGCCTTGCAAGCCAGTTCCATTCACAAAAGCCAGGCCCAGTCTCTGTCCATCACAACGGGTGTCTGAGGGGTTAACTCCATCCAGTCTCCTACAGGTTCCTCACTCCAATAATGTAACGTTTATTATTTCAATGCTTTATATAGCAATACCAAAGGCAAATCCTGCTTATCTGAAATAACACTAAGAAGGAGAGCGAGCTCTGATATATGGGGGGATTACTGTGTTCAGGACACAGGGGTCAAAGTACTGAGAGTTAATGTACGTGAAAGACAGAGTCCATGAGAGATCTGTGAAGGGGCAGGAGGTCTGTGATTCTCTCTGCTGATGAGTTGAGGGACTGTTGAGAGACTTTTTTTTTTTTTTTTTTTTTAAGGTCAAACTGTAGTCATGAAGACTTGTCTGTGAAGGGACTCCAAGATCTGTTTTCTTTCCATGAAAGCTTTGAAATCCTGACTTCAAAAAGATTGTCCCCTCAGGAGACATACATGGCTTACTGAGCTTCTGTGCGGCCTATGAAAGTCACATATATTTGAGGGAGAATAACACAACCCAAACCATTCTAGCTGAGGGAAACAGTATATGCCTAAGTATGATATGAGAAATAGTGGCAGACTAATGAAAGATCGTGGTAACAACTTTCCCTTTGGGATGCACATCCTGGACACAGAAGAGACACACAGCAACACATAAGCGTTTGTACTTGCATTCATTTTTCTGTAACTTCAACTATTTTCTTAAGGACATTTTGCCACTAAGAAGTTTTAGGGCAGTTATGTGGGAATAACACTTTTTTTAAGTTGGTACAAATATATTTTTTATATGCTGAAAATATCAGCTTTTGTTGAGTAATAAAACACTAGCTATGATGATTTTTTTTTCCTAAGTTTTGTTAGATCAGAACCCTTCTGAGATTTCACTGTCTCTCATATTTACTTTTACCCATAGGGAATTTAATTGTTACACTTGCTTGTAAGTTTCCTTTATTTTGTACTTGATCTAATTTTGTAGTCATTTGCGTGCTGGCACTTCTAGCTACCTAAATGCATTTCCCTGCATATTTAATAATTGTGCCATGGATGACATGCTTTATGGATGTGATACTGTACAAACACTACTGATTCCATTTGTGGTGATCCTTGTGTTTTGTGAGCATTGTTTGATGTGCAATGCTTTTCAACCATGTAAAAATCTCCCCACATTAAAAACTTTTCTCTAGCACTTTCATTATCCAATATGTTTTTCTCCTTTTTTTTTGATAATTGATCTTTATTATAGCAGATAATTGATCTTTATGAGCATTGCATGACTAAAAAATGGACCTAGGGTAACTGTTCTAAGACTTACTCTGTAGTACCATCCCTTTTCACATTTCTAGTCCTTCTCTTCTGCAAGTAAGGTCACACTAATCTAATTGGCAGCACCTTTTTTCTCTGTCACACTACAGATAAGATAGCTGGAGACAAAAAAAAAAAAGTATGTCAGTGTGGGAGCTAGGATTTTCTTTACAGAATTAAGAAAAAGAATCTGTAATCTATGATACATGGGCCCCCCAAAAAAAAGAACAGGCAAAAGAAAACCTGACTATAACTAAAAGATCTGGGCTCACAGTTTCAAGGAGGTAGACCTTTTCTACTTTAAGTCACATAACATCTCTCTCCCTGGAGTCTTTTCCAAACTGTGACCCTCTACTTTTCTTTCCTGATATGATATTTCTGCATAATTTCCTTTATACACAGGGTTTCAACTATTTTTATGTAAATGACTCAGAGTTCTCACTTTTCACTTCTGACCTCTCTCCTCTATTTAATCCATCATCTATCACCTCCATTTTAACATGGTTCATAATGATGTTCCTATTTTCTTGTAATAATCCTCAGGGGGACTGCTGAAAATAGGATAATTCATATGAATAAGGCAATAGGATTTTAACTTTGAGCTCTTGTATCTGTATTTTGAATCTGAGAAGGACAAAGTGCCAGACAGTTTCAATCAATGAGTTGCAGTATTGTTCTGTAGCTCATGCAGCTTTATACATTTTCTTTCTTGTTAAATATTTAAAGAAAATATGCAAGGCACTATCGTACATAAGTTGCAAAGAATCTTACACTCATTTGGTACAGACTTTTGCTACTGCATAAAACCAGGGCATATAATCTTTTAAAGAAATCCATTGAACTTTCCTTTTTTTTTTTTTAAGCCCATATTTCTCACAGAGAGATTTTCAGAATCTCATTTCTCTGACTAATGTTAATTCTAATATGTGATCTAAATTTATTCACAGACATCTTATATCTATTTATTTTGTGTCTGTATTGTCCCATAGCCTAATCTTATTCCTAGTGCTAACATTTGAGTCAACAACCTGGTACTAGGTGCCCCAGGGTCTTTAGAAGCACAGTCTTAGCAGCCGGACTTTTTACCGGAGTTAAATGCACAGAAGTATAGCACTCATCCCCATCTCAGCACCGAATCATTATAGCAGCCCTGGGTAGGCAGGATCACACACACATATTCCTCAGCAGTACATGGATGGTAACCAGCAGTTAAATCTATACATCTAAATGTGGTTAATGATTCTGATCCCCCAGGGCAAATAATGCAGAGGGAGCTGTAGCCACTACCTTGACAGCAGGCTGCCATACCCACACTATCTAGTGCTGATGAAGTACTCCTGTGAATTAAATGCCTTGTCCCTGTTGGCCTTGTGTGGTGGCTTAGCTGTTATTTTTGGGGGTGCTTTTCTTGCAGTTGAAGCTGTCTGGAATATTGTGAAGGCTGTGTTGCAATTCATTAGAGTGGTTATTTTTAAACCATAAAATTGAAGGTATATGCCACTTACCAGACAGTGTAGCATCAGGACATGTGATGGTGTTCAAAGCCTGCTAGGATGTTAAAAGACTGCAGAGCATAGTGTATTTGAGAAACACTGAAAGCTGGAAGCAGTCATTGCACTTAATTGCCACCAGAACTACATCTGAGTTTTATTCTAAAATAGTCCCAAGATTTGCTCCAAAACAAGCCCTGGGAGTGAATTAGCACTTCTACAGTGCTATTCATTGGGTGTCCAGGACTGAGGAGCAATCTGCACTAATTAAAAGCTCAGAAACACCAAGACAGTCTACCATATTCTCTCAAAGTGTCCTGTCAATGCACAAAATTATTTGTTATCAACAAAAGGGTCAAGTTACAGTTTGTCAGACCAGCATAAAGCAGTTCACAAAATAAGGTCCTTAGTCATGGTGAACAGTCCATACCATCAGAGTTTGTATCTGCTGTTTGCCTGTTCAGAATCCAAACAAACCGTGATTCATTGAAATTTTGAAGGACAGCAGTGCTCTGCATAATCACAAAAATTGATGAGTTTGGGTAACTATTACTATTTGAAAGATACAATAAAGAGATAATTTGGAACTCAAACACAGAAGAGATACTTGATGATCTTAATGAGTATACTGGTGATACAATGTGCTACATTTACAGTGCTTGTTGGAGGGTCTGATCTACCTAGTCTAAAGCAAAATCACACCACTTGGCTCAGCCCCCTTTTCTTTTCTTAGCCTTTTCATTAGTTACTATTTCAGGTGTACTACATTTTGAAGTGGTTTTAATATGTACCAATGTCTGGTGTATATATCTATATCTATCTGTATCTATATCTAATCTCAGTCAACCACATCTTTGCAAGTTTCTTTTATTATTCTAGACATGATTCAATTTCTGAGGCATCAATGCTAAATCATACAATGTTTTACTATAATTTTCTGAACTCTTGATTTTTAAAAGTTGATGACCATAGTCCTTTGAGAAGTTTAGCTTTATTTTTTTCTCATTATTATATTCATTGGGTTTTTTTCTAATTAGCTTGTCCTTGCATTTGTAACTAGTTCAGAAAATTTGCCATGTATTTACTAGTTTCCATTTGGAATTATACTTATTTTAGGAATACCCCTTCTGGGGATCTTTTAATAATTGAAAAGTTTAGAACCTCTATCATTAGGTTGCCTTCTGCAATTACATCTTTATTTCAAGGATATATTAGAATAAGACAAACAAAAACCCAGACAAACTGTTCAATACATGAATAACTTGAAGAATCATTTCCTTTAAAATTATGAGGGCTGTTACAAATATTAAATTCTTTCTAGTCCAAGGAAAACTTAAAAGTGAAATGTATTAATTGACTGGGTAGAAAGAACACCTCTGCTTTGATTTAATGATGGAAAAGTTAATGATTTTTATGTGTTACTGGATTTATTTTGAAAACTTGGAAGGAATCCAATCAGAAATGAACAGTGTGTTTCACATAGTAAAGAAGTAAATGTCAAAAAATTGATTTTATCAGGACAATTACTTTCTAGCAAACACACTTCAGCATAGTTTTATTTAAAAGCTTTAATGAGAGAGGGGAGATATTGCTACATTTGGGGAAAAAATATAATGCTTAAAGTTTAGTGAGATCTACAGCTGTGGGATATATGCTTTCTTAGAATAAAACTTCATTCTGAAAAGTAACTCATTTTACATGGTGAAGGAAAAACTAGTATAAAGTAATTCAAACTTTTTCTTTAGTCAGAAGAAAAAAAAATAAAATTTAATTCCATTAAAATTATCAGCATTTATTTAATATTAAACTCCCTTCATCCATTACTTAAGTCCTATGTTCCTGCTTAAGAAGATGATACCCGGTTTGGGAATATTTAAAGGATATCTTTTCTCTCTGTTTGTTTGTTTGTTCTGTTTTAGTGGAGGGAGGGGGGGGGTGTTTTTACCTTTTAGCTTGCCCATTTTCCTTCTTCTCTTTCCATCTTCACTGCATATCATATTTGGAGAACTGACCAGGTAAGTGATAGTTCATTACAATATTTAAATTTTACAGTTTAATTTTGTAATTTAAAATTGTAAAATTTCAGTTCTAGTACAGCTTACTTACATAACCATATAATCATAGAATAATTTAAGTTTGAAGGGACCTTTATGGGTCATCTAGTCCAAACTCCTGCTCAAAGTAGAGGGGAAGAAGTCCATAACCAGTCAAATTCTAAATATCTCCAAGGATGGAGATTCAACAGCTTCTCTGGGTAGCCTGTTCCAGCATTTGAGTGCCCTCAAGATAGAAATTATTTTCTTATAACTGATCAGGATTTCCCTTGCTTCAACTCAGGAGCACTCCCTCTTTTCCTTCCTTTGTGTAAAGCCAAGAAGAGTTTAGGTCTTTCTTCCATACAACCAGTCACTAGGTGGTTAAAGATGGCAAATACTTCCACATACCACACTACCCCTGACCCAGCCTTCTCCAGGTTCAACACAGATCCTTCATCATCTCCTGTATTATGCCTCAAATATCTAACCACCTTGGTGGCTGGCCTTCTGCTAACTTGCTCCAATTTTTCAGTCTGTCTTTTGTAACTTGGAGGCCCAAGACTGGACACAGCACAGCAGGGGCAATCTTATAAATTCTCATAGATTAATCCTTGCTTCCCTCAACCTGCTGACTCTGTTTTTGCCAGTTCAGCCCTATAAGAAGTTAGCTTTGATCTCTTCAAGGGTACATTGCTGACTAACATGTCACTTGTTCACCAGGATCACCTGGTCCTTTCCAGCACAGCTGCTTCATCACCAGTATTCTCTGAGAGCAAGATAATCAACTTGATGTATCCTTTGGCTGCATCTCAGCTGACTGACCAGAGCCTGCCCTGAGTCTTTGATGTCTCTGCCATTCATATCAAGTTTTTTGAGTATGCTGCTGCTTCCCACTGGCTGCACGTTTGTGTTTCCTTACTTTGGAAACAAGTCACTAGGGAACTATATGGGAATGGTGCATCACATCCTCAGGTTGTGCCTGCATAGTTGTCTCTGATATGGCCCATACCAAGTAACTTGAAAGTGATACTAAGTTCAATCATTTAGGTGAGATATTTGACTTAGGCATATAAATGATCTATTATATACTGTAACACAGTAAAATGAGAAGGACTACAAACAATTAAAAGCTTGTCAGGGTTCCCTAATAACTTAAACTTCTGAAAATAGATTAAATAAATCAGAAATGGGGGTAGTTTGCATGACATTTTATTTTGTTTATCTTATTTTTATCTAAGACAAAAATGACAGTTCATTTTTGTTTTCAGAATGGTTTTATGCATGCTTTGACTCACTTTTCTGAAGAAATTTAGAACAGAGGTTATTCAGCAGCACCATGTACTGAAAAAGAGATTGCTTACGGATTTAAGTCAGAATAAAGTTGTCTAAATTATATTCTGTAGCTACTGCCTGTAGCTGGGACACTGAAGTCAAACTTCTTATCTGAGAAGAAAAAGTGGGGAGTTTTGGTTGGTTGGTTATTTGTTTGGGGGTTTTGGGTTTTTGTTTTTTTTTTTTTTGTTAGTTTGGTTTGTGTTTTGGGGCTTGTTTGTTTGTTGTTGTTTTGGTTTTGGTTTTGGTGTTGTTGTTTTTTTTTTTTACTTTAACTTGCTGCTCTATAGATTGTCTAGGGGTTGCTTGGAGAGGTCATTTCTGGGCTTGCATCAGACCAAAATATTAGAACCCACCACTTTTAAGTTTTCACAGGTGTCCTGATTTTCTGCCTCATGAAACTGGTCTGCATGGATATGATACTTCCTGTGCTCTCACTGCTTAGCACAAACACAACATAACTAACTGATTAATCTATGCCTACCTTCAGGAGAACATTTGTGACACCTTTCAGTATGGTTTGTGCTTTTTAACTACTCTTTAGTATGGTACCTGCTAGATTCTCCATTAAGGGAATCCTCCTACACCTCAAGGACTCTTTTGCATTTGCATTTAAAAGTTAGTGAATAAAATTCATAAGGAAAATTGGAAGAACATACCAGACATGAGCACTTCTCCCTCTCAAGACAGTCTCTTTGGCATTAGACTACAAAATCAGGCTTCCTCTTGCTTTGATTCTCTCCTACCCAATAAATGTTATATTCTTTTCTGTGTAATGGTATAGCTACAGCAGAGAGTATTTCCTAATGTCTATCTAAATTGGCTTCCAAAATTGTTAAAAAAGCATGTGAATTCCCTCATATCATTATGTGCTGATTGCACAGCAGTGTTAGAAGCCTCTACTAAAGATAAACTGGATTGTATTTTGGTTTTTTTCCAGACACATATTTGAATAAGAATTAAAGCTTTTCACTACACATTGCTTTCTGCTAAGATGTAACTTCCACAATCAGGCGAAAATTCATTCAAAAATCTATGGAGAAAAAAGCAATGAAGAAAGGTGTGGTAGAAATTGAACTAGTGTGTCTTTTGTATGAATACAGTAATTTAGTATGTCTCTCCATCATTATGATTCACTGCTGTTTTTTCAGCTTTAATAATACCAGAAGTGGAACACATGCCACTAAATGTGGGATTCACCTTCACGATAGAAAGAATGCTTCAGCCACTGGGTTTTATTTGCAGAAACAGAGCTACTTGCCTATGGTATAGATACCTTAGAATCAAAGAGAGAGAAAAAGACTATGTAACCAAACTAGATACTTATGGATGTTGGCAATTATGTTAAAACAGGAAGGAGCATAGCTGGTGAAAAAGGTTTGATTACAGAATTGGTGGGGAACTTGCGGAGTAGCCTGATAGGTATTGGATAGTCCATAGTCAGTATGCAGAGTTAAATGCGGATTTTGAGAAGGGAAAAAAATATATACTATAAAAGCTGATAATTAATAAAGAATTTATGAGCTTGACCGGCATGGTAGTATTAATGAGGACTTGCATTAGTGCAAGTGAGATCAGAATCTTTTGATTACACTGAAAGTCAGTGAAGTCAATGTGCTTTCTAGTTACAATGCACACCAGCTTTACAAACAGAGGTCAATTAAACTGGTAAGTAGGCTTTCTATTCTGAATTCTGCATGCCGCTGTAAGATATTTATCTTCAGGACTTCCGAACTTCTTTTCGTTGCCTCCTATTAGAAATATCCCAAACTGTTTTTTATAAAGGCAAAGACAAGTTCAGTTGTCCTTAGCTCATTAAAAAGAAGGAATGAAATTGCTATGTTACATTAGACATTCCGAAAGTATAATCTAACTCAAAAAAAAAAAAAAAAAGCAACCAAAAAAACCTCAACCAACCAAACAGAAACTTGTAACACCATCTGCTTCATTATGCCAATTTAACTGTATGGCAGAAAGCCACTTTGCCTTTTGCATGAAAAAGACATGCTTAGAATTAGTATATGTTCTTCCATTTTTCTATAGATCCTCCTTCCTCACACACATATAAAAGCATAGCCTAATAAATATTAGTTTTTTAAAAAATCTGCACAATCTTACATAAACACTTATATACATGAGGGCTTGCTCTGCCTATATATATTTTAATTATGTAAAGCTTATTTTTAACTACTTTAATCACACTGAGAAAATGGTATTATGACTATGAAAATTATTTGTGCATTCTTGGGACTAGAGAATAAATTTTCAGATAATTACACACAATTTCATTATATGGCTCCTATTAGTTTATTGATTAGGGACAGCTGGTCCTGCTGGAGACATAAGTTGCTTTAAACACCAAGAAGCTTTGGATCTCTAAAACTGTATCTTATTGGAATACCAGCTAAAATAGGGTGACTCTAAAAATCAGATCTACTGGGTAAAACAGAATAAAATAAACAACCGTCCCTGCTATTTTTTGCAAAGCTGATTATTTCCTTGAAGAATGAGTCTGATCTTTTATTCCCAACCATGGAATAAATGACCTTTGAGATTTTAGTAATTTCACCTTCTTTTCACTTTCTTTGAGATATGGCTTATTTCCTTGATCTTCTCCAGTGTTGCCTTCTGCTCCACTCATGCTTCAGCCTCTTGCTCCTGGTGTCTTCCTCTCTACCTCCCCCATGCTGCACTCCAGAAACTTACTTCAGTTTAGCATTGTCTTTTATATCAATAAAAGGGCTGGTGATTTCTGTCAACTTCTTTTTCCCTTCACAAGTTTTCACCAAAGGTGAAACAAACTTACATTAGGAGACTGTAAAGAAACAATTTTTCTTTCTACTGGTCAATTATACTCTTTAAATACAAAATAATAACCACTTAAAATAATCTGTAAGCAAATATATATCTTTTGGTACAACGTGAAAAGAGATATTCATGCCTCATATGAATCTATAAGCAGGAAATAGGATTAATAAATTTGACCCATTATTGACTGCTAGTTGAGATCAGACATGTTGGTAATCAAGCATATTAGGATAAGCAGGAAGATCTGGAGAAAATGCTGGCAAGGAACCCAAAGTTGTCTTAATTTAGTGGCTCTCACGATTAGGATAGGGTAGGACAGGACAGGACAAGGCAAAATAAGATTACACTTCCTTTGACTTTTACAAGAAGGTGATAATGAACATTAAAATACTCTAAAAGCAAAGAGAAAAAAGAATAAGTATCCTAATATAAATAATAATGGGCATAACATGAAACTGAGGACCAATGAAGAAATATGTTAGGTTGATTGCGTTAATAATATTATAAAGGTAGAATCAAGCAGACTCAGGACCAAGGAGGTATAAACCCTATCATCAACATCATCATCCTCCTTCCTCCCAGTGAGGAACTCAGGATCCTGATGGCTTGCTGTGGGTTTCCTCGCGTTTCTTGAAGAAAGCTAGAATTGTTGACCTTAAGACCCAGAGGAGCAGTAGAAGGTTTAGCCTAATGACAGAGAGAAAACATAGATACTGAAGTGTATAACTGTTATTATTAAGATCTTTTTTTCTTGCTAATAGAATTCTTTTTGTTGTTTTGGTTGGGGTTTTTTTTTAACCTCCCCTCCAATATATAGTACTGGACTAATAAGAACTTTTTCATCAAACTGTTAAGATTTCAATTAGACTAGCAATAAGATGTTGGTTTCAAGCATATCTGCTCCCTTTTTGCCCTCAAAAAACTGTGTGTGTAAACAATTAGAAGGTAATTTTTTAAGCAGAGTTATTTTGCAGGTTTCTGAGGCTAATTCACTTTACTGTGAATCAAAAATCCTTAAGCACTCTTCTATTGCTATTTAAAGTTCGCTTAAAGTCTTTAAACAATAAATACTGTGAAATGGTTAGAAACAAAATAGGTTTCATTACACCTTTCTTCTTAAATTACCCCACAGCACTACAGATTCTAGAACCAATTGTGCAATTCCGAGCAGAATACTGGTCAACCAGCAACTCTAATTGAGGTATCTAGAGTGCAATTGCTTAAATTGGAATTTAGCCAGGACACAGGCTGTATACAGAGGGGTTAAAAGATGGAATTTTGGTCCATGGATGAACACTGGGGGAGAAGTAGATAGCCAAGAAAAACGCAGTCAGCACAGAAAATGGATGTTTTGTTGCCTGTTGCTTGGAATGCTGACCACGGGGATAAGAGAGCTGAGCAATACTGGGGGAGGACAGGCAGCGGGCTGTTGCACAGTACAGCTGTGAGCATGGTCGGCATGTGACTGCTGGATTATGACAATATGCTGCATGTACAAAGCCCGTGAACCAATATACAGGGTGGCTATGGCTCATGCAGTGCACCTGGCCAGTGAGCGCATGCGTCATAGGCTCCCTATGTTACAATCAAGGCATGTTTTGGCACCCGCTGGCCATGTGTGCCGAAACCCGTTCCTCTGCAAATGTATAAATACAGGGATTTCCCGAAGAGCATCGGGCTGGTGTACGGCAAGGCCACCGTTGCCTCTGTGGGGACGCCCATGTAAAGCTGGCACCTACTGATTGCTGGGCTGAGCTCGCAGCACAAGACAGCACAAGAATGTACGGATGGTCCATCTTCCTCACGGTCCTTGGGTCGGTATGTTAATCTGCTTTACAAGATACCCTTAGCATAACGCATGTCTGTAGTTAATAAGTGCTTGCTTTTTCCCTTATAGTCGTGTGTGTGTGTTCACCTTCTTGGGAATCCTCGAAACCACCCTAATACACAGGCATAGAATCCCAACCCTCTTATATGGTTTCATTGACTTTTTAATTACTACAAGTACACAGAACTTCAGTTTCACATGTCTTCAAAGCACTGATGCCCTTTAATGGAAAAAGAAAAAAAAAAATTTTAATGTAATCCATGGAGAGGATCTTCAAAAATTAATTTTAATACATTCAGTATATCATTTACACATCTATATATATTTCAACTTCAATCTTTCTAATCTTCTATATGTCTATTTCTGACTTCTTTTTCCCCTTTTCACAAACCCTAAACAAACTAGTATTTTCCAACAAAGATGGAAATAATCCACTTAATTTTATTTCAGTTATGTTTACATTAGTGCTTAGAGAAATGCAAACATAGCTGTTCTTACTTCGGCCATTTATTCCCTTGATTTTTTTTAACATAAAAGTGTGTTCCTTGAAAGGGAAGTATGGAATTGGCCTCATAGGAAGAGAAAGAAATCTTGGAACAGAGCTCACTGAATATATTATACAACATTCTGCACTTGATTGCACAGCAAATTCCTTATTCCAGGAAGGGGTAACTGAGTTGGGCACTCAGCAGAGTAAAACTAAACCTAGAAAAAAGTAGGCAGCTGAAACTGGAATATTTTAAAGATAGATGAATTTGATCTCTTTGTTTAATAGCATTCAGTCAAAATATTTGGAGTCAAACTGAAATTTCAAGTTATGACTTGAGTTTTTTTCATGGTGCGTCTAGTACCCAAAATTCTAATCTAATTTACTGGATTTCAACATCTTTATTCCTATTGCCCTCAAAGATTTTTCCTTTTCCTTAAAGCCTGAAGAATAAAAGACCAAGAGAAACATTATATACATTGTTTTAACCTAGACATTGTTTGCTTAAAATTCAGAGAAAAAACAGACTGTAAAATTTAAAAAAAAATGCTAAAATATCAAAAGTTGTTTGTGCTAACAAAAGAATTGTGTTAAGAACAAGAACACACATAACTGGTGTTCATGTCACTGACATTTTTTTTTTCACCAATTAATGCTTTAGTCAAAAGTTCTTTACTTTGTTATGTACAGACTACTTATTTTCTTGTTCTTATTCTGCGTTTCATCATATTTGGGTGACTACAATTTTATGAAGGGCATTTTCACCTTTTCCTTTGTACTTTATCAGCTGTGATCCTGTTACTGCTACTTGTCTAAAAATAAGTCTTGTCCATTTAATATTCCTATGAAATGTGAGAAAGTTCTTGCTAACTTCTATTATGTAGCAATAATTTGATTCCATTTTAATACTAGTAAGTTTGAGAAAATATAAATAAACATTTAAGGAAGTGTCTATTTTTCTACTCTGAAACCAACAAATAAACATTTAGATTCCATATTTTCTGACATTTACTAGGTACTAATGGCTTTGGAATTACAGTAAGGTATTTTAGTTAGAGCTATGTCCATTTCAAAAGAAAATCAAGACTAGATTAATTGACCTCCAGTGAATATCAGTAAAGGAATATTCTGGAAGCTAGATAACTGGGTTGTATCATCCTGAGATACTGCTGTATGTCAACACATTTACACTGAATGTTAGGAAACAGCAATGAATTACATTAACACATCATTTTGATAAATGATCTATCTGGCTTCTACCTAAATTAAACGTCTGCAATCAAGCTGAGTACAGCCACACACTGACACTAGGTCCACCATTTCTCCATTTCCCTCTAGTAAATTATGGGTTTAAGAGCTACTAGCCTGTATGCACTGGGTGACTGATGCTACAGATTTTTTACAGATTATTGCTGAAGTAAAATAAAAAGTAGGACCTGGTATTTCCCTGCAAAAATTAATTCTGCCATCTGATTGCATAATTGTTTAAAATGCTATATTAAGAACTATACAACACCTATACTGGAGAATGATATGAAATGATCTGAGTTGTCCTACACAGTTGCACATGTAAATGTGGCTCGCACTATCGTGGTATAATTTTATTACTCTTTATTAAAGTTTGCTGCTTTAATTAAACTCCACTAAAGCTAATGTGTTCTGTACAGTTTCAGTTAGATTAAAAGAACTGATTCTAGTAAAATCCACATCATTGTTTTGGTTAAAATATATTTAATATATATAAAATATATATTAATTGTTACTTATCAAATAGACCAGTCAATTGTGCCAAAAGAAGTCCTTAAAATGTAACTGCTTTTCTAATAAATGCAATACAGCAGCTGGACATAAAAAACAAGTATTGCATGCAGAGCTAAGAGACAGGCTTGATCACTTGCAAATACTTGATTATTGCATGCAGACAAGGAATGCAGGTGTGAGCGTACTTTCCCTCTTACAAATACATTTTTTGCAGTCTTTTGAGAAAGACGTTTTACTGTAATTGGATAAATGAACAACACTAGGATGAGATAATGGCAACAACCACTTAGTGTGTGATTTTTAGCAAAAGGAGCATGTCTCTACTTCCTCATTAGTAAAGTAAAGCTAATGATACCTACTAACTATTCTCAAGTTCTTTGTAAACTCATTTTGTTCTACATAGTCTGATAGCAATACTGAAAATGGTCACTTTCAGTAAAGCACAGCAGGAAAACTGTCAGATAACAGATAAACATCTACAGAAGTGTGATGCACAATTTCCTCTTTCTTTTTTAAAAGTCTAAGGAGCCATGAAGAAACATCAATTTTGTGTATGAGTATTCTGCTGTTTTTCAAAAACTATGCAAGGTGTCATTTCTATATTCTATTTTGGATTATAAAGATCATCAGGCACTTGCAGTGTCCAGATTTCTTATGTTAGTGTCTAAGTCTGACATAGATGTTCCTACTTTACATAGCATTATATACTCAAGCAGATCTTAGTGTAAATGAAAGTGTTAAGTGAATGACTTTTAGAGGCAAGGTAGTGAGACAACTTGTGGCTTGGGAAAAGCAAGGCCAATTTTCTTGAATGGTTCTACAGGGCACATACTTTTCAGCGTACATGAAATGAATTTTTATATTATTTTCATGTTCATATTCTTACACCTTCTGTAGAATGTGCAGGTAGGTGTGTAGAATGGAACAGATAATCCTGGAGACCATTACCAGGTACATAAAAAATGAGAAAATCATCAGGAGTAGTCAGCAAGGTTTCACCAAGGGGAAGTCATGCTTGACTAAACCTCTATGATGAAGTGACTGGCCTGGTAGTCGAGGGGAGAGCAGTGGATATTGTCTACCTGGACTTCAGGAAGGCCTTTGACACTGTCTCCCATAAAATCCTCACAGACAAGCTGTTGATATATGGGCCGGATAAGCAGACAGTAGCCTTGTTGAACCTCATACAATTGGCCTCAGCCCAACAATCCAGCCTGTCCAGGTTCCTCTGTAGAGCCTTCTTACCCTCAAGCAGATCAACATTCCCACCCAACTTGGTGTTGTCTGCAAATTTACTGAGAGTGCACTTGATCCCCTCATCCAGATGGAATTTTGAAATCCTGCAAGAGAAATCCCATTAATTAGCAATTATTCTAAATATTAGAATAATTAAAATATTCTTAAATAGAGGAATTGTTAATGGTATTGGTTCAAAAAGAATATTTATTTTTACCGTAACACTCAATTAGTCATTGTTCTTATGAATCTTTTTTTAAATCAAGCAACTCTAAGTCCTTCTAAAAAAATCCTTGGATATAGTTTTGCCATTTTTCAGCTTAAAAAATAATAAAAAAAATCACTATTAGTGCTTTTTTAGAGCTTCTGAATGTGATCGGTGATTCTATAAGTTCAAGATATCCATGATTTCACACAAGATTAAAAGAAGATAAGCTAAGGTCTGTTTTAAAAAGTAGTATGTTTCTGTCTAGAAGCGTGAAAAGAACATCTAGTGATATTACTCAATTACATTGTCATTTCTATTGTATTTGCATTTCAAGGTTGCTTTAAATACGTAGCAGCCGGACATTGCCATACCAGTGTTATAAGCTATAATAAGTATTTCAGCTAAGTAAGATGTTAATATTTTTCACATGCTTTCAATAAGAAAGTTGACTTTGGCAGGTACACTCCGTGAGGAGAAAGGATAAATGAAATGACAGTAATAGGGAGTCATCTTACTCAGCTCCCACAAAAGCAAATCTGAAAGTTTGCATGAAGATCAGGCAGTTGGCTTCCTCCATATGCTTACTGTCATAGAACTTCCTTTCACACAGAGACTTCTTTTATCTGGAGGAAACAAAGCACTGAGTCAAAGATTATGAGCATGTGAATAAAGAGGGGCCTGGAATGAACTGTCAAAATGAGTTTAGTTCAGGCTTTAGGACTAGAGTGTTACATTTTCTGAGTGGTGTTGAGTGCCTCTTAGCAATCTGCTCCCTTCTATTAAATTGACATTCCACCTAGAATTGTAACTATTACAAGGAGATCATCTAAGAGGTAGGAGTATTCACACTAGAGAACTTTTCACACTAGCTTTTAGCATACAGACTACATGATTAAGCTGGGAAACTAATTTTTCAGTCTGATAAATGGAGAGAGGTAGATTCCTTCAGAAAGTGATTCTTAGGAAATAAGTTATTTTGTCTTTCTAATCTGGTTCGATAAGATGCCAAAAGTTAGGCTGAATGAATACCTCTGTCATACATGCCTGTGATATGTTCTTTACTGAAGATTAAGGGAGCTTCTTCAGTTTTAACTGAGAAAAAGAGAAAAGAGCAAGGCAAGAATCTGAATGCTATAGAAAATCCTGGAAAAAAGCAAAATACTCTGCAAGAAGAAAATAAACAATAAGTCCCCATTTTGACTAAGACTTATGAGCCCCTCAGTTTCAATCAAACTTAAAATTTCTTTGAGAAGCACTTTCAGTGTATGGATTGGAAAGACAGCCTTTTCATTTAACTCACCAAAATCCTCCAAGCACAGCACGGAAAAATTATCTCAAAGTCAGAAAAAATATTAAATATAATAAATAAATCTTTATGTACTTTTCATTTTCTAAACCAGAAGCTTGAATGCTTCAGTGATCAACCTAGTTTTCCATTATTTGTTCAGCATGTATTTTTGTTTTGGTTTATTATTTTTTACAGTTTGGTTGGAAAACTTTTACTTAATTTGTATTCAGTGTCCCTAAGACTCAGTACTAGAAAGAAGGTTTCATGTGTGCACTGGGAGAAACAAAAAATGCACTGATTAATCATAGTCTTGTACTAGCTTGAACAGGTAATATCCTTACTTAGATGTAGGTAACTCTCCAAATAAGCCTTAGATACTACAGTAACTGCTGGCAACAGCAGGAGGCAAAAGCTGCATAGCCACAATTCAGTGTTTTGGCATTTTTTTTGCTTTGTTTTGTTTTGTTTTATTTTTCCATTCACATAAGTTAAACCTGCTTTAAAGGTTTATTATCCTGAACTGAAATATATCCAATATAGGACATGGTACCAATATTTCCCCATACACAGAAATTCAGTGAAGGTTTCCGTGACTTTTATATATACTATCAGTATAAATGGAGCTGTTAAATACTTTGCATTCTTTTGTTTTAATTTAGTAATATCTTCTTTCTGTTAAAAACATTAGTTCATGAGTGTTTTTTTAGTAGCCAGTGTATGCAGGAATGATCTCTCCAAAGCATTTCTCCTTTTTGGCCCCAGTTGGAAATCTGCTCTTAAAGACCTTCAAGTTCCCTAGCTGGAATTGACAGGTTTGTATTTGTGATGGCATGTGTAGTGGTTTAATACCAGTCAGCAACTAAGCACCATGCAGCCACTTACTCGCTTCCCCCCACCAGTGGGATGGCGGAGAAAATCGGGAAAATAAGTAAAACTCGGGGGTTGAGATGAGAATGGTTTAATAGAATATAAAAAGAAGAAACTAATAATGATAATGATAACACTAATAAAGTGACAGCAGTAATAATAAAAGGACTGGAATGTACAAATGATGCGCAGTGCAATTGCTCACCACCCACTGATTGATGCCCAGTTAGTCTCCGAGCGGCGATTCCCCCCCCGCCTCCTCCCCACAGTTTACATACTAGATGTGACATCCCATGGTATGGAATACCTCTTTGGCCAGTTTGGGTCAGCTGCCCTGGCTGTGCCCCCTCCCAACTTCTTGTGCCCCTCCAGCCTTTTTGCTGTCTGGGCATGAGAAGCTGAAAAATCCTTAACTCTAGTCTAAACACTACTTAGCAACAACTGAAAACATCAGTGTTATCAACATTCTTCTCATACTTAACTCAAAACATAGCACTGTACCAGCTGCTAGAAAGACAATTAACTCCATCCCAGCTGAAACCAGGACAGCATGTCACTATCTATCATAGCATAAACTCCATGATACATCATGCAGTCTAGATTATCCTGTCTTCAGGGTGATGAGGAAGCAGAAGCCAGTCCATGTATATCTACCTCTCCTGATCTTTCTACCCACTTGAGAGATACAGAGATGGTCATCTTCCAAATGAGTAGAAAGGATCAGAAGAGGTAGCTACACACACCCCATATGTGTGTATGTATATATGTATATATATATATATATAAAAATAGTGGAGAATTATTCTACCTATTTCAGTGCACTAAATTTGAAAACTTAATCATTCTAGACTCCCTCTATAGTTTGCATAGAAACAAGATAATTAACTCTTTAAGATTTGAATTATCTTTCAGAGGTGCTTACCTCTATCCAGTTATCATACAGAGCGCTCCAAATTCTTAATTTAATCCAGCCCTCTAAACCAGGGATGTTATATAACTATATATAGTGGATTAATCCAGTAATTTGTATTTCTAGGTCCTCTGTTTCTGGTAGAGAAACAGATCTATAAAGGTATGATTCAACTCACCTTATTTAAAATATTTAAAAATTAGCAGTATAAGTCTGAGCTCCACATCCAAAGGAAAG
This sequence comes from Haliaeetus leucocephalus, assembly GCF_000737465.1. NCBI lineage: Eukaryota > Metazoa > Chordata > Aves > Accipitriformes > Accipitridae > Haliaeetus > Haliaeetus leucocephalus. The sequence goes on along the minus strand of NW_010973220.1, from coordinate 1,292,518 downwards.
GAAAAAAAAAACAAACCCAAAACCTCTAAGGACCAATTCATCTTAGTTTACAAGATTCTTTAGGATGAAAGAAAAAGCCACTAGAGATATTTCTTTTTTTTCTATTGAATACAAAGGAAACTGAAACTAGGAGATCCAACTGTAGACACCTACAGTAGGGTAGATGAAGTTCTTTCTTGTGTTACTTTTTTTTTCCAAGTGTGAATCTCAGATTTCAGTGCAGCTTAAATAATCTTAAAGTTCAATACTATTCACACAGACAGAGCCATGCTTGTTTTTTCTTACTTTTGATTCTAGCTGATGCCAGGTTTTATGTTGTTCACCATAGAACTTGTACACCTAGATGTGCTATATATACTAATAGCCTATATGTTAACATCCTTTGATCATTTACTTAACAGTAAAAAGTACCTCTACAGCTAAGTTAAAGCTAACACAGCAATATTTTATTTATATGGGTCAAAACTGTAAAGCAGCCCTGTAGCCCAGTCCCTCAGATCACACTTCTACATAACCATTACACCATCTGTCAAAATGCAGTAGGTTCTGGCTTGATAGGATTCAGCTTCCAGCTAGCTTCTACAGTTCAACCATTAACATTAAAAATGCATCAGGCAATTGAGACAGCACTTATAAATAGGTACACACAATCCAACCAACTTATGGAAGTACTATTTTTTTATTATATTTACATGATTATTCCAAACTACCCAAATAACAGGTAATCAGTACTATAGTTTGCATTTTATTATTACTTAAGGAAACAATGAAATAACCTTGCTGACCTAGATATAACCAAGCATTTTAATAGGAATTAGTTACTGTGCATAGGAGTTTGTTTCAAAGCAGTGTTTATGGAGCCCAGTACCCATTGAAAGAAAAAGATATGACCTTATTTTTTTCATTGAAAATAGCTCAGAATGGTCCTTACTGCTTCTATGTCCATATCAACAGGCAGGACTTGAAATTATGGTTTCTTTAAATAAAACAGTAAATGCCTTTTTTACTTGATCTTTCAATATTAGCTTCAATTGAAACAGGTTTCTGTTACATTGTCTAACAGTGTTTCCTGATAATTTTAAGGCAAAAACTACATTAAGACAGAATGACAATTGAGGACTAACATTAATTTAACTGTAAAACTGTTATAAAACCCTTATAATTATCTTCCAAGGAGGCATTGTAAATCCTAAAAATTTGATGTAAATACTAAATTTACAAAATAGTATTAAGTTGAGAAATTCACAGCTTGCCCCCATGCCCAATAACTCTATTAAAAATAAAAGTTGAGCAAATTTCCCAATAAATATATTAGAAACATGTAACTGTTGAAGGAGCTGTAGCCACAAGAATCAGCTGTCTAATTTTCCTCTTGGGTGCTTTCAAGTAAGCTCAGTTAGGATTAATTTAAACATTTAACTAGAATTTTCACCATATAACCAGTATTTTTGTGTTTGTTAGTTAATATTAGCCATTAAAACCAGTTTGACTGTTGTGATTAAAATTCACAGAATATTTCTGTTAATTCACTTTTAATGATAGCCACTTGATATACACCTGCAAGAGAATTAAATCATGCAAGATTAATGCTTATCCTTTTCCTCATTGCACTGCTATGCTGCCCATTGACTCCCATCTAAGAGCTTTTATGGAAGTGTCTGTGATACTACACAATTTTTTGGCAAGGTGAAGGAAGATACTTTACTGCAATGCAGTTTCCTTCTGTTAGAGCATTTCAGGTTGAATTTCAAAAAACATTACAGGGAAAAAAAACCAAATGTATAATTCACTGTTTGATGTTCTAATAATGTGCTTTGAGTGTATTTTTAAGAAATGCAGATTTTTTGACACCTTTTTCTATGTTGTGTTATCAACAAAGCAGTCAAGTGAAATCAGTTTCCGAAGTTCATGTATAAATGAGAACCAAAGTAGAAGCAATCTGTGAGACAGTTTATGCCAGCAGGGCTCAAAAAGGCTATTATAATCAGTTTTAGACAGGATCAGCTTCCTTCGTTGAATAGTTTGACTAACATAATGTTTTTCATAACACTGGAAAATGAGGTAGAAACACTGTTAAAAGGAGAAGTCTATTAAAGGGAGAAAATAAAGTGCCAGCATTCCAGTTTATCTGCAAGGATTTTTCTTTTCCTTGTGTTATCTATTTGAATAACATTTAGTAATTAACTCTGAAGAAGAGGTGAAGTAATAATAAAACAATAAAAGCAGTGCTGCAGAGGAGGAAAAGAGGATTACTCTCTAGGGAGAATGCTGTTTCACTGTTTCAAAAAGCTAGTGTGAAAGGGTCTATGTGCTAAATCATTGCATATTCTGGTTACGCAGAAAGAATGGCAGGGGCACGAAAAACTAAATTATAGTCTTCTCTTTCTATAGAATGTTTACCAGAAAGATTGGCAGGAATTTCCACAAAAACACTATTTTCCTTACTTCTGTAAAATTGTGATGCACCAATGCCTGAAGGCAATGCAATGTACAGGTAATGCAATGGTCTTTTATCAACTTTCCAAGAATTATTTCCTAATGATTACAGATTCCTGTAATTCCGTAACAGTTCTGTATCACACTGAATAATTCCTGGTTGCAAAGAGACCAAAATGAAGGTCACAGCTCTCATTATTATGATTTACTTATTAATTATAGTGGTATCTACAGTCCCATTCTTGACTGGCATTCCTTTATAAAAATATATTGATAGCCTACCTCAAATGGAGAAGACACCCCTGTAAGGTAAGGAGATATATAAAGTATTTAGTGAGTGTGTGGTGGTAATTCTCTATGGTTATAGCTAACTATTGTAAGAACTTCCCCTGGAGAGGGTGTTTCCTGCTTATTTGAGAAACATAGTCCTTATCCAGTTATGGCATATGAATTCATGATTTAACACCTTATCTCTTTTTCACTGTGACTAAAAAAGTCTAATCCATATAGCAAAGCAGCTGTAGTAAACTATACTAGTTCCTTTAGTTACATGGCTGATTCTTTGTTATCTCTATCTTGTATGTTTATCTTTCCTTTTTTCCACCTTTTTCTGATGGCTGCTTTTTGGCACTTTGCACCCTGAGGAGTCCTGGACATTATCCAAACATCATACTGTTGACATCATTGTGGTATAAAAGTACTTCACCAAACCTTTTTTTTTCTTTTTCCTTTTTTTTTCTTTTGCTCATTTTTTGTTTTACCCTACACACATTGATTCATCTTTTCTCAGTGTTCATGCCATTTTTGTGGGCTGATGTCTTTATATTTTTTCTGAAGGCAATGCCGCCTTTGTTTTCTCTGGGAGAATACAGTCTATTCTTTGTTTATGGATTTTTTTCTGCTATTTTTAGTCTACCTTCTGATATTTTTTCTTCTCTGCCTTACCTTTCTACCTCCCATTTCCTTCCTCTGTGCCTTCCCTCATTCACAGCTTTAGATTATGTAATGCTGGAAGTTACTACAAATGACACGTTCTTCCCATCACTGTCCAAAGATCAATGATTTTATTTTGGTTTATTTTTCTCCAACATTCTTTCCTCCCACTACTTTGCTAACAGAGCAAAAGGCAACAACCATTGTTATAGATCTGAAAGTGTGGTCCCCCCAGCTATGTGCTTCTCCAGGTATTTATAGACGTGAGAGAGGAACGGTGTCTCACAAGATTGAAATTAAAAACTTAGAAATGGTAGTATCTTATGTTGTTTATTGACTATGAGTTCTTCAAGCCTCAGTGGCACATACACAATGGCTATGTCTATACTGTCCACAAGGACAAGACCAGGAACATGACAGCCTTTTGAATACCCAGAGAAGGAACCATCTGGCACATACGCCATAGCTGGACTATAGTGTAACCCACACGGTGTGTACAACCAAATAAAAGAATTACAGTGTGATCAGTGAGTCTCGGTGACAGCCTAGTGTGTCTCCTACACCTAGTGAGAAGGCCAGATAACAACTGATAAAGATGCTTGGGATCAGAAGTAAAAGAAACCTGTTGGGTTTTATCCTATTAAAGCAAAGCTGCTGTACAGAAAGTGATGTAGACCAAGAAACATGTAGGCCATAAAAATGGGAAGGGGGCATTGTCTATATGTTTTGAAAGCTCTTAAAGCTCCCTATGTTATTCATATTATTAATTTAACTATGCTTAAGATCCTGAATGACCAATAAATTAGATATCTCACTGCAAGTAAAGAACATCCCCTTTCCTCTGAGTTTTATAGTATGAGCAGATTGAGCTGTTTTGAGAGTAATGAAACAAGAGAGTGAGATTATTTCTTTTTAATGAATTCTGTTAAGGAGCCCACTTCACAATTTATAACCATCAGTTATTCCAGATTGGCTATCTAGAACAATTCAGTTAATAAGAGTGTTTTTTTGAATGGTAATTAGAGCAATATTATTCCTGAGACATAACCCATATAAATGGTTCCTTGAAGTAAAACTCAATAAACCGTATGTGAGTAGGTGTTAAATATGTGCATGAATGTAGAAGGTAGCTAAGGCAAGCTGTTCTCCCACAGTTTGAACTTTGATGAACAAGTCCCTAAAGATTCTTATAAAATATGCAGATATATTTCTCAGGTCACCTTTTATAATTAAAGGTGATTTGTTACCTAACTTTCTCTTAAACCAGTATTCTAATACTGCCTCTAGATGGTCAGACTATCTCAGTGTGCTAGAAGTGTTCTATTGTTTTGTACAAGAAAAATCAAACTGATACCATCTGTATCACCAACCTGATGAGAATTTGCTAAGTGAGACTCCTTAGCTTTCTAAAAGAAAAAATTAACTTCTAAAATAAGCCAGACCACTTCCTATATTGCCAGAAATGGCTGGAATTGCAAAAAACAATCACATAGAGAACTATTGATCCTGAGACCTTGAATCAGGTGTGTATTTATTTCTGGGATCTAAAATGACTTGATTTCTTAAAAACTGATCATACTAGATTTATATATCATGTTCTAATTAAAGACAAAAAATGAAGTTATTGTACATTTTCCACCAAGTATTGGTCTATTTTTCTCTTTGATTATTCCCTGAAAGTGAGACTGATATTTTAATCACCCTTCTAAGACATGTAAAAATAACAAATTTTATTGGTAATCAGCATTCTGGATTACAGAAATGCCATTAAAATCTATGTTACTAAAGACAAATGTAAATTCTTAATTTGCATGTGGCTGTTTACTGATGCTACATAAAGAAAGATATTCTGATTGTTATGTATGTATTTTAATGCTTACAGAATTTTAGGCGTGGGGAGTCATATTTGCAGCAAGTCTAAATATCTAATGCTACTCCAGTCTACAAATTGAAATGTTAGTGACATAAAAAGAGAGTGGACACATATTTATGTGTTGCAGGTTTTCTCAAACTGCTGATTTATGTTAACTATTGCCTATAAACTGTCCCAGCTGCTACTAACTCATAACCACACAGAACTGAGAGATTAGCTCCTATTTCATTTGCTTCTGCACTTTCTCCAAGAAGCTGAGGAGAACTGGCTCCAGCAGGGATTAGGAAACAGGGATTATCTCTCTCTCCCTTTTTCCCCCCCCCCCCGCCCTTTGTGAGGTGCCTCCAGACAAGGATAACCCTCTCTTTGCTGATGTTTTTCACAGCTCTCCATGAGCTAGATATGTGAAAATGAATGCAAAAGAACACAGTTTTTTCTCCCCTTTCTCCCCTACTTAATAGACACAAAGTAAAGGAATTAGTCTCCAGTGAGGCAAAAAAAGGTGTAGAAAAGGTAATTCTTTCTCTTCCAGTAACTTGCAATATGCACTTTTCTTCACCAGGAATATAGCCCATTGGTCAACGTTTCAACAGACTTCAATTCCAATTTAAGTAGTAAAATTAGATAATGCTACTTTGAAGACTACCATCACAGCTTCCCACACAACATTTCTGTGAGGGGAGAAACTGAATTTATTGAATTTATTAAGCCCTGAGGTGTCCATATTAGCAGTGGGGTGCACTCACATCAAGGGTCCACCACCACCTTTTTTAACAGGTCACATGTAGCACCAGTGTATCTCCAAGAAAAAAAAAAAAAAAGGTTTTAGAGAAAAATCCTATGAAGCATCCTTAGCATGGAAAGACTGTATATGCCCACAGGCAGGAATTCAGAGCTCATGTCATGGTCATTACCACAACCAAAGACCACATAGGTAGACCAGTAGGTTTACAGCCCTATCCCCTCCTCAGCTTTTGACTGGTAAAAAGCAAAGGCAATTGTCTGACTGTCCCCAGTTGTGCTCTAAAAGCAGGTTGCTCTGCGGCTAAAATCTCATTTCATATTTACCCAGTTACAGCATGTGTCTCCATGCAGCAAGGACTATATGCATCTGCTAGCACTTGTCTATAGATAACACCTCCTTCACCTCATCTCCCTTCTTTCTGCTAACATGGAACAGACGCTGGCTGATGGGTTTCACAGGAGTGCCAGCCCTCTCTCAGCTAGCTTGTTAGAACATACTGGCCCAGTGTCCAAGAAAATCCTTAAGACTAGTGTTTATTCAGGTGCAGAGTATTCACTATGTGTGGCAGATTGTGCCACTTTCCCCTTAAGTGTTCTGTCCCAGAAAGTCCATTGATATCCACTGTAGACTTGCTAGCGTCACATGCTGGTTTCTCCTGTATACCTCAGTCTTTGTAAATTTCATATTAGGTTTACAGAGTCATATGAAATATGAATTGGAATAGACTTCTGGAGGTCAGCTATTCCAGCCTACTGCTCAAAGCAGGGCTACATTCAAAGTTGGATCCGATTGCTTAGGGACTTGCCTAGTTAAGTTTTAAAAAACTCCACAGCCTCTCTGGGCAACCAGTTCCAGGGCTTCACCAGTCTTACTGTATTTTTTTCTTTTCTTTTGCCTAAACAGAATTTCTTTTTCTGCAGCTCAAGACCATTGTCCTTTTTCTGGTCTAGAAAAGACTGGCATATCGAGAGCATTCTCCATGAAGTAAGCTTCTCAGAAAGTTTGGTATGAATTCACGGGTGTTCTGTAACGAGCCAGCTGAGGTGCTTGGGGAAACACTTGACATCACTCCCATGTTGAAAACAGAAATTTGGCTTTGGCTAACAAGACACTGTCCACCATTCAGTTTTTTAGTGATGTTTGGTGTGCCTCTCCTTTCCATCTTCCACAATTAACTTCAGTGAGAGTATAACTTGTGCTGCATCTTCATTCCTTCTCCTTTTCTATCTCCAGCAGAACAGGCTGGAGGGAAAACTTTACTATGCAAGCAGTAAAAGCACCTGCTGCATAGAAAAATAATCGAGAGAGGCTGGGTACGGGATAAAAAGCTTTCTTGTAATAAAGAGTTGGGGGTCTGTACTTTCCAGAGTACTGATTGTCCTAGGCTGCTCCACACACTTGAGGTTGCTAAATGCCAATATATGTGGGATGTGAAGGTGGAACTGGAAGGGTTCAAAGTGAGCCATACCTTTCTTTCCGGGAAAGACAGAATGTGTTTTGCAGACAGGAAAAAATCTGAGAAACTCTGTAAAGGTGGGGCTCCTTTTAAGTGTTGCAGCCAGAGAAGTTTTTCTTGCTGTTCTTTGCCTCTCCTAGGTCTATAAACTCATGGCCTAATGTCTTCTCTTTCATAAAAAATATGCAAAGGTGAGAAGAACTCCAGAATTTTCTGTCCAAAAGCCTATAAATAGATTTAACAGCATGAAGGAGCAGCAGAACTATTTGTGGGCTAGCCATGAAGCTCAGTTTTTACAAAAGATCTCTATAACTCTTGCTATTCTACTAAATAAAAGAAGACCAGGGACTGAGTCCTTGCCCTGAGGCTATTTTGCAGCAATCGGCTCACAGCCACACTGCATAAGGCTGGTTCCCTCCACAGCAGAGCTGTTTCTGTGGGCCTACTTGTATTCATCAAAACCAGAATTAGGACGTAAATTAACAGCTAAAGTTTGTGAACAATCAGAGGTACTGTGTTTGAGCTCATTCCCCTTGGCAATGTAAATGTACTCAGTGTCACAGGAGATCAGAAATGTTTCAAGTGTGTTACAGACTTACGCTCTGCCAAGGAGTTCTTATGTCTTACAACTTATTTATATAAGCATGTAGTGTAGGGCAATAGGAGTCATTCTGTGGGGTGAAAAGTTAATTTTTTATATCCACCTTATTACAGTATCCCCACTATAAGCTTCACACCAGCCTCCGTTCTGCTGTAGACTGAATATCCACTGCAGTGTGGAATGCGTTTAGTGCACATCTAGAGCATCTCACCCAAAGGGAATCCTTTTCATGTGGTCAAAGACTGCCATGATGAGAACCAAAGCCAGATAGACAATTAGATGATTCACTCCAAATATGCTTTCTTGATCTAAAGTTAATCACTAATGAAAAGAAAAAAAACCCAAGCAGCAGACACAACAAAAAAACACCACTCCCACCTCCCTAACCACACATAATCCAATTATACTCCATCTACTCTGTTTCTACACTGAAATACTGGAAAAGTCCACTGAAACCTGGGCTATGTTTGGCAGCAGTTGAGCTCTTACAACTGTGATCATTTCTCTAAGATCCCTGAAGTGAAAAGGCATCTGTGTTCAAGAATCAAGCTGAGGAAATTATAAGAGAATTGGAGAAACTGACATCCCTGAAGGTGCCAAAACTAAGGTATAGTTTAACTAAGGACCTATAGGCTATATAGAAATGGTATAGTCTAGCTTCAGACTTCAGCACTAGGTTGGAAAGCTGGGTAGATGAAGGTCACAGTTTGGGGGGGGGGAAGGAGGAAGCTCAGTTTCAATCTTCTGGCACTTAGCTTAGCATTTGCTCAGCAAGTTTTGTATTTTTCTTTAGTCACATTCAGGACCAATTTAGTCAGATTTCTAAGCAAAGTAGTTGTCACTTTTCTTGAGACTCCATCTTTCACCTCCATAAACGAAATCGATTGAACAAAGCTGCCAGTTTGCCCTTCTCTTGGTGCCATTCTCAGGCCTTTCTAGATTCTTTATATCAGAGAATATGTGTCTTATCCTTAGTTTATTACTAGAACAAGTGGGTTTAGGTTGTTTTAAACTATAATTCTAAATAAGCCCTAGCACTGATGTTTTAAGGCCTGTTCCAAAACTTCCAAACCCTCACAGGAAAAGGGAAAGGCGGAGTGGTGACAAGTAGTAAATACAATGGAAAGCTAACTGATGACCCAGTTAGGACATGAACAATTGGAAATGTAAGGAGTAGTCCACATAACTGCTAGTCTAGTAGTGTAATCTACTGTCTACATTACTTCTAACAAAAAATGACCCTTCAAATCTAATTAAGGTGGATAATTCCAACAAAGAAGAGACTAAAATTATTCAAAATCAATCAATGTGTTGTCAATTCAATCGATTACATTGTCAATCCCTGAACTCAGTAAGTGACAGACCTTCATCAAGCTATTTTATACTTAGAATCTATTTTATTATAATTTATCATCCAATAGCTGGCTGAATGTGCTTTGTAGAAATATACTTCAAATAATTGTGTACATTCTAATTGTCCTTACATCTTAATGAAGGAATTTTAGCTAAAAGTTATTACATATTGTCTACTGAATTTTTTTGACGATTCAAGGCAGTGCATCAGGTATACTGTTGCACAGTATACAATATCAGAAGTTTAGGCTTGCAATATATGAAGATGTCAATACAAACTAAAATTGGTTTAACATACAACAGGTTGTAATTAATCTCCAGAAAATTATTTTTCTGGTAATATATGCACTTGGGGTTTGTTGGTGCAAACAATTTAGGAATGCATTTTTAAAGTAGTTTTGACCTTGAAGAATGTTGGAAAGTCTTTTACATATTCCTGGTCTTTTAAAATGCTTTTCAAGGATAATAGTTTCAGGTTAAATCACTTACTTAGAATGGTAAGTAATCAAATTATTCATGCCTATTTTAAATATGTAACCAAATGTATCTATACACAACTGAACACACACATTTAGCTTTTCTTCCTCACAGAAGAAAACACTTCTGTCCATTTTAATTTCAATCTATACTCAGCAAGATGATTTAAGCTACCTCTAAGGATTTGTATGTTTACTGTATTGTTGTTTTGGGGGGTTTCAGTATTGAATAATCAAAATAAAACATTAGAAAATCTTGTAGAAGTGTAGCCACTGGAGAACAGAAAACAACTGGTAATAATATGGTACTATTTGTTAATTTATTTTATCAAGGGAATCAAAATACATGTATAATTATGATTTCCAGATTTTTTTGTGTATTATTAACTTTTGGAAGTTTTGGTAGACATTGATTTCAATTTAGGATGCAGGGAAAATCTGCTATCTTGAGTATCAGATAGTGCAAAACTTTGTTCCAATTTAAAAACAAAACCATAAAGAATACAAATCTAGTTAATCATTATTTTTATCTGCTGTATTTTCTTTATCCAGTAAATTCTTTATTCTGTGTGTATTTTCTGTTTCTTTTATATATCTACCAGTCTCATACTTCTAGCAGTTTTGTTGTGTTTGCCTAGGGTTTTTTGTTTGGTTGTATTTTTCCTTTCTAGAACAGCATACATATCAATTGAATAATTTTGATTGTAAAATTCAGATAACACAAACAGTCTCCAGTTAGTACTATGTGAACTGTGGTGTTTATAATATTTAGTAAATTTGTTTTTTCCTCTGCAGTCTCCTGGCTGATTGATATGCCTGACCACACCTTTTTACACATGAAAAGATACAACTTTCTGTTAGTTTGGTTTTTTTTTTAATATTTTATTTCCTATGCATGAACTTCTTTTTGTAAATATTTATTTAGAATTTGAAATGAAAGATGTGTTTTACTCAGAGCTGAAATCCCACATGTAGTTTAGTCAAGAATACAGAAACCCACAAGTAACTTTACAAGGGCTACATAACCTGCCTTAACTTCCCATGGAATTTAAATGTCTAATTTCAAGAAAAAGATATTCTTACTTTGTTTTCTTTTCCTTTAAAAAAAACATTTTGAAAAACTGTACTTAAAAACCATGTTAGTTTTAATCATCTGATTATTTTTTATAGAAATTTTACATTGAAAGTGAAAATTTAAGGTTTCATTAGATCTTAATCTTTTGTCCATTCTTTCATGCATAACTTTTTGTCATTACTGTAACTCTTTATCCTTGTTTTCTAGTATCAAAAATCTACTGTCTTCTGATTCTTGCCTTTTTGTATTGTATATGGTTTTTTAAATCTGTTTTGGTACATGCACTACATCATCAAGGATGTTTACATGTGGCATGCTACAGTGTCTTATCTTGAATTTTGATTATTTTTGCACCTTCTATGGAGGCTTTTAGTGCTTTTTGACAAATATATTTGACTGTTTTCAGGTTTTTGCTTTAATTGGAAAATACATTTGGTTCTGAAGACATTTGCATAGCCATGTGCATAGAATTCCTACTCAAATACATCCCTGTAGATTAACTAGTCTTTTCTATTTTTTTCTTACAATTCAAATTTTTTTGTATAATTCAGAGTCCTTGTCTAAACTTTTCAGGCTATCCCCCAGTTTTTACCCTAATTCATCCTACACTATATTATTATGTCCTACAAAAAGAACTCAGCAATACAAATTACTGTTGTCTTTATGACTGAACAATGAAAATTCCACCAAGGACCCTTTTGGGAAAATCAGCTTTTACAACAGTTGAAGTTACATGGAATTAATTTCATCCTCTGTAACAAAAGCATTTCCCTTCTTATCTTTGTCTTTGTTATTTCCTATATTTCAGTTTATTGAATGGGTCTTTTTTAATTATGTGAGAAAAGCAAAAGACCTGTGAGAGAGGGACTTTAAAAGTCACATTCTAAAAAATCAGTCTTGATTAATTGAGTATTGGTATCTATTTTATCTTATCCTTTCTCATTTCTCAGTTTTGTTAAGTAAATAATCTCTAGACAAAGTCATATCAGGCATGCTTAAAGAAATCACAGTGAGGCATTTTGGTGTTTGGGGTTTTTTTTCAATAGTGAAATGCCTCTGTGAGATATTTCCATGTTGATGTACACCTGAAAATGTCTTAGATTTCCATCATAAGTCTGACTAACAGGGGGCTTTCTCTCAGATAAATGCAAGACTGGTTTATTTCAGTGCTTGAAGTTAGGAATGAAGGATTTTCTGAGCTTTTGAGTCATCATGTGTATGGATTTCCCTGGAATTATAGTTCCCTTTCCTTCTCCCATATTATTTGTTTTTTATTAAGTTTGGGGTTAAGTTTTCTTTTTTATTATTTATTCAGATGAAAATGAAAGTGTAATCCTCCTCTTAGGGATTCAGTTGTTTGTGAATCATGACCTACTTTTGATATAGCACAGCTGTATAACCTTGGCTCAAACATCTGGGAAAACGGCTAAACTGTGAGAAAGTACCCAGACTAGATAGAGCCATGCAAGAAGAGATAAGAAAATGTAAAATTGCAAGCTGTGGTGAGATTGTTGAAGTGAGGGTAGTTAAGCAGCTGAAGAGGAAGAAGACTAACATGAAAAGGTCAAAAATCCTAAGGGAAAAACAGAAAATCAGAAGCTGGAAACTCAGCAACACTGAGGATTATCCTCTTTCAAAGAGTAATGGGGGCTGACCCTTCCCAGCCTGACTGACAACTGCCTGGCCAGCAAAAAGTCATTGGATGTGTTTTGGGCTGGTGAACACAATAATGCTCAGCCCAACTTCTTGCTCATCTTGGCTATTTGCTGTGTGTATTAACCAATAATTACTGTCTTACTCTTTCAAGCACATATATTTTTCTTGCTGAATCTCTGTGCATGGTAAAAGGTCCTGAATAAAGAGGTCCAGAGACAGAGACACAAAAGCAAGCTTTGAAATGTAAAAGTTGTCAACAAAATGTAGATTTTTCTCACCAATTTTTAGCAACGTCATTTATGTACATGGTGGCAGCATAATGTTTTCTACATTATTCTCCATTCCAACATATTGTTGATTTGTTTGAGTGTGGTTGCCAAATATTATAGTTACATGACCAGCTCTTCTTTTGTTTCATCAAAATGAGTTTTTTAAGCCTATTACGTAAAATCTTCAAAATAGCCCAGAATTCTGTTTTTAAGGGTTTTGAGGTATATAAAGGCAGAAATAAGCATGGAGTGGGTTTTATGGACTATGTGTTACTTTTAAAAATCACAATGATTTTTTCAGAAAATGGCATATCCATTATTCTTATAATTATAAAGTTGAAATTCCATTTAAAAACACACTTACAATATAGCCATCTTTCCCCACTCTCTGCTATTTTTGTTACTTTAAAGATAGTTTTCATATTCTAAATATCAATTAATTGGCATAAGATAGGATGTGTTGGGGGATATTTTTTCCACATAAGACCTACATGGTGTTTTTTCCTAGAAACTTAAAATATACCTTCATGCACACCTGTGTCATCTAGCAGAAGGGCAAAAAACCCAGGAAGCAGTGGAGAGGAGGAAGCAACCTTTCCTTCAATTGTTAGTGCTAGCTTATACCAATTAAAAGTGAATTTGGAAAGGTAATAGGGAAACCTCCTTTAACAGTTTAGTTTAGAACAAGAATAATCCTTTAAATGAATCATTGAATTGCCCTCCCTTTGTTTCACATCATGGAGTGCTCTTGGAGTGTAGGAAGGTAGGAACAAATTTCTTTTGCAGAAAAAAGAAAAGAAACATGAAGATGCATTTCAGCCGCTAATAAGCATTCAGTTCATCAGGTCAGGCTAAAGCTAATTCAAGGTAACCCCCCCCTTTATATCCACTTATACTGTGGATATCAGGACTTTGGCACCAACTGGTTCATTTTATACACTTGATCCTGGGCTAACTGTTACAGTAAAAATAGTCTTCATTATGCGACCAGAGTAGAATTTCCCTCGCACAGCTTTATATGTTTATGATGTGAATGTATACATCAGAGCTCATTGGTGCCATTATTTAAACAATTAAGACAAAAAGGCACTTCTAGTTAATAACTTAGGTGGATTTTAGGATAAGAAGAATCATACCCTACATACATCTTTTTTTTTTCCCCATTACCTGTTATGTAGTCTGAGTTGACTAACTCAAATGTCTGAAGTTAGATGAGATAAATCTTACCTATGGAGCTTGTTAGACTCTCTTTTTCACAAGGCATTTTTTGGATGGAGGCATAAGATGTCTACTGCAATTCTTCCTTTAAAAGTATGTCTGAAGGAGTTTCTGTGTTCAAACACAGATTCACCACAGCATTTGCGATACTTGCCCCTCTATACACTGTCTTGAGAGCAAACCTTTGTTTCAATGACTGTTTATGAAAAGTCTTACAAAACCTATCAAAATTACTTCATGGTATTTAGCAACAGTTCGTGAGTATATTTTTTGCAATGTACCCATTTCTAAAGCAGAAACAAAAAATTCAAAGACTTGATTTTAAGTAAGAATCTTTTGTTAGAATCTCAGCTCTTAAGATTTTAACAAAATGTAATCTTACCGTCTCTCTGTAAACCCCTGAAAAGTAAGAAGTTTATGCTTTGCGTACTATTATTTCTTGTTAGAAGCTTTTAAATTGTGTATTCTTTTCCATCAAACTATGCTTGTTGTTTTACCAAAGGGAATTCACTCTTTGTTTAAATCAAACAGTGGGTTTAGATATCAAAGGTGTTTGGAAAATAGAGTGCTCATTATGTGCTTCTAGTAACAGCTACTAACGATTGAACCTAAGAACAAGAAGGTTGGTGAAGAAGCCCATCCTTCTAAATACTAAGGCATCTCTCAATTATTTGAAAAAAGTACCATGCCCACTAAAGAGACTAATATTTTAAGACAGCTTTGTGGAACCTGCAGGTGCACTTTGAAGTACATAATGAAAGATTCATTACTCTTATTTCAGAACTAATTTCCATCCTAAATTTTCATAGAATGGTATGGAGAACGGACTGGTCCTGTTTGCTTCAACCTGAATGGCGTGCTCTATTCTCTAATTTGGTTGACTCTGTGGGTCACTTACCTGTATTAGCAAAAAAGCAAGCCATAGGCTGCAGTGCTAAATTCTGGTCTTAATTTCAACTTTGAATTTAGTATTTATTATACACCATTTCTCTGGTTCATAAACCTCTCAAGAGATTTGCTAGGTTCTGCATTTTTCAATGGATGAGAAACTATTAAGTGAAAATTGTGGAATGTTAATGGAATTCTGCACTCTGTTACTGAAGAAAGAATTGGTTGAATATACAGTATTTTTTCTTCATATATGAGTACTAGAATTATATCATTTGAAATGGAATTACTATCCTGAGGTATTCCCTTGTGTTATCCAGAAAAAAAAACATTTCCAGGCATTGAATGATTGTGACTTCATTAAATAAACATTAAAACCCATCATTTTATATAGCTGCAAGAAACAACTCTTACCTGTCTTGGAATTTGTTTATGGATGTTGCATGGCATCACAAATATGACTGCTCAGGACTGATGTTATATATTTCTTTTCTGTAAAAATAGAAGAAAAGATGTAGGCTTGACACTGAAGATGTTGAGATAAAATGCTATTTTTTTGAAACTGGAAAACAAGGTGAAATAAAAACAAAGGAGGAGATGACAAAAACCTGGCAATTATAAAAGGAATTCAGTAATAGGTGAGATTTTTTTTTTTAAGATCTAGCATTCTTTATAATGTAATGAGGCAAAGTTAACTTCAATTTCTTGTCTATCTTAAAGGAATGTTATTCTTTAACATGGAGTTAATTTTTAAGAAATTATTTAGTATAAAAAAGAAATGTTTTCAAATAAATTTGTGAATTTTCTAAAAGCTACTTAAAGATGAAGTAACATCTACTCATTAGCTATATTCTCAGCTACAGTAATTTCACATTTTCTTCAATGTACTGTTTTCATCTTGTTAAGCTTCTGCAATTAAGTATAAATAGTTTCTCTAACCAATAAAGTAACTGTGTTTCACTAGAAAAGAAAAAAAATTAAGAAAATTTATCTGTAGTCTTCTGTGTGTTAAATTAAAAATAAATCCTCAAAACATCATGAAGATACCACTACCTTCACTTGAAAGGATGCTGTTTAATGTTTATAGAATCATGTAATTCTGTCTTTACTGTCAAATTATATAAAAAAGTAATTTATTTACTAGGGACTAGTTAATTGTGAAAATTAGTTCAATATTACAATCTCTAATGTTAGGTAGCCGCAAAGGTAGGCTTCTAAAAATACTGATAAATTTTCTTTTTCAGCAGTCCATTTAAAATATTGTTAAATTCTGCTGATTTTTTACTTTGTGCAAACTTTTGGGACAACATGTTATTTTTTTTGTCAAAAAAGTGTATGACAACATCAGTTGCCACTACTTGAATAAAAAAATGCCAGCACCCTGTAGATTATTAAACAAGATAAAAAGTGAGAGGAAATCTTCCTGTGGAGTACGCTCTATGCTGACTGTGATATCCTGAGCTCTGTTAATCGTAGGAGAATCACTTCTTATTATCTTAATTGTAGATTGGTTCAATCAGATAACATTAACTGGAAGAAGACTGTAAAGAAGCTAGATTAGATAAAACATATGTGCAGGCATAGCCAGCAGCAGTGTTAATTGAAGAGTAATTCTTGTCTTTTGAAACTCTTTGTGCTCCTCTAGTATACAAATGACTTGAAATTTCTCTCTGAGATTACAGGGTCTAGATTTCAGTGATGCAAAACCAGGTATATCAGCCCAAGTTTGTGGTCCTTAGACCAGCATGGTTTTGGCTGTTTCCTTATTGTTAAATCATTATTTTGGGCATCAAGTGAATCTTATGATTTATACTGAATTGATCAACACAAATTGGGGATGAAGTGATTGTTATGATTTATTCTCAATCAATTAACACAAAACTGTTCAGTTGTCATTTGCCACATTAATGTCCTGCAGTTTAGTTCTCCTGGTGAGTAACAGTGTGTTCTGCAGTGGGGAGGGGGAGAATAATCAAATTGATTTCAGTGTCCAGTGCAAAGGGTATTTTATTTGTTTGAGAAACCATTAGAAAAATTAAATCAAAGCATCATTGGGACACACTGAAAAAACATTATTAAATCATCTTCCTTCTGCTATAGCTAAAGGGAGTAAAAGAATACAGCTAATAGTTTGGGGGAGTGCAACTGACAGAATTTAGCCATTGGGATCCTGAAACAACATTGCTTAAGAATGTAGTGGTTCCTGAGTGAATGACGCCCACAAAACTGTGGATATCCAAAATATATATTGATTCAGAAGTGGATCCTTAAGTGCAAATATTAGGAAGATTCTAGGTACATAATTGGGCACATCACCTAACCAATGGAAAATTTCAAGAAAGAAGTATGAAGTGTCAGTTCTGTCTTTCTCAGGCAGGGCTACAAACAAAACTTAGAGCTGCAGATGTTTCTACTGAGACTGAAGCATTTTGATCATCCACTCCTCAGGCATAAACTAGAGAAGGATTAAATGTGTAATCTAAGGGTCAGAGCACTCAGCTATGGTTGTGGTATAGCCAGGGTAAGGTCTTGCTTCTCATTTAGGTGATTGGGACTTGCATCTTCAGCATCTCAGAGGAGTGCTTTCATCTACCTGCATTCAAACCCTCCTATCAAGTCTTTGTTAAGAATTACTAACATTTGTCAGAGAGAGAATACATACACGTAAGTTAGGAACTGGAGTATCTGGCTTGATGGAAAGGATTTACTTTGCTGAATATTTAATGAAACTAATTTTTAAATGCTTTTGAGCCTAATACAGAATCTGAGGGCATATTTATGCTATGAAGTAAGAGAAGGTTAGGGAGTGAGCTTGAGCGCCGTGATGGCCGATACCACACAGTTGTTAGCTTGATTCCTGACTCTCTTTGGGCCACTGAGACACACCCTTTAGAAAAGGAACCAGCCCAAAGCCATGTGGACGCAAGACAGTCTGTCCTACTTATCCTTGAGGCCAGGGATCAGTCGTTGTCTCCCTCTTATTTAGCAACATGAAGGTAACATTGCTTAACAACATTGCTCAGTATCCTTTGTCTAGGTAAGAGAGAACATATTTTAGCTCCTGGGATATACAAGCATGGTCTTGTTCTCTGGCCCATGAAAAGTGAAAGAATTTCAACAAGGGAGCATAAGAGAGAACAATCTTCTGGCTTTCCAGCTATAATCAATTTTATTAGCTTCTGGCTAGAGCATCCACCTAAAAGATGTTGGGTCAGACTTTCTTTTTTATATTAAGTGATTAGGCTGGCTCATCCTACAGTCTGGCTGAGTGGAGCACTTGCTGAGTTATTAAACAAAAGGGGTACATGACGCTCCATGTCACTGTGGTTTCTACAGTATTGAAACCTGTAGTGATTTCGGACAAATAATTATCAGACTGGATTTTGTGGTTAACATACGTAGAAGGTGGCCTAGGTTTTACACCCTGGAATGGTTTAAGGAGAAACTGAATGTCTTTCTGACAAACTGTATTAATGTGTAGGAAGCTGTAGTATGTCCTGTAGATAATGTAGGGTATTTTGATGGTGATACTGTATATTCCAAGGGTTTTGGTACCTCAGCAGTTAGTCAGCAACTGCTTCAGATTCTGAGAAACTGTGTGAGTTTTTTACAAAATAATTTCAGTAATTTTGCAGATTTTTTCCTACAAAAGTCTTTATTTTAGTATGTAGTACAGAACAGGAAGCAAGTAAACCTTAAAACAGCATCTCTGTCACAGCACATCTCTTTGGTAGCTGGAATGTGTGAACTCACATTTACCTGCTTGGTAATTGTTTTTGCTTAAGTGAATGTTCCCATTACACTAACAACTAAGCACCATGCAGATGCTCGCTCACTTCCCCCCCAACCAGTGGGATGGGGAGAAAACTGGGAAAAGAAGTAAAGCTCATGGGTTGAGATAAGAACGGTTTAATAGAACAGAAAAGAAGGAACTAATAATGATAATGATAACACTAATAAAATAACAATAGTAATAATAAAAGGATTGGAATATGCAAATGATGCACAATTCAATTGCTCACCACCTGCCGATCAATGCCCAGTTAGTCCCTGAGCGGTGATCCCCCGACCCCCACTCCCCCAGTTTATATACTGGGCATCATGTCACATGGTATGGCATACCCCTTTGGCCAGTTTGGGTCAGCTGCCCTGGCTGTGTCCCCTCCCAACTTTCCCCTCGCAGCCTTTTTGCTGTCTGGGCATGAGAAGTGAAAAATCCTTGACTTTAGTCTAAACACTACTTAGCAACAACTGAAAACATCAGTGTTATCAACATTCTTCTCATACTGAACTCAAAACATAGCACTGTACCAGCTACTAGGAAGACAGTTAACTCCATCCCAGCTGAAACCAGGACAGCCTATTATGGGAACACTGGGTATTAAAGAAGAACATTAAATGAATAAATGCAGTAATTACAGATCTACTGCCATATGTGAGACTGAAGTTTAAGTCCCTTTCATAATACTGATTTCTCCATTTCTACTAGTTCCCAATCACAAGGTCACTCAAGAATGACATCTTTCTTGATTGCTTCAGATTTCTCAATTTCATGGTTATAGTAGTACCATTCTCATTTGATGTCCTAAATATTGTTGTATAAATACAGATTTCATTGCATTTTGATGCCTTTTAATCTAGTATTTGGATCATACCCTTACTCCAAAGTTTACCAACATGTTGCACATGAGAAAAAAACATTTTTAATGAAAAAAAAATCATGGAGGAGGGAGAAAATTGTTCACTTTGTAGCAATTTAAAGACTGAACTTTTAGAGCACATCACATTGTAGATTTCAGTTTCATCCAACAACAAAAAAAAGAAATCCATTCAAAAAGGAGTCCTTTTTTATAACAGCATGTCCTTCCCACTCAGGAGGAAAAAAAAAAAAAGAGGACCAAAAAAAAATCCCCAGAAAACAAACAAAATAGGCAAGGTTAAAAAGAAAACAAGTGTTTATAATCAGGGTGGTTTGCCTTTATTTAGTTTTGCATTTGTTTCTTTCTTTTGTGAATTATATAAAATCTATAAATTCTCCCTCTTTGGTGAAATCCTCACATAATTTCTGTTTTTTCACATAAATTTAATGTTACCTTGCATAAAACCTCTTTACATTTGGAAGCGTTCTCTCTTTTAACACCAAGAGAACACTCTGCATTGGTATTGAGCACTACAAAAGCTAAATTCCTCAGAAAGCTCAGATTTTGGAAAAAGGACTAAATGGACCGCTACATTTTAAGAACTTTCTGACATACTATTTGCATATTTTAACACATTATTATATGCCAACATGACAAAGGCAATATGATGTTATTTGTATTTTGACAGTATTTCTTTAATTAACAAACTTGGATCACATAATGATGCTATGACAGTGGGACAGACCAGTGTTTATAATTTAGGGCTGTAATCTGTGAAATTTCAATTTGCACTCTGTTCAGGGGAAGGAAGGGTTATTTACAAGATGCTGCTAGGGCCAACTGTAATCTCATCAGGGACACATCAGAAAACTCAGCTCCTCAAGCAGAGAAAAACATGGTTAAATTGTTAGCGCCTGCAATCTTAAATTATGCATGATTGTTGACAGCTCATAGTGTGAACAAATGCTATAATGTTCCTTTACACATTTTCATTTTTTTCCTTAACATCCAGTTTATCTATGCTGCTCAGGGTGATACAGAGATCAAGTTGTGAAATGCTCAGAGTTTAGGTCGTTTCGGTTCATTTAGCTTTTTAGAAGCTGTGTATTTATTTTGCCATATTTTATAATCTTACTTATGCTGCTGTTCATGTACAAATACTACTCATGTACGTTTAGCACGGCTGGAGATAGTTTTACAAAATTTCACTGGCACCAGGCATCTTGCTGTTCCACCTTGTCCACAGAATAGCACAGCCAACTGACAAAGCACTGCATTTTGAAACTACCATGCTAGCAAGAGCTGAAAAGTAATATGGATTACCACAACTAGATTCAGAGGCTAAACCATAGTGAGGCAAGCCACTGTGGGTTTGGTACATGCAGAGTATTCCCAAAGTAGAATGGAAACTGTCTTTTCCACCATTCACTTTTAATCATCTCATTCACCAACCTGGCCTAGACCTGCTACAGCTTTCTGCCCAAGCTGCTGTCAGTCCAGGCAAGGGGGGGTCTCTAAAGCTAGTACAAATACTGGATGACTGAAACTTGCCTCTAGGGCTCTCTACTCATCCCTCTTCCCTTTCCCAGAATGGGTCTAGTTTGCTGGTACAGCCCTAGTCAAAATGCCTCACCATGCTTTTTAACATGTTAAAATGTCCTAGTTTGGGCCGTGTCACTATCTTGAAAGTGTGTGACTGGTTAGGCTGGAAGTCACAGGACTTTCTGAGAACATAAGTTTCTACAAGCAGCCAAATGGTGCAATCAACCTTCCCAAGAAAAGAGAAAGATATTTGGTACAGGCATAGTCAGACAGCTGTGGGAGTCAATTATCTGAACCTCATATCATTCTAATCACCCCTTTTTATGAGACAGATCTTTTGTTTACCCTGGTGTCTCATTGCAATGGTATTGCTCAGGTCTCCACTTATGAATTGTCCACTGGAGAAAATACTCTCCCTCCATGTGGAAACAAGGAAACTTCAAGAATGACAGTTCAGTCTACAATACTGTGGGCAGAGTGGTAAACAGGATGCTGCATACCTTTACAGCATCTGGATTAAACACTCTGCTATCTCTGTTTCCAGTGAGAAACAGCTGTCTTGAAAATTGGACTATATTGCTCACATGTTCCATAAGGTTTCACACATAAGCTTGTGATCCTGAAATCTCTACCTCTAACAGGGTGTTGCAGCAATGAGACCTAAAAGAAAGTTTCCTCAAAAATGTGGTAGCTAAAGCCTACCATCAGAGGGCCTGTTCCAGAGGGGAGGCTATAGGGCTGCAGAAATTAGATTACAGTCCTTCTGAAGGCGAAGTTAAAGAACATATTTTCTGGAAACACAAGCTCTGTGAGAGGAAACTGTCCAGGTCCACAGTAGGTTATTTGCTGCTGCTAAAGCTGGTAAAGAGCAAGCAGCACAGAGCAGGCACATATGCCTTAGTCTTTCCATCAGCATTGCTCAGGAAGACTGTTATTGAGGAGACCATCGTTCCCATTGCTGCTGCCTCTCCAGAGGAAGCTCTGCTTCCACCTTTTCCTTAAGGTACTCCAGGCAGCAAAAAGAGCTTGGAGACGAAAACTTTTCTCAAGATCAAGTGAAGGGAAGATTAAGGACTTGAACTCTTTGAGAGGAAGGCTGGATGTAAGTTGATATCTAATGCACTGTCTCTCAGCTTCTCTATAGGACCACATACTGTTACTCCATCTTGGCACATTATTTTAGGTCAGTAATAGACGATGCTTCATTGCAGCTTGTTGCAGTTGGATGTATTTATTTCAATGGCTCAAAACACTTTATGTAAGCACAAAGAAGTCTGTGGCCTATGATGTATGTTGAACTTTGCTTATTTTACAGGAAGGCCTGGTGCTAAAGCACATAGGAGACACCAAGTATTTTGAGTACAACATATTTAGCAGCTTTATGTAGGAGATTTTTTAAGTGAATTTGTTGGCTCTTTCTGTTTACATCTAAGTTTATCTAAAGGTATCTAAAGTTCCTTTATAGATGCTCAGAATTTACCAATATGGGAAGTTTAACATCTAACAGAAGTTTGAATAAAATTGGGATATGGAAACCTGACATTCTTTTGCTTTTGGATGTGCTCTTTAGACACATGAGTTTGGGTACAACATACGCATCTACCACCCTGACACAAGTTTCTGCTGTCATTTTTTAGTGATCAAGGAAATCCAAGACATCTGCACGCATCTGAGAGAGATTATATAAATTCTGTAGAGATTATCTCTACAGAGAATGGTATATCTACATGCATTCTTATAAAGAGCTTGCACCCTTCTGGAATGGCAGTGAGACTAGGTGGAATATCCTTTAGTGCTTACAATTCAATGGGATACTTATGCTTAGACAGCTGAATCACACAGAGATACCTAAATTTTCATGAACTTTGAGTGAGTGAACACAGGAGAAATCCAAACCCTATGGACTTCCTTTACGTCAACCAGCAGAAAACATGGCATATGATAGGATAGAATTGAGAACCTGAGGTGTTTAATAGAGTTTCACCCTAGCTCTGTAAATATATCCATAAACACTATAAATGAAGAATTTATTGTGCTGTCTACTGTTTTTACATGCTAAACCATTCTAGAAGAGTTACCTCCTCTTTCACTAGGAACAGACTGGAAAAGCCTTTTTTGATTAACTACTTTTAGTATCTTAGGCGCTGTGAGGTTGGAGACCTCGGTTCCTGTCACTCTGACAATGTTTAAGAAAAAATTATGTAGGAGAGTTGCACAGAAACTGTTAGAATCAGAAAGTCATCCTTTTCAAATATAGCAAATAGATTCTATGCAGCTCCCCTATGTAAATTTTTCTCTACTGTTTGATAAAGTAGGAAACAAGGCCACTAACCCTGCAGTCTGCAACATAGTAAAATCCAGTAACTGAAAAGGTTTTTCCATCCATTCCAAGTGAATGAAGATGCAGCGATTCTAAATACAACTGCGGTGCATGAAAATCATATAGGCTTCAGCTGGATAGAGATGCTATGGTTGTTTTTAACAATTCAGATGAAAACTACACCAGGCACAGTCTTCCGATTTATGCAAAATAAAAACCAAACACATTTAAAATAAAGTTTACTGCATGATAGATGGAAATGATAAATGTTGTAAGTGATGTCTGTAAGATTCTATCACACTCCTCTCTGCATAGGTGGAAGAACTTATGTGAATGTATTGTGTTTATTATGTATATAATACCTACATACTGTTTTGAAAAATACTTCTAATTCTACTAACTATTTGGGTTAACTGCTCAGAAAAGCCTTTTTTTTCCCCCTTAAGTTATCAGAAAATCATCAGAAAATCAAAAATGTTAGGACAGGTTGCACAATGAATGGAATGAAGCATATATTTTTGCATTTGGGTAAAAGCATTCCTAATCCATCTGCAAGGATCTTATTTATAATGTCAGGTATGTCTCTGACCAGTTGTTGGTTCTTCTCTGTGCATGAGTGTTAGCAAGCCCCGTCCAAAATGCCTGATGAGTTGAGGAACCAAGTTTTTTGGGAGTCGAACTTCAAACATTCAATGCCAAGACATAATTACAGATTTCCAGCCCTCAGCATGCTCCCAAAATACATGTCTTTTTAAGGTATGCATAAACTGAGGCAGCATAAATGTCTAGTCATGCTTACAAAACTTAAAAAAAGCCCCCATGTTTCTATGTAAAGAATTAACCTGCCCCCACTTTATATTTCCTTTCATTATTACTTTAAAAATGTACATGATGAAACCCACTTCTTTTTTTTTTAAATTCATAATTCTTTTTAGCTCTGGAACCTTAGTTTACACTCACTTACAGAGGATAAGATTCAAGAGTAAACTTTTAAAGTGAACAATGATTGTGGTTTAACCCTAGTATAGAATCCATACATTTTGTACTTTAGTTGTCAATGGGTTGCTAAGTTGTGTATCTTTATAGTGCACTACAGTTTATTTTATGTTTTTTTATTTGACTGATAAATCCTTCACTGATTAAGTGAGTGATATTTAAAATAAGAAACAATGAATTAGTTAAATATCATTGCAAAATATTATGAAGAAAAAATATTTTTCATAGTATCTAAGATTTCTGAAAAAATAGGGCAACAACTAGACTGGCTTTACCAATGAAGAAATACATTCATTTAAATAATAATCATCTCTTAACATAAGAAACTTATTGCTGGTGGAATTCTGAAATAAGTTTTGCAGAATAAAAACTAACTTCAGATTTTTTCCTCTTCATGTCAGACTTTGTGGTTATTCTTTTTTGTCTTCTTCAGCATCCAACAAAGAAAAAAATAAGTGTCTCCACTGATTTCATTACTCTGCATTGAAACCGACCCATAATTATATGTTTGATGAGTTCTGTGTTTGAAGAGCTTTACAACTTCTAGAAGAAAAAAACAAATAAACAAAACAACAATAAAACCCAAACCCCATCATTTAATTTTTATGCATCCCTGAGGTTTGACCTAGAAGGCAAACCCATAAGATATATTTAGCATCAGAGTAAGATCTGAGTTTACCATGCAAATGTCAGGAAAGTGATTTTTTTAACAACTGGTATCCTAAAATCACCAATAGGGAAGGCTGTTTACTTCAGCTGCAGTGCAGCCCTTGTTCTATGCCAGTACCTGGAATAATTATTTGCAAATCATCTCCATAATAGATGAGAAACCACACCTGAGACACTCCCTTAAATAATCCTATTTATTTAGATTACAAGAGCTGCTAGATGCTTCACCTGGGTCTTCTGATTTTGTGAACAACTACGGCTTAAAACAGCTATGGAATCCTTACACGAACCAAGGCTGCTAGTTAATTAAGACCATGGTAGATGTATACAGATATTTTTATATATATTTTGTATTTTGCGTTGCCAGTACAGCAAAGCTTTATTTCTTATCTTTTAAATAACTACCTAACATAGAATGCATTCAGGAATAAGAGAAAATGTCAGATTAGCTCAACTCAGCAGCTCTTATGCAGCCGGGCTAAGAGATAATGATTACACGACACACTGAAATTTGAGAATAGATTTTGTCCAACCTGACAGTACATAGTCATCTATTAAAAAATAGTTTGTCCTTTGAAGTGAAACACAGCGCAGCAGAAAATTATAGCTATCTGTGGTCTTCTGTGAGACCTATTGCAATCAGTGGGAAAAGCAGCCTGTGCTAGAGGCTTCCAAGGCACTAAACATTTTATGGGGAGCAAGTTGAGTTCAAAAGGTAAGGAGTACTGCTGGCAAATCCTCTAACATGCTTTCATGAAGTTCTCAGTTCACTCAAGCTATACTGCTGATGGAAGAGTACTAATACTGTGCCACAATTCAAAAAAGCAAGTGAGATCATATAACTCTATACTAGCTAATCTGACACCGGTCCTGGAGAACGCAACACAAAAAGTGATTGCAGATCTTTTGGCTAAGAATTAAAGGAGAGTAATATGCTTAATGCCAGTCAAAACTGTGTAACAGAAAAATAAGTCTTGTGAAAAAGTTTTATTTTCTTTTCATGAGATTATAAATTCAGCTTATAAATGTAAGGCTTTTGTTGAGTATTTGAATTCTTCCTGCAAATCTCTGATTAAAACCACCTGTACACACACACAAAATTGGCATAGCATAATATGAACAAAATGTGCTCTAGATGCGTAATTAACATCTCAAATACTATTAGTGGGATCTTGATTGAAGGGTATATTTTTGGCAGGGTTGAATAGAAATCGCTACTAAGTCCTATGATATACAACCTTTCCTCCAGGAATAATCTAGATATAAATTTTAAGTTGCTATTGATAAAACATAAGTATGATACAAAGATAGGTGAAATGATCTTTAACAAGAATTTTAATGATATAGAGTAATCTAATGAGTTCACCTTCTCCTGCGATCTTTTAAACAAGCTGCTTGGGAACAGTGGAATGCAGTTACAGGACTTAGAATAAAGCAAGCAGGAAACAATAATGGAAAATGGGGCCATATCCTTGAAAAGCATTCAGTGTTTATAGCAGATACTTAATTTATTCTGAGCTCCCACTGTGATTTAGGGTTAGAAAGGGTTAATAAAATGCTTGACCGTAAAAACTGAGCAGATTGAATAGACATAGTATGTGCTTTTTGGGGAAAAATGCCAACTTCTACTAGGATCTTTGATCTAGAGAAGAGGCTGCATCATGAGCTATTGACAGAAAGCTAAACCTAGATATACTTAGAGGTGAAGTGTGGCAGAAGTATTTTACAGTGGAATGAAATAATGTCTAAAGTAGTTATCACTGTACTTCTTGAATCTTCATTTTCTAAGATCCCGGAATTTCCCCCTCTTAGGGACTTAGGCACAGTGTGGGAATAATCACATGAAATATAATGGTTTATCTCATATATCAGATTTTAGAAGATGATCTAATTGGTTTTAATGGTTCAAGTCTCTTCAGTCTAAATACGGTCATTCTAAATAGGTCAATATTTCAGTAAAGTAAATGGTGTGTCCCCCCAAATGCATTGTTTTCATTCAAAAGAAGGTTGGCAAAATCTGTGCTTCTTTTTTAAATATATAGATATTTTCCAAAAGAATCAAAAGCAATGAAGAAACGGAACAGATATATCTCTAGACTAAGTAGCTGAAGGGAAAAAAAAAAAAAAAAGAAAATACCACTGCAGCTTGAGGGTGTGTATAACAATTCACTGTGTTTTGGACAGAACAGAATATTTTCTCCAGGTGGTTATCTCAGAATCACAATTTCAACATAATGTTCAAAATTTGGTACTGTGCTATATGAGAAATAAAGTTAAAAATTCAATCTTAAATAAAAAATAAAGTACTTGAAAGAGAAGGAAAAAAAAACAAACAGGAGGACTGAGGAAAATCTATTGTTAAGATTAGAAGACTCAGGTATGCGCATCTTGGTTTAGTGACAACTGCCAACATCTATCACAAAGGATTTTTGCTTGAATATCCATGGAAAAGAGTTAGCAGTGTTGTAAATTTCCATCATAACACACTGCTCTGTTGCTGCTTTATGAATACCAGTGCATTGAAAAGATGTATAAGGAAAAACAAACAAAAACAAGGCAAAGAGCTGAGGAATCATACCTCTGTAGAACCTAAAAGAATATCTTTCTTTTAGTGTGTACTGATAGCAAATAATCAGCAGGAGGTAAACTTGTATTGCCTGGGAGATTAACTAGCTGGTGCAATGGAGCTTTTCTTGGCTAGCTTCCACGATTCTTTGGGTTATTGTATTGTGTAATAAGTTTCTCTTAAGAATATAAGCCTTTTGAAAATGCTTATGAAATAACCTGTGTAGGAATGGAATGACATCCTACTACTACTATTTCAGAGAAAGGGGACCTAACTAGTATCAACTAAGAATATTTCAAGAACATTTCTTTCTTGTTACTCTCTACATTGGTATCTATGTGTCAAAAGTGAAGATGTAAATGCATATTATTCTTAAACAATTGTCTATAAAATAAGTGTTATATGATGAAGTTTTGGATGATTTCAGGATAACTCCAGTACAACTAACCCACATCTGATACTGTGATATTTTTTTTTATTAACAAAGACCATTAAACTGTTAATTTCTGAAGACTGTATATATACATATATATGTAAATTATTATATGATTTAAACTGAAACAGTACCACAATATGGGAAAAACAGTTCTGTGAACCCCTTCCTCTGCTCTTATGAATAAACAAACATTAACTTCCATGGAATTTCATTGATTCTAGATGGAGATCTGGCTGTCAGTCTCAGATTTCTTTCAACAGTGATCAGAAGGAAGTGATTTCTGAAAATTCATAGTATTTTTGTAGTTCATCTTTCAGTGAAGAAACAGCTCTGTTGATGCCAAGAGTACTGAGAATTCTAAGGCTGAGTCTGGATATTGAGAGTCCTGCTTAACCTGATATATTGTCAATAACTCCATCTCTCCCTGATTAATTTCTAAATACTGATTCCTGCCCTCTGCTCACACCTCATGTTGTGCCATTACAAGTGTTTAAATAATGCTTGCTCTAGCTGTCTATCTTAAAATGAGGTGAATTGCCCTGTGGAGATGTAGATTTTGTTTTCAGTATCTACAAAAGCAAGTGGAAGTGACTAGCTTAAATTGAAATGGCTGCCTTTTCAATACTTACATGAAAGCAAATTAATCCCATCTATAGAAAACTACTGTCCCCTGCATCTGGTTATTGAGGGAAGCATCCTGAGTTTTTATGTAAAGGAGCAAAAATGCTCTTTGTCCAGTGGAAAACCGGTAAAAACTCCAAACATTCAGTATCTGGGGTTTCTAGTAGAACAAACAGGCTGAAAGAAAGATAGCATGCTAATAACATTGGTTCTGTCATTTCCTATATGGTATTGCATTAGAAAAACCATAGAGCAATCCAAAACATAGAGTCCATCTCCATGTCACACACAGGATCAGTTATAATTCTGCCATTCCTTAGGAAATCTTATTAAGTTGCTCTTTAAAGACTTCCTATGAAGGAGATGCTATTTCACTGCTGCTTCATCTCTATTACAGATGCATTCCTAACAAAATCTTTTTTGCTGTAACATAAGCTCATTACTTCTTGTTCTAAGTGGCATGTATGCATACAGCAAAACACGTTGGGGTTTTTTCTGTTTGAAATCTTTCTCTCTGCATGAAGTCCGACCTTTTTTACCTAGGATAAACTACTCAGTTCTTTCAAATGTTTGGTACTGGTCACAGTGTTACAGACATCTCACTATTCCACTTGCTCTTTTCTGGATTCTGTTCATTGCATCCCAGATTCTCAAGGCTCATAACCCAAAATAGAACAATGTCCCAGCTCAGGCCACCTATGCTGGAATAAGCCAGGAGTATAAACTCCTTCCTATTATCCTTCTATTATGTACAATGAGAAGTATTAATTTTAGTTTCTTGGGTGTAGGTTTTTTGTTTTGTTGGGTGTTCTTTTGTCAACAATTTGCACATTGCTCTGTCATGTCCAGCTTGTCACTCATTATAACCCATGTATCCTTTTCTGAAAAACTGTTATCTAATCAGTTTTTTCCATACTGTACACAGTTGATTTTACCTGCCCTTTTGTTCTGGTTTCAGCTGGGATAGAGTTAATTGTCTTCCTAGTAGCTGGTATAGTGCTATGTTTTGAGTTAGATATGAGAAGAATGTTGATAACACTGATGTTTTCAGTTGTTGCTCAGTAGTGTTCAGTCTAAAGTCAAGGATTTTTCAGCTTCTCATGCCCAGCCAGCGAGAAGGCTGGAGGGGCACAAGAAGTTGGCACAGGACACAGCCAGAGCAGCTGACCCCAACTGGCCAACGGGGTATTCCATACCATGGGACATCCCATCTAGTATAGGAACTGGGGGAGGGGGATCGCCACTTGGGGACTAACTGGGTGTCAGTCAGTGGGTGGTGAGCAATTGCATCATGCATCACTTGTATATTTCAATCCTTTTATTATTACTATTGTCATTTTATTAGTGTTATCATTATCATTATTAGTTTCTTCTTTTCTGTTCTATTTAACTGTTCTTATCTCAACCCACGGGTTTTACTTCTTTTCCCGATTTTCTCCCCCATCCCACTGGTTGGGGGGGAAGTGAGTGAGTGGCTGCGTGGTGCTTAGTTGCTGGCTGGGGTTAAACCACGACACCTTTGTACCTTCCACTTATCCCTGTTGAATTTCTTCCCATTTTTTAGCAGTTTAATGGTCTTTCATGGTCACTTGGAATTTAAATCCTTTCTTTCAAGCATAGCTGCGATCTCTCTCAACTCCATGCCACCTGCAGATTTAATAAGCATATTCTCTATTCTATCAGTGATGTCACTAGTGAATGTGGACTATGGATCTACTGCTGCTTTCCAGTCTTTCAGGTGAGAGGTCATGACGTGTGAAACCTGTACTTGAGAACAAAATTTATTTCTATCAGTAAAATCCATCCTGAATTGAAAAGAGATGTGTTGTGTAAGGAAAAAGTGCCTGGTTATCCAAGAAATATAAGTAACAGTTAGAAATTTATCAAGAGACTACAGCTTCTGATCATAACAATCAAGAGTAATAATTTCCATATAAAGTATATGATGCTTGGAATCGCTCTTGAAGAACAAAGAGCTCTCAAAATAGAATGTGCTGGGTGTCAGAGTCAAGGTGTTGGCAGTGGGGGCTACAGGGGTGTCTTCTGCGAGGGGAAGCTGGGTCTGCCTCATGGTGGACACAGCCGGCTCTAGCCAGCTCCATCAGACCCACACCGCAGGGAACAGCTGAGGCCCTCAGCCGTGGGTTTAAGAAAGGGAAAAATGCTTCATGGACAAAGGAAAAAGACCGTCGGGAGAAAGAAGAGAGTGAGAAACAACCCAAGAAGCCCCAAGGTGAGAGAAGGAGGAGGTGCTCCAGGCGTGGGAGCAGAGACCTCCCTGCAGCCTGTGGAGAGATGATGTGGGAGGAGATTCTCTGCCAGGAGCTGTGGCCTGTGCACTGGTGAGGACCTTTTCTTCCTGAAGGACTGAAGCCTGTGGGAAAGCCCACGCCCAAGCAGAGGAAAAAATGTGGGAAGGAAGGAGCAGCATAGCACTATGTACTGACTGTAACCCTCCCACCCCTCCCCATTACTCAGTGGGAGTCATGGAGTAAAGGAGTCGGGAGTGAGGGGATGAAACTGGGCAAGGGAAAGGGGCAAGGAAAGGTGTTTTAATGTCTGTCTTCCAAATCTATTTTATCTGGCAATAAATTAAATTATTTTTCCCCCAAGTCAAGTCTGTTTGGTCCAAAACATGAATTGATGGGCAATTTCCCAGTCTTTATCTCAATCCCCAAGCTTTTTCACCATATTTTCTCCCCCTGTGCCACTGAGGATGGAAAGTGAATGAGCAGCTGGGTGGAAGTTTGCTGTTGGCCATGTCTAACCCAGCATATAGAAATACTCTTTCAATCCACTGATGTGATTCCTCCTGCCTGTTTACACTACACCTTATTCAGCAATGAAGAAACAGCCTACATTTGTGTTGACAGGATCATAACACTTAGAAAACATGCTGCTTGGCTGTTATGCTGGTTGAAAACTTTCTCTGAAAAGTGTACTCCCCATGTCTTCTTTTGACAATACTTTGAAAATAAGGTCTCCTTGTGGAAAATTCAGATTGGTGCATGTTGTGATTCTTCAACAACAAAAATAGAAATTTATCCAAAAAAACTGTCTTCCGAATAACAAAATTAAAAAATGCAATTTTAAATATTCATATATATTTATATAGAGAGCTGGAGAAGTCCCAGGAAGGATCTATTACAAAAATGGAATAAGTTGTGGAAAAAAAATCTGTTCTTTACTTTCCTGAGTTGAATTAGTTTTAAAAATCAACTAAAGAGCATCAAAGTCATATTTTCTTATGAATATGGCGAGTCTCTCTTTACAAATCAAGTGAATGATCCTGGTTTGAAATCATACCAAATCCCCAAAACATACACAGCCTAATAAAATTATACTAGCTGTTAAGTATAATAGCTTTTGGCATACACATTAGTCTTTAAATGAAATTGAAAATGAGTTCTCAAGGTCAAAACTAAAAGAAACATGGTCACAAAGAACTTTTTTCACCAAGGTGGATTACTCAGTACCAGGGTAAGTCTGATTCTTAGGTCAGACTATTACAGGCTGGCAATTTCACCTGCTCTCATTGTTTTTACAGTCTCTAAAGTACAATAAATCACTGAAGTACAGGCACTGAGTACGGCTATTTTTTATTTATCACTGGACGTCTTTGCATTCCTCAAAATCAGGAAAAACTTCTGTGGATGATTCTTTCTGTTGACGTAGCATTAACCATTTTTTTCTGCAAAGCAACTATCACAATAACAAAGGAAATGTACATTAACAATTGAAAACTTTGATGAAGTGGAAGGAATAATACGAAGGCAAAGTGGAGACATGGTCTTTGATTTTTAAGAACACCTAATACTGCAATATAATGCATATATATATTTATTTATTTCCAGACTACTCTTATGCTGTATTTCTGTGCCAATGGATGTTAGTATTGTAAGGGTGGACGGAGACAGAGAGGTTGTGGTAAGATGTGATTTTTTGCATAGAGATTATTAGTTCAGTACTCTCTTAGATCTGAGGAATTTAAGAGAGATGTCCTTCACTTAGGAAGTAACCTGTCAAACTCATTTAGATATTAGTATCAAAGTCTATTTATGAGCTGTTGAAGTGACTGTTATCATCAGTGAAGATCTTGTTTCAGTAAATGTGATCTCTTGAGCTCTCTGGGCTTGATTCAGTTGCCTGCACAAAGGCAACTACTTACATCTGGTATTTCATTCAATATCTAAGACAACTTCATGGAGCTGGTTAATATAAGATATCTTTACCTTTCTGGAATGGGGAAATGTGGGTTGGGGTACTAAATGAATCACATGACACATATAAATCTGGACAGTGAACTGTCCTCTAAACTCCGCTGGCTCTATCTCCACTGACTATAATGTAGACATCTGACTCGTGGAAACTTACAGTTGAGATAAAACCCACACTGTATGTTTCAATTCTAACTAACCAGTGATGCTATGTGACTGTTCTGCACAGCCCATTCAGTTGTTTTATGTCACTGAACTACAGTCACAGCTACAAATCAACCTATTCAGATGCTGGAGAGTATTTTAATGCAGTTGGTGGATAGACAATATTTTTTTTTCCACATCTGTAAAGCACGAAACTTAATGAGAGGCATTTTGAGAGCTTCTGAATGGAGGTAGCTTAATGACTAAAGAATTTTCCTCTTCGACTACACATTTCTTTGAATTGTGGGGGTATAAAAGGAAGAAAATTTCTAAAAAGTAAAAGAATGGTTCCAAGAAGTGTTGAAATGAGGCTGATGCTGGTGAGTAAAGGGTATATCCGCATGCAGTACTTTGAAGATTGCGGCTTCCATGCTGACAGAACATACTAACCTTTTCTCCTTCTAGCCACTTGATTAATTCCAGTGGTGATTATGGAAGATTATCATGCTAGGTTGCATGATAGGTCACATAAATAATCTATGAAGCCCCATGCAAAATGTTCCTCTAATCATCTATTCTTTGTAATGTATATATACTTGAGGTGTTCTTAGACCTTAAATTAGTTTGTGAGTATCTTGAAGCAGCTGCAATGTAAAATTACATGTTTGTGCAGTGTGTAGCCTAATAGGCTCTGTTTCTACTATGGATTAATAGGTGCTATTATAATACAAAAAGTAAATACAAAAATATACAAAAATATCATATCATTAGATGATAAACAACAGAAAAAATCTAAGTTGGAATATTTTGTTGGTAATATCTGTAACATTGTTACAAAAGTTGTGTTGTTGTTAAAAGATATACAGTTATGATTGATAATAGGATGGATGGATAGATAGATAGGCAGATGGATGGATAGGTATGTCAATAACTAAATTATAAAACCAGCAACAGCATACTCCAGTTTCTAACAAAGTAAGGAAAAGTATTTTCCTGAACGGTGATATGGTTGGTCCTGCTTCCAAAGAAACAGCTATATTTTATTCAGTAAAAAAACCAAAGACTATTTCTTACCTTTTGTTATTATTGGTCCGAATTATATCTATGTGAAGATCCTATTTAAAGCAGGAATTTTTAATGTGACTGTACCTCCATCTGTATTGCCTGGAAATACTATTCTGCTGACCTACTGTGTATATTATACATCACCTCATTTCATTTATACTGCCTTTGCAGCATAAATTGCCTATTTTATTTAAGTAGAATATAACTGGCAGTGACTTATCTGAAAAAAAATCTCATTTCCTCATGTGATTTCTTATGAGTGATTCAGAGATAAACTACTTAACAAAACAACTGTATATAGTCAGAAAACAGAATAAAACTCGATAAGCATATGATATGACAAAGCCTCAATATGAAAATAATTCACTTGAGAATATAGCACCCACTAAAAGGATGTCATTTCATACAAATGTAGCTTAGTCATCTGTCAATTCATGTATTTTGTTACTGCAGCACTGCTGCCCCTGAGAATCCTCAATCCCCAGCTTAATCCCAATGGCTGTGCAATGTAAATTTGAAAAAATGAAATAATGATAAAAATTGTAATGCATAACTGCTATAATGTACTGTCAAAAAACTTAGAAACAGATCCATCAGTTTAGAGAACTTGTTTATAAATAAAATCATATCTAAGCTTGATTTTTCTCACTTAAGTAAACTCAGTCACTACAGCTCTTGAGAAATACAGGGTATATTTTTTAGTATAGAGGACTCTACTTCTGAACTAAAAGAAAATTCTTTTTTTTTCTATTTAAAAAGTTTTTCTTTAGTCCTTAGCATAATAATTATTGACAAACTTTTTTCTAACTCTAAAAAATAATCTCTGTAGAATTGCTGCGTAATAACTTCATTTTTCATTTACCTCAATAATATTCTAAGATGAATACTAGCTTCAAAACTTGGAGTTAAGGTCACTGAATTTTTAGCTCTGGAGATATAAAAATAGTTCATCGGGCTTCCTTCCTGAAAGCTTGCTTTTTAAGTATAGAATTTTACTTATAAACTGTCTGTTGGCAAAGTAGAAAGTGCCTCGGATAATCTCTCCTAGCAAGTGAAATGATAGATCTTTTCCATTTGGGAATTTATTTTTTCTGCACCAAATTTTCTGTTTTATGTATAGAATGAATCAATATTGGTTTATATGAGAGTTTTTGAGTCTCCAAAAATTAGTGTTGTGTTGTTGCTACATAAATTTGCACAACTTCATTTTCTGTGGTTGAACTTGCAAATTAACTTGTACTACAGAACACCCTTGAGCACTGAAACTCCCTTGCCTACACTGCTAAGCTCTTAAAACTGTGTCTGGCACCACTTTGGCCCATACCAGCTAGCACTCTGCCTAACCAAGCCTGGTCGTAATACCAAAGACCAAGCATTACTCCTGATAAACAGCTTGTTGTGTAACCCTTGTTATAAAGGGTAAGAGGTGTAGTAAGATCAGCATAGGCTATTCAGCAGGAGCATAGTAACAGGTAAGTTAGATTTATTAGTATATTTGTTAAGCTGCTGTGCCTCAGAAAACCACATTTTAGCAGAAATTGCAGGTTTTTGCACTAAATCTCAGAAAGAACAGTATACATGAAGACAAATCAATATGGCCTATTTCCATCTCACTGTTTTATCTGTATGACAAATGTAAACTTGAGTCCAGTTCAGCTAACAACTTCAGGTACACAGAAAGGACAAATCCAAGTTTAGTTATGTAAAAGAAGCTGTAGGTGAAACATGGCTGTGGAAAAGGTTGCTAAAATTAATAATAGAAACTGAAATCTGCTGGAAGTTTTCTCCAGTTTATGGTCCTCGAATATTTAAGTATTTGTCTTATGTTTT
The DNA here is from genome assembly GCF_000737465.1 of Haliaeetus leucocephalus. NCBI lineage: Eukaryota > Metazoa > Chordata > Aves > Accipitriformes > Accipitridae > Haliaeetus > Haliaeetus leucocephalus. The sequence goes on along the minus strand of NW_010973220.1, from coordinate 1,256,493 downwards.
CATAATTTTTTTAAAATATCTCACTTATTTATAGGTCTGGATCAAATCTACTTGTTTGACTGCTTATTGGTTTGGGTGAATTATCAAAGAAGTTTCCAAGTTTATCTTACAATGAATTGTACCTGTTGTCTTTCCTCAAGTTATGTTTTTGAAAATAGCTGGAACATGGATGAGAGCTCAGAAAGCTGATTTGCATAAGTGAACTTATTAAATATATTTAACAATGTTATATTTGTTCTAAATGATAATCAAGGTTGTCCTATCATCACTTAGCAAGACTGCAGTGAAAGCATAGGTTTTCAAAGCCTTGTATACCTTTAATCACTAAGTAGTTGCACTGTTTTCTGCCCTTTCTGAAATTGTTGCTTATATGGTTTTGCAAGACATAAAAGGGACCGAAACAGGAAAAATTCATCAGATGGTAGCTCATAACATTTAAAGTAAAAACAGTTCAGAATTTTTTTTGTCACTGACTATACAAAGAGTCAACATGGCTAGACTAGATGTTGAATTTACAGACACCTAAACCAGGGAAGAAAATATCCAGTCTAATATTTACCATTAGTAGTGGATTTAACCACTAGAAATTGCACATCACAATGCATAAAGGCAGTGTGGAATGAATTGACAGAATTAATCTTGGGGCAGCAGCCAGAACCCCTTTTACTCCTGTGTTGCTGCGTATCTTGAGTACCACCATCCCACTGGATCACATCCTGAGATGAGCAAATTGACCAGTACCAGGGTAGTTTGGGATGTATGCATAATACAGTTACAAGTTACTAGGGAATGTCAAAGCAAAAAAGGGTGTCTTTGTAAAGCTAAGTCATTTCCACCATCAGACAGGTGCCAAAGAGTTAAGTTTTAATCTTATTTGTGGAGAGAGAAGCCTAGAGCATCTATGTCCTTTTCTGAATCAAGTCCTGAATCGCTTAGCTTTTAGTACTGCTTCTTCCATTTTTATTTCTTTTTTATTCACTAGATAAAAAGTTGTTGACTCTTTGTTTTAGGTAAGAAACTCTTAAATGTGAAGAGCTCAGGAAGAAGGTTTCCTGGGGTCATCTGTGGTTTTAAATGCATCAATTTTTGCACACTATAACATCCAATTTTGGACAGTTAGCTACAGAATTTCTGAAACCTAGATTAGGAGACATTGAAATGGTCCCAAAATTTGGTACACACAAAATTACACATAATCTTCACATTTCCTGAGGAAAATCAATTAATTATGATAATAAATTATTTAAGTTCCCTTCTTATTTTATTATACATTTCTTTCCATTCCTCTGTTTCTATACCTAAAAAATAAACCACATTCTGCTTAGGGTCATGAATGATTTCTAATAGCAGAATTAGGTGGAAAGGTTTTTTTACCTCTATGTCATGGTCTTGTAGACATGACTGTAATCTATTTGATGTTCAGTTTTAATTACGTATGAAAACTTTTATGAGAAAATGGGTCATTATGTTCTTTTTCTGTTATTTTGTCATAACCTTTTAGAGTTAATTTCACCTTTCTTCTTTCTCAAAATAATGTTCATGTGATTCCCCACCTCTGCAAGTTCAATGGAACTTATACACTACTAGTTGCATATTGAGGTTTTCTTGGAGAGAAAAAAGGAACAGAAATTTTTGTTTCATTATAGATTTGGGATTTCCTTTCTGTTTATACCAGATGGACTAAAGAGACACAACAGCAATTAAAAGGAATACATTAGAATGATTGAGAACATTCAGTATGCGAGAACACACATGAACCCCTTCTTCAAAACTTGTTACTTCTGGAGACAAAGAGGAAAGAAAAGAAACAGAGCAAAAGTGAAAATGTAACTGGCTAATTTACAGACAAAGCAAAGAAAACAACTCATTATTAATTTTCAGTAACATTAATTTTTAACAGAGTAATTCTAAACAGTGGTTTTCAAACAAACAAACAAACAAACTTTTACAAATAAGGAAATAATTTTTCCTGTAGAGGAATAGTTATTTCCTCAACATTTGCTTTTAGAGTTAACTCAAATTTCTACATATAGAATGAATTATTTCTAGAATTTTGCAGATCTGTGAGAAAATGTCCCTTCCATTTCCACTACCTTCAGTGAGCAATTAGCTTGCCTCCAGTAAAACTGTATTATGTGTATAAATGTGTTATATACCTACAATACAGAAAATGGAAATTAATTTTTGAAAGATCTCAACACTGCTATTGTTCTTTTAAAAAAAAATAGAAACCAGAAGCTTTAATAAAAATCCATGTAAAATATTTGTCCTAGAATACTGATGAAAGCTATCTTCTATTATGACTGACATGTTTAAGTGGAGCATAGTTCATAATAACACAGAAAAATTATTCAAATAATTTAAATGAAAACATAGACATGTTTAATCCCCAAAATGTCAGTCTTATGCCTTGAGCTGTCCAAAACTTCCCCTTATCATCAGTATGAAATACTGCTGGACAAAAAAATTCTGAAGCATTTCAATTTTTGATTAAACAGAATTCTCCAATGAATATTCTTCCCTCTTACCCAGATAAAACAGTGTGCAAGCTGTCAGTTTAATATGTAATTATGAATTAACTGCTGAGAGAGATCCTCAGTTGGTGTATATTATTTTTATTTTATTTTACTTCAGACAAATCAGGCCTTGGGAAAATCTCCTCAAACAATCAGAACTTGAATCCATTTATGATGCTGGAAAATATCAGTGGACATGCTTTTAACCTCTTTTCCCCAAACTGCTGGAATTTGAGATGAACTAGCAAATATAGGGTTACAAGTTTCATAGATATCCATATGCAATAAAAACTTAATATGCAACTTTAGCAGCAAGTCAATGGAGGAAAAAACCAATTTTTATAAAGACTTTGTGTTCCATTAAACCATTATTCATGTGTTTTTTTCAGGTAGGCAGATTTAAATGAAAAATTACAGAACTGTGCATGGTAATATTTTCCTTGTTTTGTTTTGTGTTGTAGTATTTCTTTTCTTCATTACTTAGAATTTTGGAAGCAATTGTAAGATCCACTATTAAATACCCAGCAATAGTAGATATGATTATACAGCCTGCACCTTATCCTAGCATGCTTTGTCAATGGACCAAATTTTGCTACTTGGACATTTACCCCCAAACAGGTTTCTCTTTACCCCTCCACACCTCCAGAAGAGGGAAACATTTACTGAAGTTATTGAATTCTACCTTACCTCAGGAGAACTAGAAGGAAGTGATGGAAGGACAGGACATAAATACAGCAAATCCTAGTCCAGCAGCCCAAGAAGAAGGGCCAGCAAGTGTTCTTCCTCTTGGTTGAATACACACACTAAGTCCACAGACACAGAGGCTAATTTCCTCCCAAGATTCAAAATCACTTCCTGACCCTTATCTCCAGGATTGTGCCCCAGCTGCCTTCCAACAACACATTAGGATAAAAGCTGTCTCCTGCCAGTGTGACATTCAGACGCTTATGTTGGACTGTAAATTTAGTTTCAATTAAAATGAATTTATATAAATTTCATAAGTAGTTTGATTAGTTTATTGGTTTGTTACACATCAGCATGATACAGCTTCTTAGTGGTTTCCTACATTATTTAAGAAAAGCAGTACTGTAAGAATTTTACATAATAAAATTCAGAAGGAGACCTTATTGGAAAGGAAAATTGTATTTATTTATGAAATCTGTGAGTTGATGTTACCCATTTGCATTCATTCTCTCATAGACTTAATTCACTCATATTCTCATAAACTCATACTCACAGGATCTGAGATGTATGTGCCCAAGTGATCCAGACAGGACCATATGTGTGCCACTGAGAACAAGGGACACCAGCTATTAGGTCTTTATCACACCTCGGGTTCTTCTTGAGTGGCAATGATAAACTAGGTTTTGGACAGTTATTTTATACTTTTTAGGAGTTACCAGTTGTTATTGGCTGGTTCTTTCATTCAGTGTCTTGCTTATTTACATCTCCATAAACTTTGAGCAAGGTTGCATTACCTGTTTTTCTACAATAGAAATGTATCTGTTTTCCTGATGGGTTAACATGAAAACAAAGGGCATAATTGATATGCTACTGTCTTGGTGGTGGTGTCCTGGTTTTAGAATGGAGAGTCATTTGCTGTCATATGGCAGTGCAGGCCACCTGCTCTTGACATCAACTTTTTAAATGTTGGGATGGTGTTCTTTTTTATCAGGACAGACCATGTTTTTAACCCTTGTTATGCTGTTCCTTCTGGTACTTACACACACACGTTTACATTCATATTTGGTTTGTACCAACTTTAAGATCTCTGTTACAAGTATCTACAGTATAATCCTTATAAATTCTATAAATTCCTTTTTCAGACAATGGACAATTACATGGAGTACAAGCAGTCTTTTACCTTAAGTTGTACTTAAGTGTGCATTTTAAGTTGTATGAAATTTTCATGTCAAAGAGGCTAGAGCGTCTCACAAACAATAGCACAAAATCAGAAGGGAATGTATCCCAAAAGCAACTAAGTGGGCATTCTTGGAAAATTTTCTCTTTTTGAATTTTTCATTTAGCAGAGATTGAAGCCACTGAGAAATCGACTATATTTGAAATTTGATCAGAACAGTAAGAGAATGGGCAGTAAACAATTGTATTATTTACATTGGTTCTAGTATTTAGCAGTTAAAGAGAAGAAAATTACCTTTGGGAAATGGTTAGAAGACTGGATAATAAACCAAGATCTCTTTTCACAATAATTTCCTGGTTTTGCAGTCACTTACTGGTGCATACGAATGCAAGATTCAGTGCTTCCAAGAGTTAACAACTACACTATTCAAATGTCACAATCATCTAGTCTCTTTTATTAAACATAGCTTATGTTTCTCGGTCCAAGAAGTGTAATGATGATCCATGTTCATGATATTGCACCATAATGTCGTCCACTCTTCATTTTCTGGTCTATCTGAATGTATATTCCTCAGATTTTTGGTTTCTTAATTTCCTGTTACTGTGAGTGAAATCTTAAACTGGCTTCCTTGATGTATATAAAATATTTATTTGTCACGCCACCTGCTGAGTTTTGTTCGAGCTTTGAGAAGATCCTTTGAAGTAAGTGTATTGTCTCTCTGAGCTGTCTTTTGATATTGACTCCACCACACAGCTGTGCTGATAAAAAATATTTACAGTAGTAGCCTGCAGAGACAAACATTAAATGACTAAGGCGGCCAGCAAGTTTAACTACCGTGCTTAGCTCACATTCACTAACTATATTTTCTTTTAATTCTGGTATCATTTAAATCTTCTGTGAAAGACTTGTTCAGGTCAAAACTTTATTATATCTTTAAAGAAAAAGTGTCAGTGCTACCCAATATGCATATTTTGTGTCAGCCACAAATGGTGTTACTCTTAGAGCGGGTAAGTCTGTTCCTGTATCTCTATTTTGAGATTCAATATTCAATAGATATCAGTTTTGTAGATCCTTTCATTTTCTGAAGCAGCATCAGCTTTTTTCCAAGCAGGTCTTAGAAGTATCTAAAAATTATGCAAATGAAGCATTTTACCATTAATTTCAAAGGACTTGTTCAGCTTTTCACTGGATTAATTCTGTTTACGTTAACAGGCTGTTCATAACCTCAAAGTTCTTGAAGTCCTTAAACAGCTTCCTTTATGAAGAAGCATTCATTTTATTGACCTCATTTCATCTTAAACTTTTCAGCATGATGACTTTTTATTATACATCTGTTAGGAACTACTTACAATTAATTAGAATTCATATACACACACATACACATATAAAGACACACACCACCCCATAATCAAACACCACACACCACTATAATCAAACACAAGCTCCATTTGGGCAATTTATTTCAAATAGCTTTTTTTGCAATTAATGCCTGTAGGGTGTTTTTAAGTCCTGTGTAATACCAAAGCCATCAGAAGTACTTATGCATACTGTGTCTCATGTAGCTATCGACAAAAGCAGTTAGATAAATAACAGAGTAAAATAAAAGCTTCCAGTCTATTAAAATGCCATCAGATTTGCCAAAGATGCTTAGATTGTTCATAACTATCTCTTCTTAAAATGCTGTTAAAATACTGATATTATTTGCATTATTTTCTTAATGGAAATGAAATAGATAGATAGATCGATTGATAGATCGATCACTTGAACTATGTTTCCTGTGGGAGTCCTGTCACAATTTCAGGGTTGTTAGGAAGCTTTATGTTAAAGAGTACTATATCCAGAAAAAGCCTAGGGCCTATTCCCAGTAGTCTTCAGGGTATTGGATTGCCACTATGATCATCATCATCATCATCATTATCATCATCTAAAGGCTGGTGTTCCAGAAACCTGTTATTACCTCGTTGGTAGAAAAATTAAGCAACTCGGACATAGACAATTTTATGCTACTCTATGTTGCAACCCTATATGCATGCTAAAGTTACACTTCTGAACTATTATTTTGTGACAAATATTATGTAGAAGATATGAATTGCTTTTTTTTTTCTTCTTCTGTGTTTCTTATCAGTTAAATTCTTATTTTGGAAGAATGAATAACTACATTTTTATTAGATTTTGTTTTTAAACAACAACAAAAGCTAACACAACTGTGTATATGTATCTTTTACAAATCTACTAGCAAAAGTTAGAGGTAAATATGTATTACACAGTTTACACATGCAGGTCCTTGACCATGTCCATTTAGAATGAACAGAAAAATGCATATCTATTATTGATTTCTGAACAAGATGGATGTCGCGTCCCAAAGTTGGAGCGACTCAGGTTCGTGGATTTCCTTTGTCAGAATTAAGGTGAAACGACACCAGGGGAGTTCAAACAACAATCAACATTTATTCAACCTAGCTAACTCTGTCCAAGTACACATGAACTTGTTAATATGAACCTTGCAACATGTCATTAAGCCGCTGTTTGAGAAGAGGAGGAAAGTACAGAAAGAATGAAATGGAAAAAGGAACATGAAATGTATCAGAAGGAGAGCCCTCCTGTTGAGTCACGAGGTTCAGAGCAGACCCCCTTGCTTTCTGGACTCCTTCTCAAAGAGGAGCTCAGGGGCGGCTAGGTCCACTCCTAGCCTCAGACTTGGTCAACGGTTTATGTTTCCAAGGATGAGGTGTAGGGACTGTGGAAAAGAGAGAAGGAAAAGAGAGAGAGAGAGAGAGAAAAGAAAGAGAGAAGAGAAGGGTTTCACCAGTCCTGGGTCCAGCGTTGGTCCAGCCAGCGTAGAGATCCAGTTCCGGAGGGCGCGCACTGAGGATTCGTTCTCTCCTCTTTTATAGTGTGTTAGTTGATGATCTCAACATGCGCAGTTCCCACACCTGGGGTTCACTGGAATCGGTAGCTTTGGGGGGGGGGTGTTCATTGTGGAGTTGCTTCTGTTTTCCTGCTGGTATGACCACTTAAGATAGAAGCACAGTCCCAACTTCCATGGGGCCTTCTTCCTCCAGGAAGGCATAAATTGTGTTCCTTCTCCTGGTCACTCAAGATAAGGAATTGGGGCCTTGGAGAAGTGCGTTCCCACCCTCCGTGGGGCCCTCTCCTCTGTCCACATTGTCCTGTTCACAAAACTCCAGCATTTTTACAGAGGCCATTTTGTCCACCAAAGCTCTTTTAGCGGATGTTTGAGACATTTGAATTTGTCAGACCGTCACAATGGATAAGGTCCAAGTAAGATTACTAAGGTTGTATAAGTGTTGAAATTCTTTGCTACTCTGAAACTAGCATTCCTCGTCTCTTGAGGAATAAATAGCACCTATGAAAAGAAATGTTGGACTGACATCAAAGAATAAACCAGGCTATACCAGAAACAGTTTTATTGGTTTTGTTTTTTTGTTAGCTTTTTCACTTTACAAATTAATGACTAAATGCATAAATGGCACTGGGATCCAGGATTAAAATCTGGGACTTCTTTCTTTGAACTGAGGTTCTTTATCCCTAGGCTATAGAATCTCTCTAGCCAAGCAGAGACAAGTTCAGCCATTTTTTTTTTCCTCCTTGTACAATACATATTTTCTATGGTCCTTCTCTCTCTCTCTCTCTCTCTCAGTCATTTTCAGTGACTGTAAATTAGCAAAATGCTTGTAGATATTTATGATAAGAATAATGACAACAATAACCTTAATGAAAAGAACTGGCTTTGACAGACAACAGGTAAAGGAAACATGAATTTCTGCAGCAAAGGGCTTTGCAGTTTTAGAATCCTAGTAAGAGACAGTTTGGTGGAAATAACTAGTGTCTTCTTAAACACTATATTTAATTTATTTTCCTCTCAAGACAAAATCCAATTAAGAATCCAACTTGTGTTCTTGATAGCTATCAGTCAAACTACTTCTGTACTCATTCTTTTCACTTTTGGGGTAAAAAGAGTGCTTGAGGCCAAAGTGTTTCAAAGTCCTACAGCATCAGAAATGTAGTTTGATTCTGGGGAGTTTAGCTAAGGTAAGAGGTTCAGCATTCCTCAGATATTGAGAAAGCTGTAAAATAGTGTTTATTGCTGACAGTAAAAGTGACTGATGGCTTTTGAATGCCAAGACCATGGCACAAATCTTGATTATTGTCAAAAGAATTTCAAACTATTAGCTGCAACTTTGTGAAAACAATTTTTACTAAATGTAATTTTTTTTAAATACTTAACATATAAAAACTATACTTTTATACTTTTTTTTTTTTTTAGAATAAGCACTTTTTATATTTGTAAAACACACTTTCTATTTATTCTTTTAACAAATTTTAAGTTTTGTGGCGAAATTTGTCTGGCATTACTTCCAAAGAGCAAACCATCAGGTAGCTATTATCAAGGTACAAGAGTGCTTGATAACACAATCAAGTATCTCCATAATTCATGCTTCTCTCTTTATCCAGGAAGATATAATGATAATATGCAGTAGGTAGGTAAATTACAGAAAATTGTCTGTTTAAATCTTCATACATATTTAAAAGATACAGATTATTTTGCTGATAAACCAAGCTATGCATCACTAAGTCTTTTTTGCATGCCATTATTATGATCTTGCTGTTTCTGGTCATGGTGTTAACCTTGTTCTTCCCAATTCCCTTAATAACAAACAAGGTTATGAATGCTTTTACTTCTTCTGCAGTTTCTACCATATACAAGAGGTATTACTTCTGTAATTAGCCTGAGAAGATCAGATTATAAACTACTCACTTGACTTTGGTAGATGTTGAGAGAGACTTCAGCACCACTTTGTAGCTGAAGCTCATAATCTTGCAGGATGTGATTTAAAAAAACCCTCTTGTTACCAGAGGTATTAATATACTAAGAGCTCTTTTCCGACATTTTTCAGGTCACTATAAACAGCATCAAGAGTAAGTTCCCTTTCAATGATTTCCAAGGAAAATAACATAAAGCTTACTGTATCCTGATTCTTTGTATTTATTCTAAAATAAACTGTTATTATTAATGTTCCAGTGTATTAGGCTTTCTGAGTGTGTAAAAATGTATAACAAAATGATGTCACTTCTGCTACATAAAGATATGCCAGTATTATCCTTTTTCCTCTCCAAGGTACTCCAGACTGCTTTCATGGACAGCAGCTGACCATTGTTTTTAAAATGCCTAAATTCTAGTATGGCACATGCTCAAAAGATTATGACTGCACTTCATAAATGCCAAACATAACTGGTTTTAGTCCCATCCATGGTGAGATACAGCTGTTTTCCCACACCATTTCCCCAGAGACTAGTTTTGTCATGTATAAATAGTGAACTACCAGATACAAATGCATGTCTTCCTGAAGGTTCGAAGAAGCAGCAGTATGTTGTTTTTTCAGGAAGTGGTAGACATAGCGTAAACAATATTCATTTGCACGATCTTATCTGGGGAGTTTTTTATCAGTATGTGTAATATCTGTGTATGTTGCATATAGATCTCCACTTGCTGGAGAAAAAAAATAGAACAACAAAAACTAAGCAAAAAACCCCAGCCTGACAACAGCTAATAAAAAACCCTAAAGCAAACAAAATAAACAGCTCACAGAAGAGCTGAAAATTTTGTATAGGATGAAGAACTGAGTTCTCAATAGTTGGTGCTACACAGATATTTCAAAATGCCTAAGGGTCAGTTTTGTACAGTTATAATAGTCTTAACATTATGCTTTCAGGATCTAAGCAGCTAGAAGTTGGGTTTTAAATGTCTTTGCTTCATTAACTGCTATTTGTTTCATAGTGTTATCGATCTTAATGAGTTTACACAATACTTGCAGTGGGGCATTCTGTGCTGGGATTGTGTGAAATTTTCTGAATGACCACAGAAATAATGTATGCTTTATGTAAGACATCTCCTGGAAACCTTAGAGGGGAAAAAATAGCACAGAAAACATATTTTTTACCCCCAGCAAATATATTAATTCCCGAATTTATGCTACCAGAAGTTTACACTAAAAAATGAAACTGGGGGCGAGGGAGGGGGGAAAGTTGTATATTTTCAGGCACGTGCTGAATAGATTTAGGAGAAACTAACAATGCCTTCATTCTTTATGAAGTTGTGTAATCAGTTTGTCACTGAATAACTGTAATTATTAAAGATCTATTAGAATATGTATGTATTCCAACAGCTTTGTCAGACAGTTCTTTTTACGTGTAAATTTTTTTAATGCATGAAAATAATTAAAGTATCTGAATCACCAGTCAAACACCTAATCAGCATTCTAATCAACAGTCAAGTCTCTGACATGACAAATTGGGTTAATTGTCAGCTGCACATCAGGAAAATTAAATGATTATAAAAAAAAATATAATAAAGCCCTTGCCAGCAGTGTTGTTAAAGTTAAACTACAGTGACAGACTGGAACTTCAAAAGTAAGTGAAAAAGAACCTCTGAGATGTTGCTTGTGATCAGTGCACATAAGTATCTGACAATAAACTATTATGAAATTGTAGAAATGTCTCAAGAAAAGGTTTGATTTTGTCACAGCTAGGGAGGTCATGAACAAAATTACTTTTTCTCAAATTGCAGTAGCAAAATATATTTTACTGTGATAAATATTATTAATATCCTTAAATTACTAAATATTCATCCTTCCTAATAATTTATCCACCAGACGACAGGTGTTAACCTGCATCTAAATTTCATTAAATCAATAAATACAAATGTTGTTGTTGAAGTCAGTTAAAGAAAATGCTGTTATAACTATATTTACTAAGGTTACACCATTAACATACATTTATTTACTCAAAATAAGTAATTACTATTATCTATCTTAAACATAAGTATATGGTTCTAAAACTCTGCCAATCACTTCTAGTCATGGCTATTAGGCAGAATTTGAATTCTTAACATATATTTGCTGAATTACTGGTATTTTTTTAAAAGACCAATTGTTCATTTTCCACAGCTTTGCAACTTGTACGCTCTTTTGTAATTCTGAAAACTGAGTGGTATGCTGTCAAAGAAGGTGAATATCTAAACCCCAAACTGAGACACACACGTAGACCCTGCCTCAGCTCTGTATTTCTGCACCACAGCTACTGCTCAAAGATTCCTTTAGTGTTATCTAAAGTAGTAATGTAGTCTTCACACCGCTGAGAATTTGGCACACAGGTTTCATCAAGATTCGTAAATTTATTTCTCTGACTATACTGACAGCAGAACTTGACCTAATAGGGTAGGAATGCCTAACAGTTCACATTTTGCACAGTGGACTACTTCTGTTGTTACCTTTTTACATATTTTAAGGCTTTGAGTGAAATCATACTTCTTAAGAGTGAATTTAGCCTTAAATATCAACATGCAAATTATTCTGGGCAGTATTTTTTTGCCTTTTCTTGAGGAGAGAGATTTTATAGGTCCTGTTGAGATCATAGAGATAAGCCTGAAATGCCCATTATGTATATTGATCGTCCTGATAAATCTAGAAGTAACTATCAAGTAAGTTGTGTAAGGTGCATCTGAACCTTAAAGATAAATTTTGTCAGGCAAAAGAAGCTTTGATTGCAGACATGGTGTGTGTTAACATACATTAGATTGGTACTGCCTTTCAAAACATCCCTGGATATGTACTTCTGATCAAATGAACTACATCTTCAGTTATAGTAAGACAAAGATGACGTTTAAAACCAATCTCATTGGACTAAGTGTGTGTTGGACTGTTACCAACTAAGAATTATATATGGCCCAGGGACTAGGGCTCCAGTTCATAAATTAGGACTTTGAGTGTCATTCTAGGAATGGCATTCACACAAAAACCAAAACAAAATCAACCAACAAAACCCCCAAACCCAAACTCAAAAAAACCTTTGAAGCCAGAGATTTCTGCAGAAGGACATTAGGAATGTTTGGGGGTCTGACCAGTGGGGTGGACCTTTGTCCACCTAGCCCAGTATTCTGTTCCTGACACTGCAACCAGTGAGATGAGTTTGGGAAAGTATGTGAGCTTGGCTACTTTCTGCAACCCTTTTTCTTGGTTCTTACCCCTCCAAAACCTGTGCAACTTGTGTCTACTTCATCCTTCCAGATATTTTGAATTTATCGCCCTTATATCTTAGCCCTGTGCAGACCAACACACATATTCAGACTATGGTTATCACATACTGACAGCATTTGCTTCAGCCTAGAACACCGCTGCTACAGCTATTTATTTTAAGTTATCTTTTATAAAAATCTGTTATTCTCAAAAAACTGTGTGTAAAAAGGGGAGTAAAGGAACTCATGTGAAAATATGACTCTTACTCATGTCTTGACAGTCTATTCACAATACAATAATGATATTAATTCAGTTACGATGATCCTAATATATGCAGTCCAATTATCCACTTACTACTGATTTCCATGCATGATGCAGTTAAAATTGTTATACATGGACTGTATAGTACCTAAACTTTACCCTTATGTTATGTTTACCCTTTCCACATCCCTCTCTAAAGGCTAGTGGGATCAGTCTTCACTTAGTAGGAAGATTCACGTTCAGTCATTAGCATCCAGGACTCTCCACTGGGAGGAGTTTGATGGTGAAGGCAGTGGTTTCTTCCTCCTCAGTCTTAGGTCTACTAAAGATTTTTCTTTTGTGTTGCTATAAAGTCTGTTTGGTCACTCTTTCTTTCCTCATTCGCTCACAGGTTAGTTAGTCACTTACCTACTAGTTTTATTAGAGCATTATCACATACAGTTAAGCCCTTCCACTGCAGAATCAGGATTAAGTGGAAGCAAAATAAGCCATTGCTAAGTTATAGGAAATAAGATTGCAGAGTCAGTGTTCATCTGAAGGACAGCCCTCATGACCCTCTCCTGACCTTTAGCAATTTTTGCAGTCACAGCTTGAAATGATCCACAATCGGTCAAGAAAATCCCTGACTAGCCCTGAGGCCTGAATTGCTATGTTATTCAAAAGGCGGCGGCCTCTTGTGATCAGTAGAAACATCATATTTTCTTGGCTGCACAGTCTGGTGGTTAATCTCTTTTTCTGACAGGTGGGAAAACTTGCTCAATATTGTCCACAGTTTAAAGGATTTCACTGAACTGTAGACAACACTCCATGGCCTGTTTAAAATGTGCTGGTGTGTAACAGTAAAAGAGCCAAAGAACAGTCCACCTTTCCACTAGTACTCTAGTGAGGTTATTAATCAAGAAAATGAAAGGGTTTCCTTTTTTTTTCTTTTTTTTTTCATTCTTTCATATTTAAAATTCATTAAACAAAATTTTACAGTGTTTATCAGCACAGAAAAGCAAGTTCCTTTCCGCTGATGAGAGTAGAACTTGAGTGAACTGTAAAGTCAAAATCCTCATTTTCATTCTTTCCCAGTTTAAAATGCAAAACTATTTTTTTAATTTTTAAATCATTAAATCATTTAATCATTAATTTTCTGCCTGGGTCTGCAGTCAGCACAGGTATGACCAGAAACAGAAGGAAAGAGGAAGCAGAGCCTCTGAGAGCATCATAGACTAGATAACTATGGAGCAAATGTAAATATAGGGACTGAAGGTAGATTGTATTAAAGACTTGGAGAAACTGGAGACAGTGTAGGGACACAGCTATGGAAAGTGTGGGCAGCTTAAGGGGACATAAGTGCGGGGTCTGAGAGCACCTAAATCTAGGCTAACAAGGGAGGCTAGCTGAGTGGGCAGAAGGTGGTGTAGATTGGAGGACATCAGAGGCACATTATTAAGGAATGTGTGGAAGAATCCTAAAACACAGAACCACCAGCCTGCTGGGACTGCAACACGGCTCTTAAAGTATTTTACAGCATCCTGAACAGAAAAAAAAAGTTTAAAAATACTAGAATCCTAAAAGCACATGGGCATCACTGAAGATACAGTAGCAAACATTATGGACTGTGGATAAAGCATGCTGCTCTAGGGTTGGGGAGGACATGCAGAATGTTCTTTCTATATTCAGGCTGCCCCATACACACCTTTTGCTACTACTTGTACCCTCAGCATCCTGGTAAAGCCTATTCTCTTTTGTTTTTTTCAGACTGGATGATGTTAGTTAATACCCCTATGTCATCTTCCCACAGTTGCCCTTCTTGTAGTATTTTCCCCTTTTGGAAGCTCAGTCCAGTCAGGATGTTTTGCATCTCTCACATTTCCCAACAGAAGTGCTGCCTTTGCATTAGGACTCACTCCTGCTACTTGTTTCCTTCCCTAGCATTGTACCCTGTAATTTTGGCCTGGAGCTATGAAAAGGGATACGCACACATGCTGCTTGCTTAAATCCATTAGTCTCTGCCTGATACTGTGTGAGTCCTGTGAGTTATCTCCTAGTCAGCCTATCTGCAGCTGCTGCTTTCATTCTACAAAGATATCTTATTATTAAGTTATTAGATACTAGACTCTTACCAGACTAACGAACCCATGTTATATATTTGTGCCGTGCAGCCACACCATGTCTAATATCTATGATACTGCCTGTGATGGGGAAAGGACCTTTGAGAAAGAAATGTCCAGCCAACCAACACAAGAAACTTCTGTGTTTCCAAGGAATTGGGGAAGACTGAATGTAGTTCAGGGAGTGTGGAAGTATGGGATGTTTTATGGTTGCCTTTTCTGCTCAGGATTCCCTGCTTTATCTGATGCTCACTGTAAGAAGGAATTGATACTGGAGACAGGAGCAGTGACCTGGTCTTGCTGTCCTAGAGGATATTTTTTTAGATAGAAATATAAGCCTGTATTTCAGCAGACTGCTAGAGACTGCTGTCTTTTCTCATGCAGAGTGCCCTTATGCATCTTATGCCAGTCTTGTTCTTTAGGAAAAATTAGTGGCTTCCAGGGTCTTTTTGTAGATGGAATAGCTACATTTACAATGAAAGGATAAACTCTGTGAAGAAGCAAGGAAGGCATGTGTATAAGTATTTTTAATGTTTTGACCTAGCAATACCATGAGACTACCATGAAGCTGAACTATTCTGACTGGATGCCTAGACATTTGTAATGTTTTCCATTATGTGAATGGAAGAACAAAATGTCCTTGGGCAAATGAATCACTGTTAAAAATAGCCACCTACAGTGGAAGATAAGTGTCATTTGGACACCTGCTTTAAATGAATGAGCTTCAATTTCAAGTGCCCTAATCACTAGACTAGAATCAACGTTCCTTTTTCTGTGATTTAACGCAAAAGACTCCTACTTGCATGTTCGCAGTGGCTCAGCCTCAAATGAAAAGGTGATGGGCAATGACAATCAGAATGCACCATTGCTTGGTGATTAACTCACCCTCTTCTAATGAGAAGCAAGCAAACTCAGTCTCTTACAAGCAGCAGGAGAACTAGAATGCAGGTCTAGGTAGGACAGCTTCATGAACATCAGTGTTTACAGAATTATGCTGTGCTGGAAAACAGGAGGACTGGGATGTAGGTAGAATGGACCCTACCAAAAAAAATGTTAGGAATGCTTACATAGGTTAAAGTATTCCTTGAGCTGAATGGTTAAAGTAACTTAATGTTGTTCTTTTAATATAAAGGTAATATCAGTACAGCTAACCATACTTACAATAGCTTTTTGAGCTTTGAAGTGCTTATTATATTGTCAGTTCTGCCTGAAGATTTTTTTTATAGGAAAAGAAAAGGTCACTAAGAAGATTATCACTATGAAAACCTTGTTAGATACAGTTGGAAAGTAATTCAGTGTGTTTCAGACTCTTGTTTACACATCAAAATAGCTTGGATCTTCTAGTGTTTGAAAAGGAATCTGGTTCTAATTCAGACAAAATAGCTTTTTTAATGTTGTTATAATTGCAGAAGAAATCACAGTACATGAAAAATTCAAAAGAACTGTTTAGAAAGTCAAGACAATAAGGATTCAAAGTTCTTAATGTACTGCTTTTCTTTCTACAAGAAAACAATTGTACTATTTCTGTGAAGTAGTAAACATCTTTAATAAGGAAAAAAATGCAATAAAACGAAAATCCCCACAAGTCCTCGAAAGAAACTTATCTCAAAACATGCTTAAATCCCCACTATTGGTCTGCTTCTTCACTTTGGTGTATTATGTTTAGATCTTTAACTCAGAACTCCAGTCTTAGCAGGTCTCCTATATACTTAATGGGGAAATAGAAACACTTCAGAGTACTCTTTAGGAAAGAAAACTAAATAAGCCATCTGCTCTAACATGACAGAGAAAAGTTTTTTTTATATTATTAAATGTTCATGCATGTGTTTTTATCTACATGTGAAAGTCGGTGTCATCAGATATGCTTTAAATTGGATATATCCATGATGGAAAGTTGTATTTGATTTTTTTCAGAGGCAGCCATACAACAATAATAACAAGTTAACTCCATAATAATGTATGTAGATACATTAAAACAAAGCTAAACTTTTAAGACTGTGGAGGTCAATACATAAGGACTAGATACTCATCTGGTATAAATTAATGAAGCACCATTGATTTCCTACATCACATACATTTCTAAAATGGGTTAGAGACTCTTATTCAGATTGAATTATTGACTGTACTCTCATTCAAATTCACAGCCCCAATCAGAGGAGCACCCCTGTTGAGAAAAAAAACAAAACCAACAACAACACAGATGCCTTTGGGTCAGGATTTAAACTATTTCAAATCAGTCTCACCTTCAAGCATTTTTCTTGCCTAGCAATGCACATGAGAATGTGTCTAAGTGCTTTTTTTATTTTGTTTAAAGCAGGCTCTGTATTAGAACATGGGGTATTCAAAAGAAAGCATTTCTAATTTTACAAAAAATACAAATTGTATGTTAATGTGATTTTTTTCAAAGTAGAACTTTGAAAAAGTTTTATTTCAAAACATGATTAAAGACCCCTGTTGTTCTGAATCTTCACTCTAGTGTATCTATGTTCAGGTGCCTAAGTCAGATTTATAGTAAAACATTGCAAAAATTTTTGTAAAAAGTGTTTGGCAAATATTTAACTGTGTAGGGAAATTTGAGAAATTAATTTGTAAAAGAATATTGTGATTTACTTGTAAAGACTAACTTTATAGGAATAAATATAGAGCTATCTGGAGACTGCTATTTCTAAACTTCACAGCTTTCAGGACAGAAAGAGCAAACTAACTGTGTTTTCCAAGTGAGATAGATTAAAAAACAGCAAAATATTGAGAGCTCTTTCTTCCAGAAAGGAAGAAAATGGCTGGGAACAAAGCAGGTAAATTTCAAATACAAAATCATAGCAAACTTTAGGCTAGAAGAAACCTCTGGAGGTTATCTAATGGAATCTCCTGCTAAAAGGAGGTCTAATGAGATAAGGCTGCCCATGGCTTTGTCCCTTTGAGTTTTTAATGTCTCCAAGAACAGAGATTCACAACCCCTCTGGGCAACCTGTTCCAGTGTTTGACACTGCCTGGTTTAACCCCAGCCAGCAACTAAGCTCCACGCAGCCACTTACTCACTTCCCCCCCACCCAGTGGGATGGGGGAGAGAATCGGAAGGAAAAAGATAAAACTCATGGGTTGAGATAAGAACAGTTTAATAGAACAGAAAGGAAGAAACTAATAATGATAATAATAACAATAATAAAATAACAATACTAATAGTAAAAGGATTGGAATATACAAAGCAAGTGATGCACAATGCAATTGCTCACCACTTGCACACCAGTGCCCTGTTAGTTACCAAGCAGTTATCCCCCACCTAGGCCAACTCCCCCCAGTTTTTATACTGGGCATGACATCACATGGTATGGAATGCCCCTTTGGCCAGTTTGGGTCAGCTGTCCTGGCTGTGTCCCTTCCTGAATTGTTGTCCCCTTCCAGCCTTCTTGCTGTCTGGGCAGGAGAAGCTGAAAAATCCTTGACTACTTAGCAACAGCTGAAAACAACAGCCTGTTATCAACATTCTTCTCATACTGAACCCAAAACATAACACTGTACCAGCTACTATAAAGAAAATTAACTCTATCCCAGCTAAACCAGGACGGACACCCTCATGGTAAAATTATTTTCTTTACATACAGTCACAATTTTCCATGTTCCACCTTGTGTCTGTCACTTACTCTGCTCCCATTGCATAGTTGTAGACAGCAATAAGGTCTGCCCTTCACTGTCTTTTTTTCAGACTTGTTGTGGTTTAAGCCCAGCTGGCAACAAAGCACCACAAAGCTGCTCACTCACTCCTCCACACCGGCCCCAGAGGGGTGGGGAGGATAAAATATAAAGAAAAGCTCTTGGGTCAAGAGAAGAACAGGGAGGGATCACTCACCAATTACGGTCACAGGCAAAAGACAGACTCAACGTGGGGAAAAAAAAACCAAAATCAATTTAATTTGTTACCAATCAAATCAAAACAAGGATAACGGGAAGTAACCCCACACCTTAGGACCCCTTCCCCCAGCCCTCCCTCCTTCCCGGCTCAGCCCCACTCCTGGTTCTCTCTCCCTCCTCCCCCCGGCGGCGCAGGGGGACGGGGAATGGGGGTTGGGGTCAGTCCGTCACACCTTGTCTCTGCCGCTCCTGCCTCCTCAGGGGGAGGAGGACTCCGCACTCTTCCTCTGCTCCGGTGTGGGGTCCCTCCCACGGGAGACAGTCCTCCATGAACTTCTCCAGCGTGACTCCTTCCCACAGGAGACGGTCCTCCATGAACTTCTCCAGCGTGGGTCCCTCCCACAGGCCGCAGTCCTTCAGTCCCAGCCTGCTCCCAGGGAGCGACGGCCATCTTGTGGGGCCTCCAGCCCCTGCTCCGGCGTGGGCTCCTCTCTCCCCGGGCTGCAGGTGGGCATCTGCTCCCCCGCTCCCCTCCGTGGGCTGGGGGGACACAGCCTGCCGCCTGGTCTCCCCACGGGCTGCAGGGGCATCCCCTCCTTCCTCCCTGCCCTCGGGATCTGCACAGGGGTTCCTCTCCCATCCCGATCCCCCGACTCCCGGCAGGTTTCCCCTCTGGAATCTGTTCTCCCAGAGGCGGGTCCGGCTCCCAGCCGGGGAAGCTTCTAGCAGCTTCCAGCAGCAGCCGGACCTGCGGACCCTCCCTGCTACCAAAACCCCGCCACACAAACCCAATACAAGGGTAAACAACCCCAGTTCTCTCAGCTTGTACAAGTTCCCTTGTACATCATGTTTTTGAGGTCCCTGACCATCCTGGTGGCCCTCCCTCCACTGGACTTCCTCCAGCACATTTATGTCTGCCTTGTACTATGGAGCCCGGAGCAGATGAGGTCTCACAAGTGCTGAAGAGAAGAGAATAATCACCTTCTTTGACCCTTCTTGTGTCTGAGCTCAGTCAGGTGTTCCCTGTCCTTTCATCTTTTGCCAAATTTGCTTGACTTTCTGCACACTGCAGTAGACTCTTTTTGTGCACTAAGGAGGCTGTCTTTGAAGACCAACCCAGTTGTGTCAGGCCCCTTTGCTCTCTAGGACAGTCTCCCATGGGATCCTGAAAAATAGATCCTGGAATACGCCCAAATCAGTTCTCCTTAAATTCAGGGTTGCAATTTGGTTTTTTTTTTTATTCACTCTCATTCTGTTAGCTTTGAAAGGTCATGCCAGTCTCTCAGGGGAGATTCCTGAGGGTAGACTAAAGCAAATTGCAGTCCTATTTTCAAGAAGGACATGAAGGAGGATCTGGAGAACTATAAGCTTTTCAGTCTTAACTCAGTCACTGAGAAGGTGATGGAGCAAATCCTCCTGGAAACCATTTCCAAACAAATGAAGGACAAGAGGGTGATTGGGATTAGTCAGCATGGACTTATGAAATGTGCCTGACCACCCTTCTTGCCTAAAAAAGGCTTCATATACATCCTCTTCTTGATTAGGTAGTCTGTAGCAGATGCCTGCTGCAATGTGTCTGTGTGGATCTGTTCTTACCCATAAGCTCTAAATTGGCTCATCACCTGCCTCAGTGAAAAGCTTTGTGTAGTTGAGCCACAGCTTTGTGAAGAGAACATCCCTTCTTCCTCTCCTTTGCAGTCTATTGCTCCTGAAAAGCTTATATCCATCCACTGCAACATGCCTGCCCTGTGAGATATTTCACCACATCTCTGTAAACCCAGTGGGATCCTAGCTCTTAAGTGCACTCTGACCTGTAATTCATAGGAGTCACAGGACCATAGGATAATTCAGATGGGAAGGGACTTAAGTCCTTCTAGTACAACTCCCTGCTGAAAACAGGGTCAGGTCTGAGGTCAGACCATTGTTACTCAGGGCTTTATCCAGTTGGGTCTTGAAATATTCCAAGGACAGAGACTGTACCAGGGCTTCCAAAACTGGATGCAGTATCTAGATGAGGTCTAATGGGTGCTGAGTAGAGGGCAACCATCACTTTCCTTGATCTGCTTCCTATGCTCCTGTTTACACTGCCATGGATGCTGTTCACCATCTCTGCTACCAGGATGCACTGCTGGCTCATGTTCAGCTTGCTGTCCCCCAGCGCCCTTGGCTCCTTTCCCCGGAGTTGCTCCCCAGAGTGTCAGTACCAAGCCTGTATCAGCAACATGATGTATAGATAGCAACAATAAAATGAGAGAGGGAGTCAAAACAGTTAAATACTGTTAAATAAGTCTGTACTCCAGCTTCGGGCAAAGCTTCTGACATTGGCAACACTTGCATACTAAATATGCCTCCTGACTGTTTTACATGCTGTGTGCATTTGTATGCAGGTGCTTGAGGTGGACTACTACTTGTGCTGATTTCACAGGGAAATCATGAAAGCCTCCCCCATCACACTGTCCACCAAACGTTTCCTCACCACCCACTGCATCTCCACTTCTCTTCAAGTTATGAAAACTCTTCCCTGACATACCTAGTTTAACATGTAAGAGAATAGTTGTCAATGCAAATATGTGAGAAGAGAGTCTGAGAGTTAAGGAAGTTATGGAGAACAAAACACTGTCTTTAAAATCTGCAAAGTAAAACTGGGAAAGAGTTATCGGAGTGTCAGAAACTATTTATAACTGATTGAGAGGACAAGGTTTCCTGAGAAGCTGAATAGCGGTCCCCAACTGTTACTATGGAGGAAGAATTTGTACAGAGAGACATGGCCCACATAGCTGTTATTAGATACATATGTTCATTCATTAAACTTTTGTTTATTTAGCTTCAATAATTTCAATGTCCTTTTCTATTAGCTTTCTAATACAAATTCTGATTTGCTAGTTTGAAGATAAGATGTTCTTTGAGGTGTCCAACTATGACTACTTCTAATGCAGTAGTGGCACAGCATTTGTGGTAATCTTGGCAGAGCTGCGTCATTGCCTCCTTCCCTATAACTGTACAGAAATCTGTCATTTCACCAATATGAAGTGACAGAGTATAGGGAACTGAGCATAAAAAATATAATAAGGAACAAAGATGCTTTTAGGTAAATTGTGACCTGCTGATTCCACTGAAATTGTCAATGTTCATCATTCTGAAAATTAGTTGCTTGGAATATAGCCACTTGATCTGTGCCTTTTGAGCACGGTACTTCTCATGAACCACTCTCTTCCTTTAAAATAGAAGAAATAAATTTTCTTGAAAGCTTGGTTCTTATGCCTCTGCACCAAAAATGTCTGGTAATTCTCCAATCTACCCTATTCCACTAATAACTTCTCAACCCTTCAAGAAGCCAAGTTTGTGTTTCCCAGGAAATATAAAGTGTATCTGTATTAGAAAGTTTTAACTTGTCAGGAAATTCCTGAAACACAAACGGTTTTATTTTTTCTGACAAGAAAAGAAAAGAAAAGAAAAGAAAAGAAAAGAAAAGAAAAGAAAAGAAAAGAAAAGAAAAGAAAAGAAAAGAAAAGAAAAGAAAAGAAAAAAAGAAAGTATTATCAACATAAATTTATATATCTTCATATATGCCTGGGAATATACTTCTAACCTGGTATGAAATGTTCCAGCTAAATCATGCTATCCTGAGTTGAAATAACAGAAAATTTCAAATACTGTAGTGGGCATGTTTTGGGCATGGTACAAATATAATTCAAAGTCAGTCCAGTGCTGCCATGGAATTATAAGAATAGATGCTTATTGGAAATCTAGAGACTTTTAAACAAACTGTAAGTTTTTGTTAATTTTTTACTTCTTCAGCAACCTTGCCCTGTTAAGATAAGTACAGTAATTTTTTCATTATTTTTATATAGTGGAAAATGAAAAAAGTTTCTAATGTAAAGTACAATATAGGAAGAAAAGAGGTTTTGGAATAGGATTTCCTTTGTCCTCATTTAAAAAAAAAAGTTATGCAGTACAGGTCATACAGTGTTTTTTACCTAAAACCTTAAACATTAATAAATCAATCTTCATTTTGGTAATTGTAGGATCTGATTAAATACCTCATTTTAGATATTTCTACTGCAGTCTTAGGAGAGACTAGAGCATTTCTAGCAATAAAACAAAGTTGTCACCGTACTACAAACAGTTTGTATAAGCAGCTCCTTGGTAGTCTCAAAGCCTGCATGTATGTTTCACATATATATAAGAATTATCAGAATGGTTTTGGATTCTTTGATCCCATTAGCATTAATGAGGTTTTTTGACTATAGTGATTAAATTTCATTGGTAGTAGTAAGACAAGTATTTGCACAAGTTGCTGCAGGATGCAGCTCCTGGAATATGATGGAGAAAGTGGGAAATCTTACTTGGATAGCCTTACTTATTTTACAAGACCTGCTTCAATGATTCACTGTAATCAGTTTTGTAAGTTCATTGTAGTAATTGAACGGTACATGAACAGTCCTCAGTCTCCAAAAGATGGCCAAGGCTACAAGAAATCAAGATACCAAATAATTATCTAAGGAAAAAACTCATCAGTCTTATCCATGCTGCCTCTGGCAATTTTGGTAAATTATCTAAAGGTGTTCTTGGTTTTAAATTGTCCCAAACTGCATGCTTCTAGGGAGTTGAATAATGGACTGAAAAAGCCAACACAGGATTGTATATGACTGACACCACAATATTTGTGAGTGGGAATTGTAAAATTTGTGATGGAACAGATAATTGACTATTTTTTTAAAAAAATCTATACAATTGTATATACAATATGTAAGGAGATTTAAGTGAGAACTTTCTTTACAATCACTCTTCTTAGGAAAGAATGAATGTTCAAAAATATGTGAAAAGTCAACACAAAACCATTGTGAACTGCAGCTGTTAGAAATACTTCACATTTTCTGCTACAAACATCTTAATACTTTGTATTGGATTTGTGTGGCAAGGTTTTGGTAGCAGGGGGGCTATAAGGGTGGCTTCTGTGTGAAGCTGCTAGAATCATCCCCCATGTCCGATAGAGCCAATGCCAGCCGGCTCCAAGATGGACCCACCCCTGGCCAAGGCCGAGCCCATCAGCGATGGTGGTAGCACCTCTGGGAAAACAGATTTAAGAGGGGAAAAAGTTACTGCGCAACAGCAACTGCAGCCAGAGAGAGGAGTGAGAATATGTGAGAGCAACAGCCCTGCAGACCCCCAGGTCAGTGAAGAAGGAGGGGGAGGAGGTGCTCCAGGCACCGGAGCAGAGATTCCCCTGCAGCCTGTGGGGAAGACCATGGTGAGGCAGGCTGTCCCCCTGCAGCCCAGGGAGGCCCATGGTGGAGCAGATCTCCACCTGCAGCCTGGGGAGGACCCCACGCCGGAGCAGGCGGGTATGCCCTGAAGCAAACTCCAGCCCATGGAGAGCCCGCACTGCAGCAGGCTCCTGGCAGGACCTGCGGACCATGAAGAGAGGAGCCCACGCTGGAGCAGGTTTTCTGGCAGGACTTGTGACCTTGTGCGGGACCCATGCTGGAGCAGTCTGTGCCTGAAGGACTACAGCCCGGGGAAGGGACCCACGCTGGAGCAGTTTGTGAAGAACTGCAGCCTGTGGGAAGGACTCACATTGGAGAAGTTTGTGGAGAACTGTCTCCTGTGGGTTGGACCCCACACTGGAGGAGGGGAAGAGTGTGAGGAGGAAGGAACAGCAGAGACAAAGTGTGATGAACTGATCTCAACCCCCATTCCCCGTCCCCCTGTGTCACTCAAGGGGAGGAGGTAGAGAAAATTGGGAGTAAAGTTAAGCCCAGGAAGAAGGGAGGGGTGGGGGGAAGGTGTTTTTTTTTAAGATTTGGTTTTATTTCTCATTATCCTACCCTGATTTGTTTGGTAATAAATTAAATTAATTTTCCCCAAGTCAAGTCTGTTTTGCCCATGATGGTAACTGATGAGTGATCTCTGTTCTCATCTCGACCCATGAGCCTTTCATTACATTTTCTCTCCTCTCTCCAGTTGAGAAGGGGAGTCACAAAGAGGCTTTGATGGGCACCTGGTGTCCAGCCAGCATCAACCCACCACATACATGAAAAGTTCCGACTTGTTCTCAGTGTAATAAAACTTTCCTGAAAATGTAATTAAAATGCAGCATTATGCAAACAACTATAACTCACCAATAAGAAACTGATCTTGATTAAAAATGAGGATTGGCAAAAAAGGGGCAAAATAAACAAATCTCAAGGTTCACAAAGTTTTAAGCAAGATTATAATTAGTCTAAACAGAATGAACAAACAAATAAATACTTAATCCAAACCTTACTAGTTTTGTTTTGTGTACCTTCTACATTAAAAAAAGCTGAACAGTCGCAGCTTAAGAATGTTCTCTGCCCCCAGGATCCAAAACATGCAATCTGGTCCACGCACAAGGAAGCACATCTTCTCAGCCAAGGCAACCTGCTCTAGGTGGCCCTACTTGATCAGGGGGATATTAAAAGTCAAACATCATTACAAGGGGTTGGGAGAAAGAAAAAACAAAGAAAAAATCAAGTTTTTCATAGTCAGACTTTTGTATTTTTTGAGATAGCAGAAAGTTGTTGTCCAAAAATCACTGTGGCTGAATTGACTCTTGGGTTTGTTTCCGATTTCATTGAACATCTATATCAGCTGCTTGTCATGCAACCTTAACTTTGTCTTTGTTGTATTCCAGTGAGTTATGGCAATAATAAATACATCATCCTCTGGAAGCACCAAGTAAAAAAAAAACAAAACCAGAAAACACTTCCTCCAGTTGTCCTAGAAATAAAGTATCTTCTGCTGTGACAATCAGTATCTATTTTTTTCTGTGTAGAACATCCACTAGGATATAAACTTACATGAAAATTTTCTTTCATCTGTATTAGCTCTCTGATTGGAAGGAAAAAAAAAAAGAAAGAAAGTTTTGCCCCCTTTGAGGAAATAAAAATTTCACCATCTGTAGTAACAGAACATATGATACAGCATCTGCTAAAATTAACTAAGCATAGACAGACAAATTGACAGGCCTAGGCAGCTCATGCCCAAGAATCTTAGGGGAAGTAGCAAATTACTGTGATAGTAACACAATTGTTTTTACCCTCTGAACTGTAAATTTGTTAGGAAGGACTGAATAGCTGAATTATCTCCAAACCACTGATTTTAATTTTTTTTAATAACTCAGAATGAAACTGGAGACATTTCAAAGGTTTAGAGGACTGAAAACAGTAGCAATATTTGCATTAAAATGAAGGAAAGGCCCAGGGAGCCATAGACTGCTTAGGTGGATGTTTATCTTTGATAAAATAACTGATTTGTGGCTATCAACAAAGAATAAGAAATAAAAATTCAGGCAAAATGTCAGGCTATATATTTGGAACCCCGTTTCCAGATGGGGACAGGCTGCACAGACTTGATACTGGCAGGCTGCTTCTACCTTTGGAATAAGTAATTTTATAAATCCTCTTTTTATCCCTGCCTAGCAGGGCTGCTTTTATTACCCTTAGCTTTTTCATAATTTGTCATGATTACAGCATACATGATTGGAGACCAAAGTGATCATAAACTCCAGGGACATTCTGCTAGACCCAGCAAGGATGGATTATTGTGATGACTTTTTTTGTGGCATGGAACATGCATTATCTGATACAACCCTCCCCTCCCCCCCAACTTATTGAATTCATTTAATTAATTCCTTGAGAATTCATTCTCTTGGAAAAACACTGACATATAGAAAACAGATGAAAGAAAACTCAACAGTCATCTATTAAAAAAAGTACTGTATATAAATACCACTAAATAAAGGAAGGCCAGGTACTGACCTCTGGCCATGCAGCTCAGCTCCATGGAGTGCCATTCACAGTGTTTGGACTTGCTTACTTTGAAGAAGTTGAATTTAGCCTTCTGCTAGGCCATATGTTGTAAATTAATTATTTCTGTGAGGTTTTTTTCAGATCAGAATCTGCTATAAAGAGAAGACTCTATTGCCTGCTCATCAGAGAGCTTTTTCATATGAAACTGAGCACATGGCATGCATGCTGCTTGCGTAGTATGATGACCTGCGAAGGTTTCTGAATGTGCAAACCTTCTTGAGAAATACCAAACTTGCCATCCTTAAGATTCAAAAGAACACTGGAAGGAAGGAAGTTGTTGTGCAACAGTTTTAACTTGGTTATTAACATGACTTTTCTGTATTAGATTATTTAAATATCAGGACTAAAAATAACTTCTTAACATCATATATATGCTGTGAATTTTTTTACTAACATAAGATTTTAAGTGCAAAAAAGGCCTCAGCTGTCATCCTAAGGCTACACTCTTCTATACTACAGTTTTAGTATAGGGCCATAGATAGCTGATTCTACACAGGACAACTACTTGTTATCACTATGTACTGGTCAAAAAAATATGTAAAACCAATGGGCATTCCACTACACAATGTATACAGCTATCCTGAAGCTAAAAATCACTCAGGCAAGAGTCTTCTCATTGCTAGAGAAATGCTCTTGTTGTAAAGCAGGTGAACATAGAAGTCCAGGGTGGCCTAGACAAATCCATACAAAGCAAGAACAACAATCCCAGTTCTGGGACCTTGCAGAGTCAATAGAAAGCCTGTGACCTGTTACCAGCAACAGCAATACCAAATTTCTGGGCTACAGAGCTATGACTCATGCAGAATTCTTCCAAAGTCCTCAAAATCGAATTAGTTCTCCAAATGAAAACTTAGGTGAACTGAATAAAGACACTCTTGTTTACATATCCCATGTGGTTGTTCTATGAGTAGTACTACTGTAGATTTTTGATCAGTTTTTGTGATCATCTTTTACTTCCAGGCAATTTATGGGTATTTGTCATCTAATCAGTTGATCTACATCTCGTGTTTCTGTAGTTATCTATTCTTACCAAAACAGAAAAGGCATACTTGACTTAACTGAATTATTCTCTTTTTAAACCATTTTTCTAATTTTTCAAAATAATTCTGAATTCCAATTCCAGTCTCTCTTATTTCCTTCTTATGGCATACAACTGTTTTCTGAAGACTGAAATGCAGTAGTTCTATTCAGTAAAAAAATATGTGGATGAAGTGCAATGACCTGTGTTACACTGGAGGTCAGATCAGATGATTTAAAAGCCCCTCGGGCTTTGAACCCAAGGAAATCTCTACGAAATCTATGAAGTTTCAAAAAATGTTTTACTGTGGTAAATGGCTGTCTGCTAGAGCAGCTTGCAGGAAGATAATAACTAAATAGTGATTCCTTAAAACCTTAAATATAAATTTCCTTATCTATCACCAGATAGTTCAGCTTAGTTGTATTTACTCCAAGATATATATCTGACAGTTTATGCCATATCTTGCAGTTACAATACTTTAGAGATGATTAAATTCTCTCTTGAAGTTCTTAAAGATCTGCAGGCTGTTATTTAATATCTAGACAACAAAATGCTTAACTGAAACAGTAACGCACCACTTCCATTACAGTATGTAATTGTATTTTTATTTATGTATATACATATGAATGTCTTTTTTTTTTTTTTCCCCTAAATGTCTATTGACACTAATTTGCAGTACCGGGTCATTTTAAAGGCCAATTATCTGTTTAAATGTGTGGTCTATCCATTCAGTACAAAATAAGTAATCAGTAATACAATCAGGGCATTTCAGTTTTTCAAAAGCAGTATAGGAAAATTGAGATTCTACATATTTTCTTGAAAATTTTAAGCTCCTCATTATAAACAAGCAGTATTTCTAACACTCATTTTACTGGGAAACAATACATTGAAGTTCTCATTTTATAAGGCACTGTTACCCAAGTAAAGTTCAAGTTATTATGATTAATAGTAGTAATATATGTAATAACTACAGTAAAGAAGTCTTGCTGGCAAATCGGCAACATTCGTATGAGAGTTCTCCCTATGCTGCCTAACACTGGAACTGCATGCGTTCAGAAATACCTCTGCATTTGACCCATGAGTTGAAAAAAAACGAAGAAAAGACTAAACCACACAGGACACTACACCCCTCCTGCTATATTCCTACAAGTGTCCTCCAAGTAATTTTAACCTCATTTACTTTCCAGTATCTGACATAATGAACATAGTTTGATTGAAAACTCAACCACAGACCATTAAAAAGCCATAGATGGCAAAACATGTGGCTTAGAAACCTAGGTACAAGATCCTTATACAAGATCATCTAGACTGAACACTCAGAAAAGTAGCCGAAAATGGAAGGTAAGGAATCAAAATGTTCAGAGACAATTCACAGTAAGGAAACCAAACAATGACTTAAAAATACAGACATAAAGTGTATAGTATAAGGAAAGATTTTAGAGTTTAATTTTACATTTAGCTAAAATCATAAATAAGAGCTGCTCAAATCACTTTTATTATGAGAAAGAGGATAAAATTACAAGAAACCTTGAAAAAAAGCATTGGGAAATGCTACTGAAAACAAATATGTCTCTGTGAGAGCACTTTCTACTTTCTCTCCCTTGATGTTTTTTCTTAAAAGTTATTTATTAATAGAATCATAGACCAGCCCAGGTTGGAAGGGACCTTGAAGGACCATCTGGTCCAACTTTTTGTGGGAAAGGGAGCCTAGAGGAGATTATCTAGCACCCTGTCTTGAAAACCTCCAGTGATGGGGAGTCTACCACATCCCTGGGGAGGTTGTTCCAGTGACTGATTGTTCTCACCATAAAAAAATTCTTTCTTATATCGAGATGAAATGTTTCCCAGTGCAATTTGTACCCATTGCCCCTTGTCTTCTCTATGTTGCTCCTTGTGAAGAGAGAAACTCTTTGTAGTTGTAGTGTAGAGTCCTCTTTGTAGCTACCCTATTTGCCATTCTCTTGAATTATTAAAAAATAGAATGACCACTTAAACCACATTTTCTGGCCACAAAATGTTATGCTCTGTCTATGTTTTAAAGCAATTTTTCCTCTGTATCTGTTATGCAATTTTTGTTCTCAATCCATTGGGACAGGAATCATTTATTAACTACTTTGTGTATGTACAGTGCATGGCACAAGGGGTTCCCAATCTCAGTTTGGGTTTAGATGATATTTAAACCAACAGAATTAATATCAAGATGCTAATGTAGACTAGGAAGTACATAAACACTATAAGAAGGTAATTACTTTCATGGCATGTTTTCAGCTTGAGGCAGTATCAACTATGAATTCTCTGAAACAAAAAGTCACCTGATTTAGTTTTACATATTCTTGAGCAAAGAGAGGTAAGTCTCAAAAGAAGAGCTTCAGTGAACATGGTTGTAGCCACGTTTCCTCTGCTGCCAACAGCTTGACAAGGCTGGCACCACTCTCTACAGTAATAGAGCAAAAATAGTTCCTGTAGATGTTTTGCTTTCTCTAAGAACTAGCTGCAAGCATAGCAGATAGCCAGGCTGAGAAGCTAGGATGTAAACTAAACATATCCAGTTATAATTTATCTTGTTTTATGTGTTCAAAAATATAAGAAGTCTAAATGAGATAAACGCTGAACTCATTTACAACTACGTCTCAGTGGGTACTGAATCTGGTCCGTAGTGCATAAACACTGGGTAAAATGAGAGAACACAAATTAGTAAATAGTGCACTGCTTAAAGCATCAGAAAAGTCCTTCCTGAAGACTAATTACAAATTAAAAGATGCCTATCAAATTAACCATGCTTTAGGCAAGCGGAAAATGGAATGGATTATAAATAAAGGAATTAATATTACAGTTTCTTCTCACTTTTTTATTTTAAAGCACTAATTACAAATTATTCTGAAGATAAGACAGCAAAACATTTGCTGTTTTATTGTCCCTCTGCACCAGGGAGCAGATAGAGCATAACAGTATTTGCTTACAGAACAGAAAATATTTCTCTTGAATCATCTCATGTAGCATTAGTTTAGTAACATATACAATTTGGTTTTGAATGATGGTTAATGGAGTTTGGAGTTGCCTGGAATTTGTTTATAAAAATATTGAAAACCAGAGTTGGAACAGTCTGTTATTGCCTTATCTCAGGAACTGTAGAGCTAACTGAGCCTTTTTGAAAGAAATTGTCATCTACAGTCTGCTGCGCCCCTTGCAAACAATCTCCTTGGAAAATTCATAAGGCAATCCTTTACCAGTAATTCTTCCCTAATATCTGGTATTTTAGTGAAAATTAGTGATTTTTTCTAGATAAACAGGGAGGTTGTTCTCTTCATCTTTCCAACAGTCTTCTATACTTTGAAGACTGGGATCAATCTTTTCTTCTTGAGGGTAAAAAATACTTTTTTTTCAGTCTTTGGTAATTCTGAATGTTCTGGCTCCTGCAATTGATCCACAATGACAATGAATTGTAAAGCTGAAAAAAGCATGCTATATTCCACCCACAGACTTACCAGTGTTGAGTAAGTGGATGGTTTATTGTCTTTGATCTTTACATGGCAGTGTAGTATCTCCTTCTTTCTTATTATTTTTCTTTTTTTTTAATTGACATCATTAATTCTTATTTAGTGTTTTCTGAAGAATTTTCATCATAGCAGTTATTCCTTATCTTACATTTGTAAAAAAGACTAATTCTTATTCTATCATAAAAATTGAATTTGAATGTTTGACACAGTTTGGTCCTCTAAAATATATATTGGCTGCTACTTTTGCTATGAAGAATAATAATTAAAAAAAAAAGAAAAGAGTATTTGTCTGGTAATTGAAACCATGACAACTGATCTTTTTTCCCCCTCCTTTCTCCTCTCCTCTTCCATTTGAAACAAACATTACATTTTTTTCCCCTGAATTTCAGCTGTCTTCTCTGAGTTCTTAAAAATAACTGCAATAGTTTTGGAAGTCAGCTAAATATGTAGATCCAGCAGAAGTCACAAAACCATGAAATAAATATAGCACTGTTACTTAGAAATCACCTTCCTCTCCCATTTTCCCCAGTGTAAAGTTCTCCTCACCAGGTTGGCCAACCTATTGGCAAAAATGCCTTTCTGCCAGTTTGTCAGGTGGATCCTGCCTCTTTTCCTGGCAGTACTCAATTCTCAGAGAGGGCTGAATGGTCATAAAAATCAAATCCCTGTTATCAACATCAGCTTGGAACCAGCTGTTGACTCATAGCACCCAACGACCACTCCTCAAGCCCCTCCACTCTCTAGCAGGATCAAAGAGAAAACCACTTGGGCCCCCATGCTGTCAACTCTCAGTCGTAGACCTAGGTAGTCACAATTGATTCTTTCCAGAAATTCACTTTGAAAAATCCATCTATATTTTTAAAAAATCACCTATATTTCAACAGTTTTACATTGATGGAGGTGGCCATAATTAAACCATCCTTCTGGGAGTCACAAAAAACCCCTTCATTTGCTACAGAGTACCTCCAAGCCATCACTTGGTGAGGGGGTGGAAATAAATAAATAGAGGAATGATTAGAGAGCTACTAAAAACAACAGCAGAAACTGAGGCTCCATGTTAAGAATTAATGTAGAAATATGTTCAGTGTTCAGCTTCTGCAAAGAGTGTGCCATTCTAGCTAGAGCTGTGCAAATAAAAAAGCTGTCCTGAGCACAAAAGGAGCAATAGCTGAGTAGATTCATTTTCACATTCTGTGTGCTGCAATATCTGCAAGAACAAGACAGTGAAATATTATTATAGGAAACAAATGAGAACCATCCCACTATAACCCCCATTAAAATCAGATCTTTTTTTTTCCAGGAGACAGAGAGTTCAATCAGCCATTGCAGTTTAAACACAATCCACATTATGTCTTGCCTCTACCTATGTAATAAAAATGTGGTAAAAGTGCTAAGGGCAGTAGGCATCTGTTAGAAAAATGAGCAATATAAGCACACACATGTCATGCCATCAGCCAGAGAAAGAAAATATTTGAAGTAACCATAGATCCTTTAGGGACAATAGGCCTGATTATCTACTACCTCAAAACTTAGAAAAATGTTACTGACAATGAAAGATGCTCCTGTTCAAATGGGATAGCATTTTATGGCTGCTCAGTGGATAGCAAAGAGGCAAAGAAAAATTTATAAACTCTTATTATTGAGAAGATACTGCACAGAAAAAACCAAGTAATATTTAATCTTAGAACACACATCTGATCCTTAGTTTTCTGTCTTTTTTTGTATGTGATTCCCCTCCCACCAAAGACTGACATTTTCTGACTTCAGGAGTAAAGCTGTAAGCAACAGCAATCTGCCCTACTGAGCAGTTTTCACTCTTGACTTCCCCACTTAAAGGTGGAATTTCTATAATTTTAGACATTCTGGAGCTGGAATGTGCTCACAGCTCTGCCTGTATTCAGTGGGAAGAGATAGGTACCATTAATGCCATTTACCCCATCATAAAATAGAGTTACTGAAATAAGAAATATTGTTCTCTGAAGTTTCAGCCTTTTTTTCCACTAACTGAAGAGGAAACATAGAGAACCAACATTGATTAAGCAATGGACTTTTACCTAAATATGGTTAAATGTGTCTCACTGTAAATGGCCAACTCTTCTTTTGAATTCACTTAAATGTAAATACAGAAGGACCTTGGATATGGATGTGCGAGTGGCTCCTGACAGCACAAGCTGCACAAAGAACAACCCTTAGATCTTGAATTTCTATTTGTTCAAATCCAGCCTTTAAAATTTGCTTATCCTTCTCTCCTTTCTCATTTTTCTAATCTATGAAAATGTGTTGTTTCTGTTTGCCCCTCTATGCTCTAATGGCAGCAGAAATATATATTGGTGTAGTGTAAAGAATAGTTATTTTTTTCATAAAGTGTTGATAAATTATCATGCCAAATGCAAAGCAAATATATCTAGAGGTGAAGGGCACTGTGTGCAAAATGGAAATCTTCCTCAAATTGTTTCTTTAGTTAAATTTATAACCAGCAAGAAGATGATTATGCTTGGC
This sequence comes from Haliaeetus leucocephalus, assembly GCF_000737465.1. Lineage (NCBI taxonomy): Eukaryota > Metazoa > Chordata > Aves > Accipitriformes > Accipitridae > Haliaeetus > Haliaeetus leucocephalus. The sequence continues at coordinate 1,223,025 of NW_010973220.1, read as the reverse complement.
TTCACGTTTCCTTAATATAAATGCCTATCCATAGTCACAGGACCAATCCATAAAAAAATAATTCTCTTAAACCACAAAATTATTAACCACTTAAAACCAGACATGGTGCTATCCCATGCCTTAAATGATGTACACTCATGAAGCACCAGTGCTTTCTAATTTCAAAATTACTAAATGGAAAATCAATCCTTAAAAAACTGGGCCAGATCTTCAACCTATTGAAAATGGGTAATGTTTCATTGCAGGCAACAGGAGCAATGGTATTTTAATCTTCTGAAGATCTGATACCAGTAGTGAGAAACCAGAGTATTTTATGCCCACCACATAGATGTATCATGTTGAGTTAGTGTAATTACAGACATGCCCTTGTTAATTTCTGTTGTAGCTTTGTGCACACAACAGTGAAACAATCTTAAATACTCTCTTTATTAATAGGTAACCTACTAAAACCTCCAGCATTTAAGCTGCCAAATTCTGATAGGTAAGGAAATTAATTTTTCCTTCCTGCAATGCTTTGCTTAGGTGTTGTGTAGATGTTTTCATGTTATTTCACTCTTTGGTAATTAGTTCTCCTAAGTACACTGGGCTCTGTATAGGCATAGCCTCAGTAATTAAAATAAAGGGCCTCAGACTGCAAGTGGTATACCTCAAAACTAGACCACTAGAGATCTGCTGCAGCAATGCCACCAGCCAAAAAGTGTTCCAGGTCAAGCCTAAATCAAACATGGACTGGCCTTCTGTTTATTGACAAAATATTATGTCTACCTTTTAACAACTAATCATACAATATAGCTTCAGGAAGTATTTATATCATATAACAGTGAATATGAATATGAAGAAAACAGTAGGGAAAGTAGGATTTACCACTCTCATTTTTAATTTACGCCAAATCAGGAAGCATTTTCTTGATTTATTAATGACACATGATTAACCAGCAATCAGGGAACCTTATGTTCAGGATCAGTAGCAGCAATAAAACAGATGAAGCACAGCACTGGACACTGGACAAATAAAATAACACCAACAAGTTTCTAAACACCCTTCTACAACTATTTGCAAGAAGCTCTAACCCCCTTCTACACACTCACATACTCAGTTACGAGCTCGCCCCCCTCCCCAGCCATGGGGGTACCAACCCTGTGGGAGACGCGGGTGCCCCATCTTCGTGTACCCCCCTTGCTCCCAACACCGCACTGCTGTGCCCACTGGTGCCCCGGGAGGTGCCTCCACACCCCAAGGTGAGGTCCTTGCACGCTGTCCCCACACTACCAGGCTGCTCCCACGGGGAGGTTGTGCCGCCCAGCCTGGGCAGGGCAGGGTGCCTTGGAGACACTGCCGTCAGGGGCAGACACCCCGTGATGGCCACCGCTTCCTCTCCACCGCCTGTCCCCATTTTCACAAATGTCTATGCTCTCTTCTTTTCAAGCTGACTGCTTCTTTGTGTTAATTTTTTTTTTTTTTTTTGGTATTTCCTTTGTTACTGTTTAATCCCACTGAAGGTCATCTTCCTCTTCAGGACAATCAGTTTTGGGAAAATGCTGTCTCAGCGTTTTGGGTCTCCCCTTCTCACACACTGTTTACACTTCCATCCTCTTACCAGCTGTTGTTATCCAGGGTGTGTTACCAAGAGGCAGCTGTGCAGGGACCCCCACAATGTTTTCTTCATATTTCACATCTGTTCACTTACCTTTTTTTTCTTTAATTAGCATATTTCATAGTTTTTTACATTAACATTTTTTACTCCATACCTGCTCATGGTATAATCTTTTTCTTTTTTCCCTCCACAGTTTTCACTTGTTTAAAATGTCATGTTTTCAATAAATGGGCCACATCTTTTCTGGTTTACCATGGCTCAGAGATTGTTGCAGACAGGTTTGAGAAAAGTAGATATGTATCTGAAGATGATGAATGACTTCCCATAGTCTGGATCCAGAAGTATAAGAAGGGATAAACCCAAGGAAAAAGGGTACCTAAATATCAAGGGAATCTATTGAATCTTCTAGGGGTGGCACACAGTGTCAAGCTGTAGCAGCCAGAAATTTATCTATGCTATAATTTTCAAGTACAGAGCTCCAACCTATAAAGCTTACTGGATGAAAATGTTACATCCTGATACTTCAGTTATTACTTGTACACAATTTTCAAAAGAAAAAAAGTTCTTGCTTTATCTGTTTCATTCATATATATTTTGTATAAAACAGGTTGCAATTTCTGACCTAATCATATCATCTACGTATTTTCTGTCGCATTTTCTGTCTGCTAATACCTCTACCTTCAGACCATTTTAGTTCCATCAGTGGATTATTTTCTTGCCATGGTAAAAGGTTGCATTGACAGACTGACAGATTCACAGAAAGAAAGCGTCCTTCTGACCATCTAGGCTTGCCTGCCGCTTAACACAGGCTGCAGAATTTCACACAGTAACCTATCTATAGAGCACTTCTGTTTCAGCTGTGGCACATTTTAGAAAATTTCCCGTCTTGATTTGAAGATTCAAGAGGTGATTATAGATTGCTGCTGACAAGACCTGTAAAACCATAAATCTTTTCCTCTCAAAACTTCCCTGTTATTTTTGTTATATTGCCTACACAACACAGAAATTTTTAGAAACCTTGTATCATAAACCATATTACAAGAAAAAATGTTGAGACAAGTCTAGACAAAAAAACAATTCTGCATTCTATTTTGGCACTTTTTAATGTATTTTGAGAGCAAGATGATGATCACTTTGGAAGCACCTATGACTGAAATAAGTGATAAAGAGGGAAAATAAAGTCCAGTTTCACAAGGCAAAGTCCTAAATCCTAGTAAAGTCTTACTGGAAATTACACTATTGCTGCCACACATACAACCATATACATATGTAATACATGTGACAGAATTAAACTCTTAGATATTGTGGTGGGCTGACCTTGGCTGGATGTCAGGTGCCCACCAAAGCCACTCTGTCACTCCACTCCTCAGCTGGACAGGGGAGAGAAAATATAACGAAAGGCTCATGGGTCGAGATAAGGACAGGGAGAGATCACTCAGCAATTACCGTCATGGGCAAAACAGACTCGACTTGGGGAAAATTAATTTAATTTATCACCAATCAAATCAGAGTCCAGCCAGGGTCAATTCACCACAGCATCCCCTGCAAAATACAGTTTTGGCAGTGCTGGAAGGTAAACAGACGAGCTTTCCAACAGAGTGGTGTGTTAATCTGCTACATTATTCACAGTGCACACAGGATTTTGGCAGACTATTTTACCAACTTTTATTAGATTTAAACATTAAAATGGCTATACGTAAGTGTAATAGTGTGTTAATTCTGGATTATTAGCTTAGGAGAGACATTTGGTGCTGCAGGTAAAGTCTTACAGATTTGAAAGACTTTAGAGCACCAATTCTTGTAATTTTACAGAGACATTTGAAATAAAACACAGAATAAGGTATTGTTCCTGCAGATATATTAAAGATCTGAAAAATAACAGAAAATCACATGGAGAGGGAAAAACATCTTTCCACAATACATATTTACATGACATAATATGTTATTGTCTTGCTGAGCTGTAGTTGTCAGCAGCAGTTTTGCTCTTGACAAAAATGCTTATGGTGATATTCCTAGTGGATTATTTGCCATGGTGATTCATTTTCACTTATTTTGTAAATATATGAAGAAAAATTTTGTGATATATAGCAGTGCAAGTCTTTGCACTGTGGTTTTGTTTTCTGCTCATTTAGAAGTCTCTTATGACTAAAGTTGGAGGTGTATTAAAATGAAAAAGTTTATCTATCTCCTTTATTTGAGTGTAGTTAGATATTTATGCACTTGTTTTATGCATTGTAGTAGGACGTGTTTTAGGAACCAATCACCAAAAAAGTCTGTAGCTCTTTGGTTATTTTATTTACATAATTTCAGTAAATAATATCAGTTTCTTTTCAGTTTTTGTTTCCACATCAGAATACAACTATTTTCTTTTTTTATATATAATTTTGCTTTAAAATTTAGTCCATTGAATTTCAGCACCTTTTTAAAATATTAAGTTCACTCATAGATTAAGATAATTGTAATTTTATTCTTTCATGCTTGTATTCCACACACTCATCTACTCAAACTGCAGATTTCCTCTGCTTTACTTTAGATTTTTTTTGTATTTTTCCCTACTTTTTCTGTGTTCTTTCCCTAGCAGTTTTTCACATTTTCTTCTCTCCTTTTTGTTCCTAACAAATTGAAAATTTGCAAGAAATGTAGTGAAGGACAAGTACAATCTAAGAGTTATAACAGGGAACTGCAAAAGCTGAAGTATCTGTTTCTTTTTTCTTGATGATATTCAGATGTTTTCTCCTACTCTAGGCAAGACACAATCTGTGTGTTAATAAACCTACCTACAGAATGAGGATAATAATATTTATCATTTTCATGGATTGCTATCAAGCTGTAATTAGCCCATACAGTTAAGCATTCTAAGAAAAAGCTGCTGGAGTATGAAACTTGGTTTAATGATGTGTGTTAATTCTTATAAGCTATAGCTCAGCAATGATACAATTCAGTAAACTAGATGGCTTTGAAAAAAAACATGCCAAAATCCCTTGATTAACTTGAAACATCAAACTTGAGGTGTCACTTCATTCTTTATCTTTCTTTTTAAAAAACTTGAGTGGCTTGTTTCTGTCCAGGTATGATCTTTTCACTTGCAAAACTTGCAACTAAATCAACTGGTTTTCTGTATGTAATGGGCATATAAAACTGTGTGCTCTAAAATGCAAAAGGGCTTCTAAAGACCTCAGAAATACAGATGCTTTATACGTTGCTTTGATTTTTAGAAAGAATGATCCACAGTGATATTTGAACAGCCTTAGAGGGACAACTGATTTTGGTATTTGCATTTGTACAAAATTTACATATTAATTCCTTTAAAAGATTTGAGGAATTCAATTTTGAATTAATCACCATCCTCAAAGACATATGGTATCATTCATAGTCTCATTTCTTCTGTGTCTAATTTATCTAGACATATCTGTTCAAGGCCTTGACTTTGCTCTGAGGAGATTCAGGTATCACCACATTCATTTAGTTACTGTTTGTTTACATATTTCACATAAATTCTAGTCAGTTCAATTTATCTGGTGTCCATCACATATCTGAGAAACTATTGATGATGTGCTCTTAAATTCAGATGATAATGTTCTAATAAATCAATATCATATTTGAAGAAAATTTTAAGTTCCTCATCAAAGAGACCGCTACCCTTGGATATATCTATATATGTCATATACCATGGAAATATTGGAAGATTGAAAGTTCTGGAGTACCTAATTGATGAAAGCTCTTTTGCTGATATGTATCAGGCAGGTTCAAGCAATAAAAGCAGCTATTGAACTTCTTTTTCGTTTCTGTTCCCAATCAAAAAATGCAAGTGCTGCAACATGGAAGAACTTTGCTCACAACCATTTCTGCAACCTTTGCTAAGGAACCAAACTTTCCTCTGCTCTTCATTTATATTTATATGCTTTTGTTTCTGTATAACTACTTGAGTGTGCATTATTGCTACCATGCACTCAATTTATATCTGAAGCGTCCAGAAACAATGGTTCCACAAATCAAGCTTAAGCAGGCTCTGTCTCTGGCTGCTGTTCTACTCCAATACATTCCAAGTGATTAACACCACCTGTGGCACTCCTAATTCACAGCAGCAGACAATTATATCCCTTGGATACCCATTATGGGTAATTATTCCCATGACAGACTATTAGATATGGGTTGTGAACATCTCAGCTGTAAACTTTTTTTGTAATTTTATTTTAATTCTGATATTACCATTGAGAGGCATATTTGGGGAACAAATCAGAGTGTTACATTAATGGTATGCTTACAACAACCAAAAGATTCATTTTTATTGCTGGAGTTGTAGTCAGATTCATTATTTAAATATGTGATTAAAGGAGATTTTACATGTTTGCTATTACAAGATTATTTTATTTCATTCTTTTAGTAGAGAGGCAATAGCAGATCCTGCTGATAAAGTGACACTTGAGGCAGTTAGAAACTAATTGTTTTTGTTTTAAAGACTGTCTACTTTTCTTAACAAATCTTTTTTCTTTTTTTTTTCCTCCTGTATATACAAGCTTGATCCCTTATAAGCATGTAGGGGAATTCTCAGTGTGAAAAAAGGTTTAACACAAAGATCAAAATTCATAAAACTTTCCTTTTGCTGTTGCTTTAATTTAATTTTAAAGATCCATCTTTTTATGAAATAACAGGATTTAACACACTCAATCATAATCTCTTTGATTTCCTATCACATAAGATAAGGTCTTGTGTGGAAAATAAGCATGCTCTGAATCTGAATTGGGATAACTAGCTTCAGACAGGACCAAGTGTACTGAAATCAATGGAAATAAGATAACAAATGTAAATATAAATGAATGAACAATTGATTCTTCTTTGTACATTAATTTTCAAGATGTCCATTTACATAAAAATGCTAATATTGGGCTAAAAAAAGAGAAGGGAAAAAAAGGAATAATTCAGTTTGTTTATTATATAGAAAATAGAACAAAATATAGTTTTCAATATATTAGAAAGAATGAAAAGAAAAAAATAACATAGAATTAAAAGGAGAAATATTTATACATGATGTGAATGTAGCAGTTATGGTTTCATTAATAAGGCTGAGTTCAGGTTAGATTTTTCTGTATTGACTTAGCCTCTTTGATAAATATGAAGAAAACACTTGATCAGGATCCTCCCTCTAACACAGGCCATTACTGAATACGTGAAACCCTTAGCTATTAATTATAGCTGATCCTAGGTTGGAGCAGGGGGACAGACTAGGTCAGCTGATAAGACCTCCTGTAGTGGTTTAACCCCAGCCAGCAAATGAGCACCACACAGCCACTCACTGACTTCCCCCCCACCCCACTGGGTGGGGGAAAGAATTGGGGGAAAAAAAAGTAGAACTCATGGGATGAGACAAGAACAGTTTAATAGAACAGAAAGGAAGAAAATAACAACAATAATAATAACAATAATAATAACAATAAAAAAATGACAACACTAATAAAAGGATTGGAGTATACAAGTGATGCACAATGCAATTGCTCACCACTCACCAACTAATGCCCAGTTAGTTCCCGAGCAGCTATCCCCCACCTAGGTCAACTACCCCCAGTTTATACACTGGGTGTGACGTCACACGGTATGGAATACCCCTTTGGCCAGTTTGGGTCAGCTGTCCTGGCTGCATCCCCTCCTGACTTCTTGTGCCCCTCCAGCCTTCTTGCTGGCTGGGCATCAGAAGCTGAAAAATCCGTGACTTTAGACTAACTATTACTTAGCAACAACTGAAACCATCAGTGTGTTATCAACATTCTTCTCATACTGAACCCAAAACATAACACTACACCAGCTACTAGGAAGAAAATTAACTCTATCCCAGCCAAAACCAGGACACCTCCATGTTTCTTTCATGTGATGTATTGAACTTTTAAAATCCTGTAGGCATTTCACAAGTGTTGTTGAAATCTGCAATATGACAGAAAGATATGGTAAGCTACAGCTGCCCTTAGCCCAAGCTCAAGTTCAGCCTTATGCTCTAGCAAAAATCTACCTGACATAGGTAATAGCAAAGTGAGATAATGTTTGCAAAATTCAGAAGAAACAGAACTAATCCAAAACCCGTTACTGTGGACTACATGTGTTATGCAAATAATCTAGGCATGATGAACGGGATCTGACTCTGTTGCTCATACAATCTGACTTCACTGCAATTTGTCATGTGCTGGTGGATCTCTCAGAGAGATTGAAGTCACGGAAGCAAATGGGATTTGTACAGAGTCTGTGTGCACTATAGGCTTGTACTGTGTATCGAATAGCGTGGAAATTTGAATCAAAGCTATGACATCTTGCAGCCAACAGTGTGGACATGAATAGATCTCTCAGAGAGTTCCTCCTGACTTTATATTCTTCAGTCAGCAGAAACACAGCATAGCTTCCCTAAAGAGTAACTGGTACCATGCCATAAATTAAGAGTGGGAAACAGTATTACTTTGAAACTGTGTAATTATTCCTGAGTTCCTCTAAGCAAAACTTAATTCCTTATCCTCCTTTGACAGGTAAACTACACCATGGAAAATATTTATGAAGTTATCTATCATGCCTGAGGATTGTCCTCAGGTAACTCTCAGGTCAGACAAATTTTTTTAAATAATAAAAACCCACCCAATTTCATGGGGCAGGTTGCCCCCAGGAATTCACTGTATCTATACAAGTATGAAAATAAATGTGCTTAATAGGCAATGTATCAAAACAGGTAGTAGATATGTTTTAGATGTGTGAAGATGATGCCTTGGTACAGTTCTTTATAGAAATACAAGCATATTTCCTGGAAACCGCTGAGAAATTTATATCTAAATATTTTTCATGAACTGAGCTCTTGTCTCTATTTACTGAAATGAATAGGATAACTAACAAAACTTCTCTCGGTATCTAAGCCAGAAATCGAACTCATATTTAAGAGAGGTAATGATTCAGGATGCTTACTGTTAACATTTATGATCTATAATTTCTTTTCCACATTGAAGGAATAAAACGAGTAGGTAGTAGGACTGTGTAACAGCTTTTAAAAATATGAATAAGCGTACGCATACTCAACATAACTGGCAAATACAAAGGATTTCAATTGAAAACTAGTTTATTCTGATCTTGTTCAGTGAGAATAGACCAGTTCAAGTGAACAGCTAAAACCAGACTGAAGTTCCTGCAGTACCTGAAAAAGCAGGATTATTTTATTATCTGTGGCCAGGTAAAATAAAAGTGAATATGATTCTATATGCTTGATATTACTTCAAGAAGCACATATCACAAACCTAAATTCTATCACTAAAATTCCCTGAGATTGCTTACACTGAGGGGAATGAGGGGGAGAGAAGCAGGGGGATAAGGAAAAAAAACCCACTTTGGAGTAGAATTTGCTTGGAGTAACTTGAATTTACAAGACAGGTTTCACACTTTAAATGTGAAGGACTTTGCTGAATCTGTGATAGAGACAAAGCAATACCCTTTCTCTTTTTTCTTTGGTCAGACATAAAACTTCAGTATTGCTTGTTGAAGTCAGTCAGACTCACAGCAAGAGTTTGGACACTAGTACTCTACAGACTGCTTTTGCTCTTCTCACTTCATCCATCACAGGTCAATTGCTAAATCCTGGCAGCTTATAAGAGCACATCAGGTGTAGAAAGCATTTGCAGAATACTTAATGGCCACATACTAAAGATTTTAAAGTTCAACAGCACCATCAGAACAGTCTGCTGAAGAGCAGTCTTCTTAGAGTAATCTGGAAATTAACATTAAACTCCAAGGACACTCTCTTCTATGTGCATATCAAAGGTACTACAGAGGGCTCAATGTTTACTGCTCAAGCACTGATAGACAGCCCATGGCTTCACTGGCTTTGCTCAGTTTGAAAGCTTATTTCTTACATCTAACTGAAAAAAACTACTAGGCTCCATTGTCACCCCTTCCTAAAAAAAATCTTGTCTTAATTTAGTGAGGTCTAAACTTCTTGATCTGCTAATGAAAGACTGCCTTGCTTGCAACCCAAACTGACCTTTCTTATCATTCACTCTACATTGCTTTCTTCTTTATAGTGTAGTTCATTTGTGTTGGTAACCTTTTTTATTTTCTCTGGAAAGTCGCATTTTTAAGTGATGAACAAATCTTGTGGAGCATGAGTTAACTGTCTTCAGAGTTTTTAGAAGCAGTGCAGGCTCCCTTTCACACTCCTTATTCTATTACTGACAAAAGGTCTTTTAGACTTCAACTCCATTCCAACTGTGTTTATAAAAGAAAGAAACAATGCCATCTGTCAGTCATTTTCTCCAAATGTTGGTATCACTCTCTATTATAAGCAGTATATCTGAAAATAGACCTGCAGAAGGTATTTCTTTTGTCAGTTACTAAGAAGGAACTATGTAGTAACTTGGAACTGATGTTATTGTCATTTTATTTGTGTTCAGACCACTGGATACCCGAAATAAGTTCTACCAGTGCAACAATAAAGCATTTAAGATATATTTGCATATTTCAAGATTTTTAGACAACATTTCACTCTACTAACACTAAAAATATTTTTGGTGGCTGTATTTTAGCAATATAATGGTAATATTAAATTTTAAAACTTGGAATAATTTAGAAAACAAAGAACAATTATAACATTTATAAAAAAAGAAACTTGGGATTTTACACATTTCTCTTTTTAAGAAAGGTAGTTAACTTAAAGCACAGATTCTAATTTTTATTATTTAACTTCATCATATCAAATGACATTTCAGTACTTTCACAATTCATACTGTTTCTATTTGTGACATATTCCTTTTCAATTTACCAATTTACTAAACTAGGGAATGGTAGAATCATAGAATCATAGACTCACTTAGGTTGGAAAAGACCTTTAAGATCATCGAGTCCAACTGTCAACCCAACACCACCATGCCCACTAAACCATGTCCTGAAGTGCTTTGTCTACGCGGTTTTTGAACACCTCCAGGGATGGTGACACCACCACTTCCCTGGGCAGCCTGTTCCAATGCCTGACAACCCTTTCAGTAAAGCAATTTTTCCTAATATCCAATCTAAACCTCCCCGGTGCAGTACTTGGATGTGAATTGTGACACATATTTTAAAAATGAAATAGCATTTATGTTAATTCTATTTTGGGAACAATGTCTATTAAGTGTTATAGTCCTTCAGAAGATTCCACTGAAAAGCCTACTTCAAACTTTTCAGAAGACAAAAACTAACTTTTTAATAATTTTTGAGCTTGCAAAAAGTGAAAACATTAATAACGATTCCAATGAAACCAAGATTCAGGGGTGGTCTGTATCCATCTTATATATCCTTTTTCCTCCTCCTTTCTATCACTTGGCAAGTTTAGTAAATTCTAGAAAAAAGCATCTCACAGCATTGCAGTGTTTATACACTTCATAATTCATAATGCAAGTTATTAAAGTAAGATCTCTTTTTACAAACTTCTGTGATCACCACAGTTGTGTTACATATTGTTGTTCAATGTGTTCTATAAAATAAAAGAAGCAGAATCTGACCACTGGAAGATAAAAATTGCAAACTCCTGCAAGGGCATCTGATCTATTATCCAGAAGTTTCAGTGTTGCATATTTTGAATTTCATACATATTTCCATAAATAAAAGCTTCATACCTTTATTTAGGTCCTCGAAGATCAGGTTTGAGAGCACCTGAGGAACCTGAACATACACAAGTCCATGGGATCTGATGAGATGCACCCCAGGGTCCTGAGGGAACTGGCTGATGTAGTTGGTAAGCCACTCTCCATCATATTTCAAAAGCTGTGGCAGTCAGGCAAAGTCCTCAGTGACTGAAAAAAGGGAAACATCACGCTCATTTTTAAAGAGGGTAAAAAGGAGGACCCTGGGAACTATTGACCTGTTAGCCTCACCTTAGTGCCCAGTAAGATCATGGAACAGACCCTCCTGGAAGACACATCAAAACATGGAAGACAGGGAGGTTATTTGAGACAGCCAACATGGCTTCACCAAGGGCAAATATGCCTGACTGACCTAATGGCCTTCTGCAATGGAATGACTGCATCTGTGGACAAAGAACTGATGTCATCTATCTTGACTTCTATAAGGCCTTTGACATGGTCCCCCACAAAATCCTTGTTGCTAAATTGGAGAGATAGAGGTTTGATGGATGGACTATTTGACGGATAAGGAATTGGCTGGATAACTGCATCGAAAGTTGCAGTCAATGTCCAAAGGAGATCTGTATTGGGACCAGTACTGTTCAGTATCTTTATCAATGGCATAGATTGAGTGCACCTTCAGCAAGTTCACGGATGACACTACGCTGAGTGGTGAAGTTGATATGCTAGAGGGAAGAGATGCCATGCAGAGGGATCTTGACAGGCTTGAGGAGTGGGCCAATTATCAGAGGGCTGGTACACCTCTCCTATGAACAAAGGTTGAGAGAGCTGGGGTTGTTCAACCTGGAGAAGAGGAGGCTCCAGGGAGACCTTATTGTGTCCTTTCAATATATAAAGGGGGCTTATAAGAAAGATGGAGAAAGACGGAGAAAGACTTTTTTGCAGGGCCTGTAGTGATAGGACAAGGGACAATGGTTTTTAATGAAGAATTTTTTTACTCTTAGGGTGGTGAAGCACTGGAACAGGTTGCCCAGAGAAGCTGTGGATGCCCCATCCCTAGAAGTGTTCAATGTGAGGTTGGATAGGGCTTTAAACAACCTGATCTAGTGAAAGATGTCCCCGCTTATGGCAGGGAGGTTGGACTAGATGATCTTTAATGGTTCCTTCCAACCCAAACCATTCTATCATTCTATGAACCTATGAGTTGAGAAGTCTTCTTCGGAAGTTTCCTTTGGTCAGTAAGGACCTTGCTTCTGAGACAAGTTATGAGGCATGAGCATGTGCAAAAGCACAGACACCACTAAAGACAGGAGCAACTAGCTTGAGCATCCAGGTAGAGCGCTATCAAAGCAAGCAGTGCTAGGAGTGGCTTTTTACAACCTTTTGTCCTATTGACATTGCTGTACAAATGAAGGGAGATTTATGTGGATGATGACATACCTCTTCTATGTATGTTGTTGGTAATACTCAGTAACATGATTTTTCAATCCTAGTCCAGTCAGTCTGAGATAGTCCTTCGACTGAAGTAGCTTTCAACTAGAGCTCTCCATAAAATGTCTTTTACCTTCTGTTTGCACAGTTCCTGTCACCATAACATGGTAATCCTGAGTGATACAGAAGGGGTTTACTTTCAAATAAACATGCCCATACATTTTTTCTTCATTTTGTAAAAATTTTAATGCAGCAGAATGAACCATGCAAGTATTAATAAATCAAATTTATATAAATGTGTCTGCATATGTGTATGTGTATGTATGAAAGTATGCTTATGTTTGTTAAAGGGCAATGCTTAAAGATCCCCACAGATATTATGATAACAATTCATTCAATAACATTCTACTTCACCTTCTTTTTATCTTCAAATGCCCATTTTTGCATTCCCAGTTGCATGTCTGTTTATTGCACCATTTTTTACAACTGTACATTTACCTGTACCATAGTAAGAGCCAAGCCTATGCTTTGACTCACAGTTACAATTTAAAATATAAAACCATAATACCAGAAGTACACTCTAATCAACAGCTACAGATAATGAAAAAAACCCCAAACCCAAACCAAAAACAATTTCAAAGCAGATTTGAAATTGGAAAATCAATAAAACAATGAAAGAAACTGTATTAAAAAGTGCCTTCATGTAGGAAAGATAAATCCCCTACTTCATTCCTGTTGACTCTTTACTATATCCCTACAGTATCTACCAGCCATTTCCCAGGACTTATCTATTCTTTTAAAGAAGGCACACTTTGGGGGTCTTGAATTAATGATTGATGTCTTTGCTCAGTTTTCAGTTTAAAAAAATCTGAAATTAAATATTTATGTATCTATAAACTATGAAATACTAGCAATAAAAACCATCTTGGATCCACTAACTGGAATCTAAAGGCATGCAAGAGTCTTTTAGAAAATATTGAATGCATCTACATATCTTAATTCCTTAGTGGAGGCTGGGGTGGGGAGTCTGCTGGAACATGGTAAAATCTGCATTTCTAGATTATGCCCATCAGTGATAGAACCAAAGGTTCCTGCTAAATGGCACACTGACTTATTTTTGTTTCTGTGTAAGTTCAGTTTTAAGTTACCATATCTCTTTCAGTGAGTGATGCTAGAACCATAATATTACAGTTATTTGGCTCAACTGATTGTTAGAATAAAAAGGCCAGGTTTTGATTTTTGGGAGCATTTCTTTCTTGTTGTCAGGAAATCCCTTCCACTAATCGAATTTTTGCAAACATTGAGTCTTCACCTTAGGAGGGGTTAAAGAACATTCCTGGGATTTAAATAACATTATTTAAGTTCCCAGCTCCAAGGTCTTGGGACTTAGCTTGAACTTTCAGAGATAGTTAGTTCCCTTGCTTCTGTGGTTGTGAAGTGGCATTTTCCTACTTCACAGACTGCTGTAGAGAGACAAATATACTAAATATTACTAGGCTTCTTTTACAAAATTTTCTAATATAGTAACAGGCCCCTAAAATTCATGCAAAGGATGTTAGTTATGTAATGGAAGCCTGAATATTAAGTCTGGATAAAAGGAATGTAATATCCTCAAGCCATGAAATCATGAAGAGGAAAATTGATAGCACCAGGGCAGAGAGTACCTTGTTTCATTTGTCCTCAGAGATACAAGGAAATGCAATGACTGGCCAGCTCACTTTTATATAGACAGTCATCAAGCTGGAAATTCCTGAGAACTTAGGAGTCAATGCTATTCACCCTGACTCCCAGTGAGACTAACAGGAATAAATTTAGCAATTTTTCCTGTGTTCCTAGAGAATCCTCTTATTAGTGGAAAGATATATTTTGCCTGCTTTATTTCCAATGCATAAAGCAAAGGAGTGAGTGGGAGAACATTATTAAGTGTTACGTGCTACAGAATACAACAGACATGTGGAATTATGGAGGAAAGTGTAGGCAGTTGTTGGTTATGTCAGAGTGGTGGAAAAAAGTGAAAGAAATCTGTTTGAAGATATGTGATGTGAATAAGGGGAATGGGAGACTAATGATAGGTAAGAGGAGTAAGAAAAGAATGACAGATGATAGTAGCATAGCCACCAGTAGGATTTTATTCTGAAATTCATAATATTCATCGCTTGATTTAAAGAAACCATACTAATTTCTGATTTTGTCCCTTTAATCTTCAGTTAGATAATTTTTGTATTTATCCAAATGATTGTCATCACCCATTACAATCATAGTACTGAAAGCAGCAGAATCTTTCTATAAGAAGGCTGCGGTGTCCACTTACATTTTGCAAGTGGAAGTGAGGCTGTCCAGATACTAATCTCATATCCCTTTTAACAGAAAAGGAGCAAGTCTGTCCTAACAGATGACATAATTCCTTTGCCATTTTGTCAGCTAGGCAAGGAATAGAAATATATGGAGATGTCAAGAACTACATGACAGGTACAGCAGGCTGAGTATCGTGGTAAGAAAAAGACAGAAACTCTCTGAAGCGTGCAGGCAGTATTAGAGAGGATGAGGTCTATGGCAGTAGGCCAAGACTGATGGGAGGAAAGTGCCTTTCACAGATGCATGTAATACACATTTGTATCTAAGTAGTATATCTAGCAGAGGAAATATCTGCAAATTACCTAAGAAACCACTGCAGAAAGAAAGACTTTGGGAAAAAAAAAAAACACAGAAAGAAGGAAAGAAATATGGGAATAGCAATAGGAGGTAAATGAGGAAGATGGATGGGAAGGCTGCCTTCCCTACCCACACACAAAAGGATATACAGCAGCACAAAAAAAAGTGCCTAAAAAAAAAAAAAAAAAAACCAACTTAAAAAGAGCATGGTAATCTCAAAACTGCATATAGGGAGTTCTGAGCCATTTTTGGGTTGGTTGCTTTTTTTTGCTGTTGTTTTGTTTTAACATAAAATATTAGATTTTTAACATGAAGTGTTTACATAAAAACCAAAACAGCAGGTAGCTTTCTTCAAACAGTTAATAGAAAGAAAAAAAAAGAAAAATATAATACTAGCACTGCCTTTGCAGTTGGAGCTCATTCTTGTACTATCAATTAAGAACAAGAGAAACCTAATCTAGTCATTTGGTCACAGAATATCCTTTAGCAAGACTAGTACTAAAGTGGTAGATCAGGCCACAGTCCTGTAATTTTCTCAGTCTATAAATTAGCCATGGTGGGAAGCTCATAAAAGCTTCATTTAACATGTTATTAAAGCTGTGGAACTTGTCACCTGGATGATAACAAGTCTCATGGATTCAGCAAGCAGTGGAAAGAAAATCTATCCAAGTGGTCAGAGACAAACATGTTGCTTCTAGCTTAGAAAGTACTTATTCCACAGTTGGAAGTTGGAGGATTATTTGGAGAAATATGTTCATATGCTGTTCCTGTCTTCAAAGTTCTGTTTTCTTTTCCAAGTATCCATTACCAGCTACTATTAGGAATGGGATACTATGACAGATGGGTTTATTCTTAGGTTATTCAGATAATATTTTTAATTTCCTCTTCCAGACAGAAACTGAAAATAACTTATTTCAAATCAAAAGAACAAAATTATATTTATACCCCTTTATTATTTTTTTTAATATTTAATAATCTGTGCTACAGTCAAGATGTTCCTGCCTTAGATACTGATCTCTAATAACGATAATACTTTGAGATTTTATAGGAAAAAAGTAACTTTACATTACTTAAGAATTTAAAGGCCTTATGAATGGAAATGCATTTTCTGAAACAACTCAGGAGCAAATTTACACTAGAGATGTAACAAACAGTTATAAGGTACTGGTAAATAAAATTATATGCTCTCTGCTGCTTATGTGTTGTTAGATCAGATTGTCTGTAAATTACTTTGTGGAAGAATGGATCGGTAATATTTTTTTACAAAAACGGTGTTCTTAACAGTCTCTTTGGTAGCTATTATGCAATAAAAGGATGCTATTTTTATATGAGTATGTGAACATAAGCTTGCAAGTGGCTTTAATGACAGCTGACTATATATGTATGATCTTGTGATGCCCTCATGCTGTCATTGCTGTCATTGCTGGCACTGCTTTTTTACAGTTCCCCAGAATTACCATAATAATCATTCATGCTTAGTATTCCTTGAGATATTTGTTCAGTGTGCAACTTAAATTACTTTATATCCAGGCTTTTTATATCTATGGTGTTTTGAAAGGGCTTAGAGAGTCTCTTAATGGACTTCATGATCATGTCATACTGGGCAAATCCTAGACAAATATTATTTTGGTTGTATCTTTTATATTTATTAAGAGGAGATTACATTCCATATAAAGGTTGATGCTTATCTCAGTCTGACAGATTTCTTTGTTTCAGAGTTCTCTGGAGAGAAGAGGATGGTACTAGTAATGTCTGACTAAATTTACTAAAAATGTGATTTTTTTTTTAAATATTGTTTTTCAGGGAGGAATTTTTCTAGGCTGAATGAAATGCATTACAAACCATTTTGCCACAACTGTAATACCATGAGCACTCTCTTCTCAGCTGTCTTTCTGAGAACAGAGAGATTTAGATGTTGGATTGTGAAATTATTCCTTTAGCATTAATAATTACTTTTTATTTCTGCTGTACTTCTTCTTTGCTACAGTAAGAGGCAATATCCTCAGAAGAGGATATTGCATAAAGAAATAGCTAGCTGACATGCAAGAAAAACATTTTTTTTTTGTCCAATCTGGCATAGCCAGAAGAACCCAGTGACTTTTTGGCAGCAGAGGTTCTCATAATACTATCCTGCTATAGCTATTTCACTTTGGTATTGTATAATTAATCTATCATGGACTGTATGACTCTTCGAGATGTAAAAAAATCCCAAATGTTTTTATTGCTTAGAGCTCATTCCGCAGCTCTTATTTCTGTCATGAATAGTCATTCCTCATTAGATTAAGTACACTGATTTCAGCAGAATTACCTGCATAAGGAGAGCTGATGGACAACAGTTTAAATACTGTATGCTGGATTTTAAGTGGTGATATAGGGCAATCAAATCTTCCTCTCTCACTGACTTTCAGACAAATGTCTATGTGCTTTCTCCCATTAGCAGCATTCAGCTTGAACCCAGGAGCTTTCAGTTATACAAGGAAGCCCATTGTATTTCAAGGGGATATACAGAAGTGCACACACACACATATGTATATATATATAAATGTATGAATATATCTATGTAGGTGTATTCATGTATGTATGTAGGTAAGTCTGTTATTTAGCTGGCAAAGTCAAGTATTAAAAAAATCAAGAAATTGGTTTATAGTTTACCTTGTAACTAGAGCCATTCTAGTACAAATTCAGACTGGACTTACCTTTGAGTATTTGCAACTCTAACCAAAATCAATTTCAAGTAACACAAATGAAATTAAAAAAATAAATAAATATGTTTGTATCTCAGCAAATCCAGACACATACAATTTCCTAATGCAAGTGCTTTTCAGCCTAACCTTTCAATTTAAATAATCATTAGCCCCCCTCCTCTAGTGCTAAAATGCTGGTAAGCTCAGTGGAAATGAATAAAATTAGTACACTGTGTTAAACTGTTTTGGTTTGTTCTCTTTTAAACTGTAACTGTTCACTAGACATAGGTTTTATTTATTTAAATATTTGAGTTAAAATAGAACAGAAGTAAAATTGAAATACAATTAATTCTGAATAAAACCACTTGAAGACTACATCAAAAATAAAAACAAAAATCCTGAAACAAAAAAAGAAATACCAATGGTATGGCAAGGGTGTTTAAAAGAAAAAGTATACGTAGAAGTTCCTATAAATTCTTCCCTTAATGCAGTGTTGCATGCATAATGTACATCAGCAAGGTGGGGCTGATAGGACTGGATAAAAAAATTACCTTCCTTCCACCAACAAGTAGTTTCCTCTTGTGAGGCTGGTAACATAGGTTTGTGCCTTGCCTGTTCTGTCTGTCAGGAGCTCTTTTAACTAAGAAGATATTTGCAGCTTTTCTTTATTCAGTTTGTGTTTGCTGATGAGCGCAAAGGATCTGAATGAGGCAATCTCCAGTACAGTTTGCAGCCAATGGCTTTGGAATAAGACTACCTTATGTCAGCTGTGCAGGTCAAAAGGAGCTCAGACAACTGAGGATCACATTTGCTGAACATGTAAAACTCTAAAGACCAACCTCCTTCAGTATTTTAAAACATATGTCCATGTTATATTTTAAGAAGGGGTTCAGGAACATCTTGAAGTTCAGGTAGCTTCCAATCTTGACAAAACCCCTGTCTCACGCATATGTTTTAGTTGAGTTTTGGGGTAAGACAGCAGAAAAATTTGGGCCTACTTGAATTCTCACCATGATTTTAATAGTTAGGTATAGTTACAGCGTGAATGAGCCTAACTAGCATCATCTATGTAGTGATATCACACGTTAATGTCAGTTATAGAGCCCTTCCTAAAAGCTCCTACCTAATTTATGGGCATTATCTACAAAGGCTGATGTAGTCAGCCTGAACTCAGTCATGAGTTCAACAGTGCAGTTGTGTTGTACTTAGGTTTTTAAGAATTATAGATATATGGACTTAGATCAGAGATTTCACAGTTATTTAGTCTGCTCCCTGGTGCATAAATCTAGGGACACAATGGACTTTGCCTACTGATCTCAACCCATACCAGTGTGACTGGATATTTAACAGACTTGATCAATCTCTGTGTCCTCCAATACGAGTTTGAATATATCATGGTTGCCCATGGTAATTTAATTTCATATCATGATAGATAAGATCAGCTCTTGATTTGATGAAAGATATGGCCTTTTGAGTAAATCAGAAGTATAAAGCCTATTACCCAGATTGTGCCATTTGTAGTAGAGATACATAAAGACATATAAGGTCTTTGTAATTTTCAGTTAATTCACTAAATATTCCTTACACATATTCCATCAATTATTTTTACCTGATTTAAACTTCTACAAGTTTGTTCACTTGTAATTTCTCTGAAAAGCCAAGGTGGAAAACTACACCCAGAATTACAAAGATGCCCACGCAGAATAACTTACCTTCATGACTTTCTCCACTCACTGTTGCTAATAGGTGTCTTCATCTGGGCTAGTCATTTTAGTCCTTCATTGTAGTCGGTGGAGGAAACAAGTACTTTCACAGCAGACCCGTTCACATCAAAAGCCTATCAAAGGAGATGAAGGGCTCCATTCAGTTGTCCACATATGTGTATCCACTGCTTATTGAAACATCCTAGAACATCATTATAGGTTGAGAGACATTACATTGAGTGTTTGAGACAAAATCAGGCGTGCTGTGTCCAGGTCTGGACTCCTGAGTACAAGAAAGACTTAATTAGACTTATGTATGTTGATACATAACAATTAAACAAAAAAATTCAATCAAAAGAGTGGCACCTTCTTGTCTTCTTCCTTTCCCATAATACACTTGTTACAGTTTTCACATTGCAAATTACCATTTGAAAACAGGAAGAAAATTAGCCTATTCAGTAAGAACAAGACCATTGAATTTACACTGTGTTTTACATAGTAGTAGTCTCTAGACACGTTGTCCCGGTTTAACCCCAGTAGACAGCTAAGCCCCACAGGGCTGCTCACTCACTCCCCCCACATTGGGATGGATGAGAGAATCAGAAGGGTAAAAGTGAGAAAACTTGTAGGTTGAGATAAAGACAGTTTAATAGGTAAAGCAAAAGCCATACACGCAAGCAAAGCAAAACAAGGAATTAATTCACCACTTCCCATCGGCAGGCAGGTTTTCAGCCATCTCCAGTTATTTGAAAAGACAAACACCATCACTCTGAACATCTCCCCTTCCTTCTTCTTCTCCCAGCTTTATATGCTGAGCATGACGTCATATGGTCTGGAATATCCCTTTGGCCAGTTGGGGTCAGCTGTCCTGGCTGTGTCCCCTCCCAACTCCTTGTGCCCCCCCAGCCTGTTCACTGAGGGGGCTGAGAGGGAAACAGAGAAGGCCTTGACTCTGGGTAAGCCCTGCTCAGAAATAACTATAACATCCCTGTGTTATCAACACTGTTTTCAGCACAAATCCAAAACATAGCCCCATACAAGCTACTATGAAGAAAATTAACTCTATCCCAGCCAAAACCAGCACACATGTGTTATCAGATAAAGCTTCAAATGTAAATAAGAAATTACCTGGTTTGTGAATGCATGAGGGATTTAAGCATCAAGCATTAGTTCTGTAGTTTTGACAGGCTTCAACAGTTTTGTGGATAAATTTAGACAACTGTATGACTACATCTGTAGAAACACAGGTGAGCACTTTCCCACCAAAATGGAGTCCAGCTTTTAGAAGTTTGGTGAATGTCAGTGGTACCTGAATGTTGAACTCAGATGCTTAATTTGGTGTGTAGGCTTCTATGATCTTGTTCTGATTCTGTTACAGGATTTACAAAGTTGTCCTGGACTATAGGCACCTAAATTTTGTTTGCAACACTGTCCTTTTCTTTCTTTTTTTTTTCCTTAAACTAATACAGCATTTTTGGCTCTTCCTGTCAAGATGTCAGCAAAACAATACTCCATCTTCATAGTAATGTCTTTCAGAGTTGGACTTTATCTCTGGTTTCCATTTATATCTGAGAGTTTTCTCAATGTTACTGAATGAAAACAAGCTTCAAAGAATTTCATTTTCACTCCAAAATTAGGATATCTGATTACACAAGCCTTGACTTTACTGTAAAATGCTGACGGGGTAACAGTCAGCTTACAATTTCTTCTGATGTACAAAGAAGAGTCTGAATTAATCTTCTTGAATGCATCTCATATTTGTTTTATAATTAAACTTGCCTAGTGTTGGAATAAGAAGGAAAATCTCAGAAGAGATGTAGTCAGAAGATATGTTTAAAATCCTCTGAGGAGCCTTAAGAACCTCTGAGCCCATGTATTGGGTTCATGTGGCAAAGTTTTGGTAGGGAGGGGGCTACAGGGGTGGCTTCTGTGAGAAGATGCCAGAAGCTTCCCCCATGTCCGATAGAGCTGATGCCAGCCGGCTCCAAAATGGACCCGCTGCTGGCCAACGCTGTGCCAATCAACAACAGTGGTAGCACCTCTGTGATAGTATTTTTAAGAAGAGGGGAAAAAATGCTGCACAACTGCAGACGGAGAGAGGAGTGAGAACATGTAAGAGAAACAACCCTGCAGACCCCCAGGTCAGTGCAGAAGGAGGGGAGGAGGTGCTCCAGGCGCTGGAGCAGAGATTCCCCTGCAGCCCGTGGGGAAGACCATGGTGAGGCAGGCTGTCCCCCTGCAGCCCAGGGAAGTCCACGGTGGAGCAGATATCCCCCTGCAGCCCATGGAGGACCCCACGCTGGAGCAGGTGGATGCCCAAAAGAGGCTGTGACCCCCTGGGAAGCCTGCGCTGGAGCAGGCTCCTGGCAGGACCTGCAGAACTGTGGAGAGAAAAGCCCACACTGGAGCAGGTTTTCTGGCAGGTCTTGTGATCCCCTGCGGGACCCACACTGGAGCAGTCTGTGCCTGAAGGACTGCACCTTGTGAAAAGGACCCACGCTGGAGCAGTCTGTGAAGAACTGCAGCCCATGGGAAGGACCCACGCTGGAGCAGGGGAGGAGCACGAGGAGGAAGGAGCAGCAGAGATAATGTGTGATAAACTCATTGCAACCCCCATTCCCTGTCCCCCTGCACTGCTTGGAGGGAGGAGTTAGAGAAATTGGGAGTAAAGTTGAGCCCAGGAAGAAGGGAGGGGTGGGGGCAAAGTGTTTTAAGATTTGTTTTTATTACTCATTATCCTACTCTGAATTTTGATTGGCAATATATTAAATTAATTTCCACAAGTTGTGTCTGTTTTGCTCATGACGGTAACTGGTGAGTGATCTCTCCCTGTCCTTATCTTGACCCACAAGGCTTTCATCATATTTTCTCTCTCCCTGTCCAGTTGAGAAGGGAGAGTGACAGAGCAGCTTGGTGGGAACCTGGCAGCCAGGCAAAGTTAATCCACCACAGCACACCAGGATATGTTTAGGTTGAGTGTATTCTGTCTTACTGCAGAAAGTACTTTTGCATTTAAAGTATTTTATCCTGTATAGAAATTATCTCCAGAAAGCCTGACGAACATTGCTCTTTCCAAAATGCAGATTGAGCCCAGCTGAAGACCAGTCCAATTGTCTGGACAAACGCCAAAATATTATATCAGATTGATCAGCCATTTTTATCGCTTTTCATGAAATAGTCTCAGTATATAAAAAGAACATGGGATTTTTCAGCAGACATGAATCTATCTTGTCTATGCTTTGAGCAGGTAGTTTAATCTGCTCACACTTCCAGAAGACTAGAAGCTGCTGAGTGAACATGGTAACCACAGCCTTGAGCATGAGCTAGTGGCATCGAAGGTGAGCCAATTCATGCTGCAAGTGAAGATTATGAAGTGAGATTTGGATAGCTACAATGGGTTCTGGTTGGTTTAAACCATGAACGGGTACATTAAGGAAATGTATCTTAAAATTTTAGAGGGTTAACACCTTCATCAGCTTTTCTGCTACACAGGAGGAAGTCTTCTGTACAAGGACTGATGTTACATCGGTTCACCATTTTTATGTTTTTCCAGAAAAGGGTAAAATGAGAACTTGGAGCTAATAAAAGGTAATGAAAACTGTAAGCATGTGTTTATAGTGCATATACCATTCTTCTGATCCTACAGATTGTAATACTGTGCACAGTTTTCCATGAACAAATGGAGAGTTGAATGAGGCATACTATTAAGATTTTAAGGTCAAGCCCTAGGCTGATTATTAACAAGACATTGAAAGCTTAACTTCAGTTCTATTCATTGCACTTGTTTGTTAAATTTTGTTCTATTTTTAAGATCCTGAAAATTTTCATTGTGATATGTTTCCTGCATAAATAAGCTCACTGTATGTTACAACGCATACTTCGTATGCTGTCTTCAGGAAGCATACAGTAAGTTACAATGCCTTCCTTGCACACTGTTTTCAGAACCACATTATTTTTTTTGTTCCACAAGAAAGCAATCCATTCTTAAGAAAACTGGTTGAATAGTTCTAATGTTCTGAACAGTGAAAGCCCCTGTGAATGGAATCCTGTGGGATAAAAGATAGTATAGAAATTCAGGATATGTTAGTTGTTCTATAAATCACATAATTAAACATGTATTTATCTGTGCATCCTATTAGCATTCAAATCTCAGAAAGTTGTGGGTTTTTTTTCCAGATAGCATTACCATTTTTTAAATTTAATTTGATTATGGAAACCCATAAAAATATTATTTATAGACAGACAGATTTGGACCATCCTCTTGCTTTTAAAATTATAGTCAGCCATGCCATCAACAGATAAAAGCCCTCTAGAGATCTCTTGGAAGTTCTGTGTAACTATAATCCTAGCTGACATTTGACAGATTCTCTGTCAGATTTCCATGTTTTATCTTTCCCCTCTAAGGTTATTTTTAAAGTGTGGCTATCAAAACTCTGCACTGTATAGAAAGCTTATTTGTAATTGGCCTGGTGCCACAACAACATATGGAGGTGCAGAACATATTGCAACATTCCACAAGTGTGAAGAACTTATTAGAAGAAATCTTATTACACATATGATTCAGCAATGCTTTGCTTTTCACAATGTAAGAGTCCATTTTAGGTCTATATACAAAAAGTATAAACTATTAATTATCTAAACTAATTACTGCATGAATATTAAATTTTGCTACAAGTTTGAATATGATCTCTACTGAGTTCTCCATGAATATAGTATGCATATATAGATAAATTTACCTAAATCCCATCTATCCATTTGTGTACCAGATAGATAGAAATTTTCTACCTCCCTCCCTCAGTTGTGTTACCTTAAAGACATTAAAATTAATTAGATAACTTTCTGTTTAGCTTGAAACTTTCCCAGGCATGTTTAGAAATTTTTATTCTAAGGTGACAGATATCTTTCCTCTATTTGGCAGTCCATTATATTAAAGATTTTGGTGGATAAGCCTAGCTAATTTGTCAGAGTGGCACCAAATCATAACACTCATCGGAACTTTGAGATGAGTTAAACAAGCTGTTAAACTCTGTGTAAAGATCTGCTGCACAGAGGTTCCCCAACTATCATGCATCACAGAATTCTCCACCTTGCTGTTCTTGGCGAAGCCAAGACATTGCACAGACCAACATGCTGGGGAGCTAAGATAGGACTCATTGGCTCCGCACAAACAGGAGTGTATTGGTTGTAGGTGCTCAGGTGTTGGCAGAGGGGGAGCTGCGACGGTGGCCTCTGTGAGGAGAGTCTGGGGCTGCCCTGTGCTGGACACGGCTGGTTCCAGCAGACAACATGGTGGCACCTTGGGGAAAACGTATTTAAGAAAGGGCAAACACTGCAGGTCAGTGAGGAGTGCACTGCTGGGGATGTGGGCAGCTAAAAGAAGTTGGGAATGAAGGAGTGAAGTTGAGCCCAGGAAAAGGTGGGGGCAAAGGTGTTGTTTCAATCTTTTGTCTTTGTTTCTCACTACCTAAATCTATTTTAATTTGTAATAAATTAAATTAATTCTCCTCCAGTCAAGTCTGTTTTGCCTATGATGGCAACTGGTAAGTCATCTCCCTGTTTTTATCTCAACCCACAAGCTTTTTAATCTTATTTTCTTCCCCTGCCCTGTTGACAAGTGAGAGAGTGGGTGGGTGGGCATCTGGCCATTAGCCAGGGTTAACCTTCCATGATCAGTGGAACAGATGTCTACACTTAAACCAGGGATTTTAGTCTCCCTTCATTCTGAGAGGAGACAATGAGGCAATTATCTCATTTTCACCTTATTTTAACATTGGTTAGATAGATTGCTTCCTGAAAGTGCCTTTTTTGTATTTGTTGACTGTACAAGAAAGCTGAGGATGAATAGCTCTGATTTTAGTTGCAGACTCTTCTATGACAAGTGTGGAGCCTTGTGGCCCGATGAAGTATAGATTCATGAATAGCTCCCATCTACTTCCGTACGAAAGCCACGTTACATTATTTGCAACAAGGCCATGTGGCCACAAGTGCTGTTGGGCAAGTAAGCAAGCAAGAACAGCCAAAGCTGACACCTCTAGGCTATCATTGGTTTCAGCTGAATAGCTAGTCCCAGACTTCAGTACCGTATGTCAGAGCCCCAGGCCCTGTGCTGGGGTCTCAGCTGCTTGTGCTGAAGCTGGCTCTGATCCGGTGCTGCTGTGTGGCCTTGATCAGACTGCGGTGAAGCAAGCTTTGTGGGAAAAAGTTGTGAGAAGTAAGGATCTTACTCCTCTTAGCTGCATTCATGTTCAGGCACTATCCTTGCCTGTGCTACGTAGCAGATACGCCTGTGCCCGTCTATGTATCGCGTTGGTCCTGGTCCTGCTCTTGACCCACTGACCTGACTTCCTGGCTTGATCCTCAGACCTGCCTCATGGCTATGGACTTGCCTGGCCATTTGGCTGAACGAGGTTACTGCACTTTATATATAAAGTCACAATGTCTATACTTATAAACAGCAGTTAGGGACAAATCCCCAGCTCAGAGGTCTGATGGCACATCAGGCTGGAGTCCGTACTTCTTAGTGGCAGCTCCCTCTATAGCAGATTTTTTTTGGACAAAGCTAGTTAAAACAAAGACAGGGAATAAACTAGCACTTAAGTGATGGAAATAATCAAGAATACAAAGATTCCTCTCCCTAGTCCTTTGATATTTAGCAGCAGAAGCAGACATTTCCCCCAGACAAGGCAGACTGAACCCCAAACACATGGAGGTTCCTTACACTTCCTACCTGTTTTCAAAACCTCCTTAGGGGAGGAGATCTATGCTTAATTACAGCTGTCTGGATTACACTCTGGAGGCATAAAAATACTAAGATCCTCTTATATCGATTATTATTTGTCATTGTAGGTGTATTGATTGTATAGGGAATAATAATTATTATGAGAGCCCCACTGTTTTGACTCTTTCTCTAAGCCAAATGAATTTCCTCTTCTCTAGTGCCATGCACATAAATGAAATATCCTGTCTTGGCAGACTCTTGGTTTAGAAGCTAAAGCTTCACTGCCCTTAAGTCAGTGTTATATTAGCGGCAATTCTGACACAAACAGAAAGAGAATCCAGTGTGATACCAAAGTGTTTGTTTTATATTTCAAATTACGTAAATGGTCTGACTCCCGTAAATAGTAAACACCTCTTGTATTACAATATATTTCATTACAATAAGCTCAAATTTATAGAATGCTATTAATATTGAATAAGTAGACTTGAATTTGGGAATAACAGTAAATACCTATTCAACAGTAAAATGTTATTAGAATCTTGATAGAAGAAGAGAATTAAATAATCATTCAGGCTTATGTTTTTGATAGTAGAAAAATATTTCTTGACCTTTTTTTCCCAAACCAGAAGCACTGAAATTTAGTGCAACCTTGAAAAAAAAACCAATCTGAAATAGGCAGTTATCACTTTTATGACTTTTTTTCATTTCATAGTTGTGTATCTAATAAGTTCCCTCTGTCACATACATTTCTTTAAGAAAATATTCTTTCTAGATGAATTTAGGATACTTTTATTCCATAAACACAAAAGGTGTATAAGAATTCCAGTGACCAGGGCCAATTTATTGGAGATACAAGTCTCTTACTCATTTATAATATTATTTTAAAATCTGAGAGAATCGTCCATCAATCTTTAAAAAATACATTAGTTATAAAATAAGTTAATTACAAAATTATAAGTTACAATTCCTCTTACTGGGTCTTCTTTTTTTCAGGCATCTTTAGAGTAAGCACAGATATTTTTCAAAGCATATATACACAGCATACATACATAGCAGACAGCATGCACAGCAATTACTTATTGACTTAATACACATTGAAGATAGGTAGGACTAATACTATATTAGGGCAAGTCTGAATACTATTAGACCTACGAGTGTAGGCAGTGCACAGGTCTTTGTTGACTGGGTAATTGTCACTAAATTTGGGGTGCATTGGTTGAATTGCTGACTTTTCACCCTCTGCTTTTTCAAGGTTTTATACTTCTTGCATCAGTATTTTTCTCCTGAGTCTGTAAGTTGCTATATGGTACTGTCTCAAAAATTCCGTTTTTGTTTGTTGTCACTATTCTTATTTTACATGGCCTTTATGTATTTGCTTAGTGCTCAATTTTTTTTTTTTTTTTTTTTTTTTTTTTTTTTTCAGTAGGGCTGAGCTGAGTTTGCACTGCACACAACTGGACTTTCGGTCACAAGCACTGGAATTTCTGGGTGCTTGGTTATAATATAGCCAAGAATTTTCTGACAATACCATTGTTTGACTGAAAATGCCAATTTCTCAAAGTTGTAACTTTTTATAACAGTGTATCAGCTTCAACAAAACTTTTAACAATTCTTGAGGTGGAAATTCTCGTCAAAATCAGAGAAAAAGAAATTACTCCTGCACCAAATACTATATTGGCATAGGGACCACATGTTGAAAATTACAGAAAAAGATTAAAATTGTATCTTTCATAATTCAAAACCAGGACATGTCCTTAGGTCCTCCATATCACATTCGAGCAACACAGTCACAACATTTCTAGTTATTTTCTGATAATTCGACATCCCCCTGACATTTTTATTTTCTTTCTGCCTCCAAAAAATAAAAAATAGGACAGAGAGAGTAAAAGTCCTGAGATTTTCTCTGTAATTAGCAAAGGATGAGAAGCTATTCTATATACAGAGCACTTAAATTAGATCCCTGCTTTGAGTAGCTCTTTGGAGGAATCTATCTTTCTGCATTGCCTATATAAGAATCAATGCAGACTAGGCTTCTAATTTAGGTACATATATTTGGGATTCATCTGCCCTACTTTAGGTATCTAAAAGGCATACAAGTCTTAATTAGTCACTCTGGTCTCACTTTGTAATAACCTCCAAGGACAATCACTGCATAGGAAAGGGCAGATGAGTTGGTCTCTAGAGATGCCAATACCTTTTGCAAGCTATAGAAGGAGCTTTGGGATATCAAACCATTATGACCTTAATTCTGTTGCTCATATAAAGGCATCTATCCCACTGAGGAGCTCTAGGGCATCTGGGACATCTATGTAGAGCTAATAAAGATCATAGAGGAAACTCATTCTCTTCCAGACCACCAAACAGATGCCAGGCAGAATAACCTGCTAAACCTAAAATGGCACTAAGAATGTGTCTTGTGTCTCATGTCCAGAATCTTGCCACTACAATTGAATGCTATTCCAGATTAAGACAATTTCATTTAGCTTTTCACATGTAAGTGTCCACTTTTCACTGAGGAAGCGCTGGTTCTTTTGGAATCTCAGTAAGAAAGGCACCAGTGTTCAAAGTTGATTACAGGATTTATTTCATGAAGGATGGAAATTATAGAAAAGTTGATAGCAATCTTCTGTCCCTCCTGATGCGAGGAACCCCAGATGTTTCAGCGCTGGATGAGCCCATCTTCATTGATCATGGCACGCTGCACAGAGTTCCCGTCTGTGGTGAGGTTTACCAGCACAAAGTTCTTGCTCACAATACAGATTCATCAATCACTAATAGCATTATGTCTGTAATGTGGACTTAGGTCTGAAGAATCTGTTGGACAACACACTCTAACATCCTAATCTCATTAATAAAATTACAGTTCCTGAAGAGGTGCCTATAGTATTTCCAGTGGACAAGACAATATACATATGGTTAAATGCACATTGAATACATGTACATTAACAACATATTGATTATATGTACTTTGATTAATTATACTATTATTTAGATACACCTTGATTAAACAGCAGTCACATGGTACCTGTGATATATTGTCATTCCCCTGAATGGTCATGGGTAGGGTCTACATGTGAATTATGTGTACAAATCTCCATGAGATATAGCAAGTGCCATCTAAGTCCTAAACTATCTTTGCTAGCCTTCCAGCTCCTTCTTCATTCTTCATGCATGGATCTCCCATCTGTTTTCTCAGATAATCTAAGCAACTTCAAATAGCACTAGAGGCAATTTTTAGGCAGCAGATCACAGTCACAGTCTGTGCAGCCTAGAAAGCAATCCATCACACCAACCACTATGGGTTAGGTTCAGTTGTCTAACTACAAGCAGTTGAGCCATTTTTGCTGCCCTAGGATATCTGAGAAATACCTGATGATACAGGACCTACAAGATAACTGTGACATCCTGGAGCAGCTGGAAACTTGGAAAGATAACTAGGGTATCTATCTCAAACACTGTGAGCCCCCCTTTTTAGGCAAATTAATCAAACTTTATATGTCTACTTCAGAATCATCAGAATAGCTCTTTAGCCTCCATCAGTTAATATTCATTCACTGTACTGGGAGCTTATGACACCTAAATCACATGTAAACACCTGTATTGAGACACTTAAGTGTCTGAAATGGGAACAGAATTCTTTCTTTCCCCTTAAAACTGAGTGTATTGGGTCTGGTTGAGATGGAGTTAATTCTCCCCATAGCAGCCCTCATAGCGCTTTGCTCTGTATTGGTAGCTAGACAGGTGCTGATAACACACCAGTGTTTTGGCTGCTGCTGAGCAGGGCTGGCACAGCATCAAGGCTGTCTCTCCAACATTTCCCCCCGCCTCACCCAGTAGGCTGGGGCTGGGCAAGGTCTTGGGAGGGGACAGAGCCAGGACAGCTGACGCAAACTGACCAAAGGGATATTCCATACTGTATGATGTCTGCTCAGCAATAAAAGCTAAGAGAAAGGAGGAGGAGGGAGGGCATTCGTTACTATGACATTTGTCTTGTGGATCAACAGCTACATGTACTGAAGCCCTACTTCCCAGGAAGTGGCTGGACATCACCTGCTGATGGGAAGCAGAGAATTAATCTTGTGTTTTCCTCTGCTTCTGCACATGGCCTTTGCTTTTGCTTTATTAAACTGCCTTTATCTTGACCCATGAGTTTTCTTCCATCTTATTTTCTCCCTGCCCTGTCCTGGTGAGGAGGGGAGTGATAAAGCAGCTTGGTGGGTACCTGGCATCCAGCCAAGGTCTACACACTGCACTGAATAAAATTAATCTCATACAAAGTCAGGTGTGTATGTTAGGCAACGTGAATATCTCCTGCTGATTTTAGATGGCTTATATTCAAGCTGTTCTATTTTATAGAGAAAATACTATCTTCATAACACTAGGAACCTGAACCTGATGAAACTACATTCCAAATCTCAAAAAATGCTGATTTATTATTTCAAGGGAGGAGGGGTTTAGGGTGGGGACAGATATAAAAGATTTTATTCCTCTTGGTACAGACAGAAAACAAATACTGAAAATTTCACTAATCATCTCTCATCTAATTCTAATCATAACACTTATTAGTGTTATCATAGCCAAAGGATTGTCAGTGACTTGTATCGCTTCCTGGCTATACAACTGAAAGATATGGCAAACTGCTTTCCACCCTATACTTCCTCCTCTGCTTTCCAATGGAAGTTAGCATCTCTGTGATACACTGCAGAAAAGAACATACACCTACAGCTAAAATTTCTGTGTAAAAGTCTACCATCTTAGCTTCGAACTGTCATTAGAATTAGGTTCATACAAAGGATACATAATTTTGTGCCACAAATAACCATGCACAGAAAGCTGTTCCCTTTAGTTGGCTCTGATCTGGGAATGTATTCTGTGGCAGAATGGTACAGTGGCAAATTGGGAGTTATACCTTCGTACATCTTCTCCACACCAAGACTTGTCAGAATTTGACTTCATGTTTTAATACAATATTTATACACTTTGTTAATTTCAAATCACACCAGATTGCTAGAGACCTTACACTTTATTAGAAGTATCTGTCTGCTTGTTTGATTTCTTCTTCCCAAAAGCAGTGCTCAGACAAGTTTGTTGATTGACAAAACTGCAAAACGTACTCACTGTAGTCATCTAGGTTTTCCTCACCATGAGCAGCACAAATTAAAATAACAAGAACATTGGCTTTGTCTACACAGTCCCAGATAGAACACTTGGGCGTCCCTACAGGCTGAACCACTGTGGCCAGGAATACAAGTCAGAGGACGGACTACAGAGAAAGAAGGTAAAAGACAGCTTTAACTCTGTATGACTTAGTAATTTAACTGGAAGAAGAAGGTGTGGGTTTTTTTCCTTCCTACATTTTGATTTTACTAATTATTTTATTTTTTGTAAGCAGTAACAATGTAAATGTAAAATTTTTAAACACTCCTAGAGGCAAAGGCTGGTAGCGAGACTCCTGATTTTCAGAACAGAACGTCTAAGTCATTATAGTGCAGCATTATGTTCCTTCTGACTCACTCTCCTCATAGAAGGGCATGACAATTTTCTCTCAGTATCTGGACATTTACAATAATAGAAACAAGGATTTTTTTCACTAGAATTATGCTACAGAGTATTAGTTGAGACTGATTGCATTACATGAGGAAAAAAATCTCCATAAGTCACCAGTGAAAAGTGATTTTATTTACATGTAGTGGATAGAGCTATTTCCGTGAATTTTGGAGCATTTATTTACAAATAAAGGTAATTACCATTTAATTTCATATGAAAACATATAGTAAAAGCCAGCTCTTAGAAACAATCTAAATTTTTACTGTGTGATATTTACATCTGTTAATAAAAGATTTTAATAATGCCTTTCTAATTTGCATCTTAGTAAATGAACTATGGCTAGGAAGTCTTATATTTAAAATTATATATTTTGAGATGAAGCATTATAGAAGAAAAACTGCTAGATATAAATAAAACCCAGACATTAGGAGAATAAAATTTGCAGTTATTCAGAGCTGTCTACTTATTCCCTAAAACACCTCAAAGATCATACAGAATGCATTTTTGTGTCTACAGAGATGCACACACACACACTATCTATACATATATTATGGTCCATCAAATTTCAGCACTGCATCTTTGCTAGCAAACATCTCTTCTAGATGCTATGGACCTAGATAAGACAAACTGTTTGTGTGCTGAAACTGTCAAGTATTCAGCTGGTCATTATCTTTCGGCCTTATAAAACATACCCAGTAATTAAACTGTAGCTATATAACATCTTTACCACCACTTTTTTCTTAAGACAGTTGCAACTGTCTCTTCAATGTGATTTTACATTAGTTTTTTATTTATTTAAATTTGTAACTGTTAGTCTACCAGTATTTTATTTTGTTAAGCCAGTTTAAAATTGTTTCTCTTCCTTTCTGAAAAGCTAAGCATACAGGATGTGATAGATACATTGATCTTTTGGCAGCTATGGCAAAGTTTTAAGAAGAAGAGCCTTTTGATTATTCACCTGTGTGTCAAATTTTCCTTTTTCATTTTTGACTATACAGACCTGACAACTGCAGGAGCATGATTTTAAACTGATTTCATCTTTCCAACACATATGACAGTGTCACCTGTTTCATTCTACTCATCTGATGTGAAGTCTCACGGAACTCTACAAATTTAATGCTTTCGTAAAGAACTAGGATGCACTTCTGCTAATATCTGTCCAACTTTATGGTAGATCTTAACAGAAACAGTTTGTTGACCAGTTACATCACATATGAAAGAATTTCAGACAGGCTGTGCACCAGGTATCATAGAGGCAAGGGTTCACAATCAGAATACTTTTGAAAGGAATCTATGAGAAATGAGACAATATGTACTATCCTTGTGTACAAATTAATTGCTTGTGTTTGCAATGCTGCTTATTTTTTGTGATATGTATACTATACAGATACCTTATCTCTTTTTGTTTTCATACTCCATCCACGTTAAACTTCAAGCTAAGTATAATCATTTTGGAATAGTTTCCTACTCTATCCAAGCAGTGAAAGCAAAGATTCCATTAGAGAGCACATATTCTTGGTGACTTCAAATACAGATGGATAAACAAAAAATCAGACTAGTAAGAGAAAACAAATGAGATTTCATTAACAATTTCAGTAAAAAAAATCTCATTCAATATTATGACTTCTGGCATTAGATACAACGATATTAATATGGAACATTTTGAAAATCAGACACGATTGTTCAATATATATCTTAGTGGTAAGGGAAGTGAAGTTCAAAATAATGGTGAAAACTGATGTGATAATAGTATGTTCCAATAAAGAAGAACCTGCAGAATACTTATTTTATTGTAAGTCTTTTCTGGAAAGTTTTCATTCTGCCATTTCTAATAAAGACATCAGTAACCTAAATATTTCACAGACATTTTGGGTATAATTAAGGAGAGAGTTTTCATAATATCTCAGTAAAGTAATCACTACAAATAGGATTGCAGTGAAGAAATAATTCAGTGTTTTGCCCAGTGATTATTATGTCAATGGTAGTAGTGATAACTGCTATTGAGCCTACAGCAGATTTAAGCCACAGGAGAGCTTGACATATGTGACAGCATGCCATTTAGAAGTACTGCCCAGATGTTATCCCTGGGGAAGGTTTCATTTGGTCCTAGTGGCTTAAGGAAATGTTGAGAAATGCAGGTTACAAATTGAGCAATCCCCAGCTGTGTTCTATGCATTTGTGTCTGAGCCTATTATAGCTCTTCCATTTATGTTTGATAAAGCTGTGTTTGCTGTTGTTCTGATGAAGTCATTAAATAGTCTCAGAATTGTGCAGTGATATTGCTAATTAAGAAAAATGCCACTAAATATATTTTATTTTCATTTCAGCACATCACAGTAACAATTACAGTGGAGCTAGAGTTCATGGCTCTGGCACATACTCACAGTTTCTCCAACTTCCAAGCTTGCTGTCATTTGATACACTCAAATCTGTATCATCATGATCTTAGATGTTACCCATAGGAAACAAAAGTACAAGCAAACATTAGACACCCACTCCTATCAGCATGAATCTTGACAATGAGAAGGCTGTAATTTGAAAATTTCGTAACACATATTTAAAACACCACAAACAACGCTCGGCTCTTTATCTGTTCTAAATACAGATACTGTTCAGTGACAAGAACTGTCTAAAGGCACTGGTTTTGTCAAGGGTTGTATCAGGATCTTCGATAGGGAAACAATACTTAAAAATACTCCTCTGAAAGAAATATAAGCACACCTAATTCACAGATTAGAAACTTCCCCTCCCCCAAAAAATAAAATTTAAAAAAAAAGGTTAAAAGTTTTTCCTTCCTCTTAAGTGCAGAAACCTGGGAATATAGCAGGTATTCCTCAATTCCTATCCTTTTATCACAGCCATTCCTTTTTAGTGGTGTGGGATACTGTGTTCATAGTCTGAAGATTCAAAATCCCTGCTACACCCTTTCAGCAATATTAACATCTAATAGCTTAGATATGTAAATCAAAAACTGGCTAAAATCACACCTTTTGCTTTCAGTTATTTAGAGACAAGAAAGCTATCTGACATCCCTAATGCTGTGAAAAGTGAGTGTTCAGACTAACTCCTGTATTTCGCCATCAATAAGACATTCACTCAAGACATGCTTGTGAGTTTGGAGTGAAAATTAGGTTAATTTCTAATTTGATGTTAAGGAAACTGCATTTAAGTAAGTTTATCTCATAGTATAGGTATAGTCTGAGACTTAGGTGTTCATCATGATGAGCAGCCATATCTGAACCACTCAAAGAAAAAGGAAAATACAGAGAGAGAAAAAAAATGTCCCAGTGGAAGGAAAAGACAGAAGTAAGAATTAGAAAAAGAATAAAATTATTGAAAGGGGAAGCAGCTCGACTCTCCTTGGAAGATCCAGAAGAGCAGAAAACCAGAAATTTCATATATAGTGTTCTATGTCAGGTTCCAAGATTCAAGAACCTACTAGCTGTTTTTTTAGCACAGGAAAGAATGCAGTTCCATGAGCTGGTTGGTTGGTTGGAACATTTGCTGATCTGGGCAGTAATCAGTGCAACACTTCTGATCTGAGGGACAGTGGCACCAGCAAGGAAATGAGTGTGCTTATGTGCTGGTGCAGTATTTACAGTACTGTTTGCCTTCCAGCTTTTCATTTCTTTTTCACTATGATCACAGACATCACCTTTTCAAAAAAGGTCCCAACAGTAGCTAGAGAAGCCAACAGTTAGGTTGCCCATAGCTGAATGATGGTTAGTCCACACTCAAAGAAAGATAGTAGCATCTATTTTCTTTCACTCTTAAAGTGAAAATATTAATATTGCACAACTGTTGTTGCATGAATTAACTCAATATTTATCTTTTAATTCAGGCACATGGCTAAAAAAACAAACATTGTATGTTACATGCATTATCTGTTCATGAAATCAGAATCAAACGTAAGTATTCTGATTTGTTAAATACAAAGACTCTCTGCATTGTCACTGGGCTCCATCAGGTTTGGTTTTTTTAATGAATACTTCTGCTGCAGCATTTAAACTTTGCATATCAACTGCAGTAAACATAATTTACATAATAAATAAAATTTCTGCCAATGTGCAGATATCTTCCTCTGCCATTTTTAAAACCAAGAATCTGGATATTCCTGTTCAAAAGTTTTTTTGCTTAAAAATGAGTTTCATTCTCTCTATGTATATATAGATAAAAGAAGCTTGAGTTAAAACATTTTCATTCATTGGAAAAAAATTCCAAATGACAAAATTAAATTTTATATTCTATTCTTATTTATAAAAATACTACATTTGTAGTAGACTTTTTTATGAAATGTGTATTTCAAGTTTTACACAGACATAAAATCTTTTACATTTTTCATGTTATGGTTAGAGCACTTTGGATTACTCAGATTTTTAAAATAATCTCAGAGTGAAATACTGCTTTTCAAAGAAAACAATCAAGGTACACTCTCCAAAACCCCAATTGTTTTTTTTATTTTTAAAAAACATTTTGTTCTGATTATCAGCAACACTTCTTCCATGTTTATTGTACCAAATACCAAAATATTGCGTACCAAATATTACCTAATATTTAACCGATTATTAGTCAAAAGATTCAATGATGTCCAAAAAATGAAAGGGTAGTAGATTAAAATTAGCAAAGGTGAAGATGGTCTTTGGAATAACCAAGTAAATTAAAACTGTAGATGCTGTGCAATAGGAGAAAATGTAATTGTTTAAAATACACCACTGGACATTGCACTGGGTGTATGTGTCAAGATTTTGGTATTGGGGGCGGGGGGGCTGCGGGGCGGCCTCTGTGAGTAGAGGCTGGGGCTGCCCCGTGCCGGACACAGCCGGTTCCAGCCGGTTCCAGCCGGCTCCAGCCAGCTCCAACCCGCCCACCGCAGGGCACCGGTCAGCCCCTCAGACAAGGCCGGGGTGCCTCTGTGGAAATATGTTCAAGAAAAAGCAAAATGCAAAACACTTTCTAAAGTGAGGAAAAAAGTGTGAGAAACAAGCCTGTAGACGCCAAGGTGAGAGAAGAAGGAAGGGGAGGAGGTGCTCCAGGCGGCAGAGCAGGGATTGCCCTGCAGCTCCTGGAAGAGGACCACAGCAGAGCAGGTATTTCCACGCAGCCCCTGGAGAGGACCATGCCAGAGCAGATATTTGTGCTGCAGTTAATTTTCTTCCTAGTAGCTGGTATAGTGTTATCTGTTGGATTTAGTATGGGAATAACGTTGATAAGACACCGACGTTTTCAGTTATTGCTAAGTAAAGTTTAACACTAAGCCAAGGATTTTTCAGCTTCTGATGCCCAGCCAGCAAGAAGGCTGGAGGACACAAGTTGGGAGGGGACACAGCCAGGACAGCTGAGCCAAACTGGCCAAAGGGGTATTCCATACCGTGTGATGTCATGCCTAGTAGGACAGGAGATCCTGGGTTCATATCCCAGTGGCTAGTATATAAACTGGGGGGAGTTGGCCTGGGGGGATCGCTGCTTGGGAACTAACTGGGCATCAGTCAGCAAGTGGTGAGCAATTGCATTGTGCATCACTTGTTTTGTATATTCCAATACTTTTTTAATTATTATTATTGCCATATTATTATTATCATTATTATTATTATTACTATTATTATTATTATTATTTTCTTCCTTTCTGTCCTATTAAACTGCTCTTATCTCAACCCACAAGTTTTACTTTTTTTTCCCCCGATGCTCTCCCCCATCCCACTGGGTGAGGGGGAAGTGAGAGAGCAGTTGTGTGGTGCTTAGTTGCTGGCTGGGGTTAAACCACGACAACCATGTATTTGCTTACATTCACCTTACCCTAAATGTAAAGGTAGCCTTTAGTAACATTTACTTCATATTACAAAGCAAATGAGTGTTAGATGAATTAAAATCAATTGCAATGTGCAGGCTACATGGTAAAAAACAATATAATAATATAGGTAAAGGAACAGTTAAGGCAGTTAAGTCTATCTCAAAGTAGTACAGCAACTAGGAATCAAATCCTTCTGTGAATACTAATGTAGAAAATAAGCTTTTAAATACATGCACCCAGCAACATACAGCATCCAAATTGTGCAATACAGACATTGTCACTGTTAACAGTCATTTTTTAGTAATTTATTCCAAAATCAAGTAAATAAGCTTCATCTCCCATAATGTGAGGTCTGTTCCAGTAATAGACATCCCTGTAAAGCATTTGGATAACTAAGTATCATAACATAACAGTACTGTGAGTATTTTGATGCCCCTCAAAAAGCCTTTAAAATTACCTGTTGATGTATGCATCTATTAGGCCTTCCACATTGGTTGTGTTTCCTGTGTATTAAAATAAAATTCGTATGTAACAATATATAACTGAGAAGTGAGAAATAGTGTAGAAGGCTTCTGTTGACTTGCGTTGCCAAACATGGGATTAGTTTTAAGCAAAATAAAAAACTCAGTCACAAGGAATTCCTCAAGGCTAGGGATAGAACCTCAATTTTTTCATGTATTTCTTTTTCCTGATTCTTGATTTCCTCCTCTTTGACGCTTCTACCCCTGCATTCCTTTTTTGTCATTCCCACCCCTTTTCCCTTTGTCAGCAAACCATTTCACTTTGCCATAACATTTTCAAATTTGCCTAGGATATATATACCACCAGCTGTGTTCAAAAGGTGGGAAACTTTTCCATTGTTCATTGTTCATGGCTAGTAAGTGCTGTAAACAACAAACATTATCACAGGCAAACATTAAGATTCTTGTCAAAGAAGTCCCTAAAATAAGAATGTACTTTTTCCTCTACCACTCAACACAAGGCTTACAAAATACAGAAAAAAAAAAAAGGATTCAGTGCCTAGGATGCCTAATAGTTCAGGTGGAACCCAGATTTATATTCCAGTAACTTTCCCATTCAAATGTTAGATGGTAATTGTACCATACCAAGGAATTTTGGAGCAGAGAGACAGAAAGAAGCTCTGCTACCGCATTTCTTAGGATGTTATACCTACTGTTTTCCTTTGCCTGTCACATTTCTCTGTATTGGTGATCTCCAGGTCAAAGGCCATGGACAGTACACCTCTCTTGAGATACCCTCATGTTGCTTATGATCACAAGACATTAAACACTTACAAATAAGGAAGAGATGTAACAAAAAAATAATGTTGTCCACAGCTCAGTATTTTCTCATTTTATTTGGTCATAGACCAGCAAAAGTAGCAGGTCACTATCACATACTTTTCAAATTGGGCTGGACAAGAAAAATATGCATAATATCTAAGTGCCATGAAGTAAATAAAACATCTTACTGGGGATTAGGAAAGAATAACGGAAATCATGACAGAGGGAAAATAAACTCAGAGTGATAACCAATATTCTGCTGTCATTTTTGTTTTTACATATTGGAAAAAATATCAAGAAATGATTTAACAAAATATATGCTGGCTGCATGGTCTTGGCAAAAAATCAGTGATACCTTGCCCTTCGATTTTGAAGTTAACTTTAGTCACAAAACAGTTGTTATGAATAATTACAATGGATCTCATGGTTCCTTGGTTATAATGTAATTAAAAAGACTGTATTAACTTTTATCAGTTTCCAGCCACTAAGTGTTTAGTGCTATTTAAATTTACGACATATACAATATGTACTGTACACTAATAAATGGTGAAGTAAATTACATGAGAGGGAAAAGAACTATAAATAAAACTAGTTACCTACTGATACAGAAGTTTGTCTTATTTGCCAATTCAAAATAATTAACAAAAATATTTATTCTGCTGCAAAATAAGATGAGGGTAATATGTATGAATATTTTAAGATAGTTCCAGGCTACCTAGATTGATGGGGAGCAGGAACTATTTTCAGTGGCTGAAGTGAAATGTTACCTGGTAATGAATTTTCCCTGCTGAGATTTTTATTTGCACTGAAATACCTTAATGTTGTGTTTCAGCTACTTAGAACTAGTAGTAAATTAGCATAAAGTTGTATGGCTACTTACATCTCGGGAATTCCATGCCAGCAGAATAAGGATACTGAACAATTAATACTTTGGACAGATAACCTACATAGTATAACATAGCAGTGTATCTTCTCTGCGTAACAGCTCTCTGCCCTGACAGTTGTGACACATCATGGCCACACATCTTTTTTTACTGGATGATAATTTTGACATTTATGTTACAAAAAAAATGTTCAGTGAAAAAAAAAAGGGGGAAAGAATTTTCAGTCAGCTAAGGCTATCAGAAGTCCAGGCAGAGTTTTAACTGCTGCCTGTGAAACTGAGACCAAACAATATGTAGGACTAGTGAAATAATGTGACAGGCTGGGGTTGCACTGTGAGAAGGCAAGTTTCTGATGGTCAGCAAACTAAAAATAATGTTTATTGAGAAGGCAAATCCTCAAACACAATCTTTTAGAGATTTTGCAGGTAACCCTAATTCATCAGGTCTGTGATTCCCACCGCCCCTTTCCATAAAATGGCAACACTAAACACATTCTCTCTGCTCTGTTGGGCATTTGGAAAATGAACTGTGAGAGTCTCATCTCAGAAAAGCCTACATATGCCCTTGCTCCTGCTACTTTATCTCTTGCAATAATTTCTACTATACTAGCAAGCCTGCTACATGGAAAAGTGGTAGCATTGTGAGTCTTAATTTAAATGGATAAAACCAGCTGTCATAAAAATTAACCAACCAGGGGAAAGGAAAAAAAAAAAAAAGAAAAAAATATTCTTACGTTCTATTACTAAGAAAAAAATAAAGTTTCCATTAGATCATCAAAGAGCACTCTGCCATAAAGCATTTTCTTATTATCTCTTATTTCACTACATTTTATAAATTTATGTAATTTTAAATTAAAGATTGTCAGGAATAAAAACATGGACTATGGGACAGCTGGTTTTCTTTCAACTGTCTTGCAGTCCATAAAATGGATCTTATTCATGTACAAAATAGAAAAAAAATTGGACAGTTTATTCCTGATACATTTTATCATCAAACTGAAGGGATCAGGAAGTAATCAATAATTGAAATGATGATTTAGAATGGAAACTGTTACATAACCTCAAATGTTAGTGTTGCTATTACTGCACCAGTAGAAGAGGCAACTTGAAGCCATGCTTTAGTATGGTACCTTGAGTGTCATTTCATTAGATTCACATGAGAAATTATTAAGCTCATGGTGAACTCATGCTCCATAAAAATAATGCTGTGCAGAGACATAGGTGATGTATAAGAAAAAAAACACAGACCCAAATGTTAGATTTTTAGTCATATATAGTTTGCTTATTGTTACATTATCTTAAATCACCTACTTTAACTGAACAAAACCGTATATTAGTTTGTTAGCAAGTAAAAATTTCAAACTTTGAAGAGAACGTATTCTCATAGTATTCCTCGAGTAAATACATACAATTTTACTGTACTATTTAAATAACTCTTTTTTTTCTGTTGCTTCATAAGTGTCTTGAAAGTTTCCAGTATGTAATTAGACTATGTGATATCTGCTAACAATTCTTGATGGATTTTTCACTTTTATATGGTGTAATTAAAAATACTTTGAGAATAATACATATACATGGCAACTCTTTTTACAAGCAACTTAAATTTTATTTGTCTCTGTGTTCTTGTGTGCAGAATGGCAGCACAGCTTCAGGCCCTGAAAACTGAAAGAAAACGGTCACAAAAGAGTTGTGTTGGAGCTGTGGGTTGTGGTGATGTCATTTGGTTTTTTTGTTGTTGGTTGTTTTTGGGGGAGCATTTTTTTCTGGTTTTGTTTGGAGTTTTTTTGTGGGTTTTGTGGGTTTTGTTTTTTGTTTTTTTTTTCAATTAGAAGAGTCTTTCTGGTCTTTTTAAAGACTACAGGACTGAAGTTCAGCAAAGTAAACTTGCCAGAAAATTTTGTCCAATGGCACATGGATAAGATACTCGATAGCTGAGCTTATTATACCAGATAGAGTCATTGTTCTTGATTTTGCTTTTCATCAATACCTCACTTACTGAAATAATTTCCTTGTAATCTATTGAGTTTTAACTGTGGAATGTTAGCAAGCAAAAACCTTGAATCTGTTCTCTCTGGGCTCAATTAACTCTACCATCCGCACAGAGCAAGGGCCAGTACTTTACACTGACAGTAGACTGTATGAAATGAACTCTGCTCTAGGGTCACGAGTCATCTCCTGTTCAATTCTTGTTCTAGAAAGTCCTTTCAACTCTTCATACAGCCACTTATGAGTTGCTGTCATGTGTTCACTTTGTGATAGTGACCAGAAATCAAATGAAGAGAAGCCAGGTCTCATATTATTCTTTATCTTCTTCTTGCACACGTTAGTAGGCTATGATTAAAAGAAACTTTCCAGTTTCTCTTCCATAATAGCATTCACAGTTGGATGAAGTACTAGCAGGGGACTTACATACATGGTCAAATTTATGCATAAAATTATCCCATTACTTTTTTCATTTGAAGCTGTGTTATAAGAAATTGCACATAACGTTTCTCAACTGATTTTGTTCATACCATTCATGTTTTTATGAAAATCTGTCACTTCCCTCCTCAAACATTTTCTCTCTAAGCTAAAAATGTATTACAAATTCCCTTACATGAAAGTTGTTTCATAGTTTTGGATGATCACCTTTTTACAGTAATCTCTACCCACTGTAGGGCTTTTTTCCCCTCTTTTTTTCTTTTATTTCTTTTATTTTTTTTCAGGGGGGAACAGAACAGAGGCATGCATTTAGAATGACAAAATGATGTTCTTTTTTTCCTTTTGATGTCAATTTCTTCCCTACTAATTAACTGATTCTCAAGTATTTTTCTGGGGGGAAAAAAAAGATAAGAGTTTTTCACTTTCTATTGTTGAGTCTGTTATTTGAAAGACAAAAGGACAAGTAATTGCCAGCAAAGAGAGTTCTGAATTAGATTCTGCAAAAGTTTCAAAACGGTTCTAGGGATCATGAGAAAATTAGATCACCCGACTACAAAAAATTATGATAACAATTAAGATTACAGAACAGTCTCCTTCACTTTAAATTAAAGTGGTAATGGTGGGGTTTTTTTAAATTTATATTTGATAATGAAATCCTTTTTGTTCTTAATTATAGAACTATAAATATAGAAACGTGTCATTATCCAGACCTATTGATAACAAATGATATCAGGACTCTAATTTGTGTAAAAATGTATCTGGAAAGGAAATACATATTCACCCAGATACTCAGCACCCAGTACATACAAATCCAGAACCCATGGGAGTTTGTCTTTCATTTCTGCAGGGACAGGATTTTCCCATGACTATAGTTCT
Organism: Haliaeetus leucocephalus; assembly: GCF_000737465.1. Classification (NCBI taxonomy): domain Eukaryota; kingdom Metazoa; phylum Chordata; class Aves; order Accipitriformes; family Accipitridae; genus Haliaeetus; species Haliaeetus leucocephalus. Next base: position 1,179,870 of record NW_010973220.1, on the reverse strand, counting down.
GCATGAGGGCATGGAACAGTTTTGTATATATTTATATATATATATTTTTATATACATTTCTGTAGAATGGTTCTATTCCTTAGATGTCTTCATGCAGGGTGATACAAACATATCTTTTCCAAAAACATGTTAATAACCACCAGAATTGCTGATCCTTCTTACTTCTTGTATTTACTTCATCCACTGAGTATTTAAATTAATGTTGGACTCTCTATACTACTACATGAAGCACACACATGGAAATCTGCCAGCAACAATCAGTCTTGTAAGAGTTTTGCCCTTTGTATGGGTGCCCAATTCAGTTTTTGCTTGATTCTTTCAAGGTCATAAATGCTCAAGAACCTTAGAATACTAGAGAGATATATTTTATCACTTCTAATATTCCTTCTGCCCTTTTTTAGATAATCACCAAAAGCATAAAGAATTTGGGCCATTCACTGAAAAATATTGGCTCAAATAGCTAAGACTGAAATATCTCATTTCTGTATCAATATTGCATTACCAGTTACTGTTCTACATTATTGATAATTTTAACGAATTTCTTACCACTTTAACATTTTTTCATGAACTTACATGAAACAAGTAAAGCTAATTCAGGACATGTAATAGGAAAACCATTGTAGCAAACTACTAAACAGGGTTGCTCTTGAACAGACTTTTAGGATTCACTCTGTAAAGCAAAGAAGTGATCTGAGATACGAATTTGGATTTTCAAGATGTCAAAAAAAAACCCCAAAACAACCCAACAAAACCAGTAACTCACAAAAAAGAAAAGATGTAGAAGATAGAAAAATGAAAGGGGGTTTTGTTTGTTTTTGGAAAAGATTAGAGAAGTCTTTAATAGGTATTTTATTAAATGTTTAGTATTTCCTGTATTCTTTGATAAGAACAACAGGACTCTGGAGTTTGCATCAGGATACTTGATTTCTATTTTTAGCTCAGCTGCTCCGAGACTGACCTTGGGCAAATCATCTCAAATCTCTTAAGTTGCATTTTTGCCTTTCATCCTTTCTTCTCATTGTATCTTTAGATAACATACTATTGATTCAGTGCAGCAACTGTATCTTAGTGACTACTTAGCAAGTAAAATATCTGGAACTACAGATATTCAGTATCATTAAAATGTCTAGACTATTATCCACCTAAGTATAAAACTCTGTATTGCTTTCTCTAAATTTATTTTACATTTGATTTGGTGCTTTAGACTCACAAATTTTCTTTTGTGAGATAAGGATTTTTCATTTAAAAAACTGAAATGGTTAAAATTGCTTATTCATAAGGAAGCTACCAAATACATCTCTCATTTAAGTGTATTTCATATTTTCAATATCAATTCAAAATGGACAGGGGTCACTATTTGGTTAATCCCCACTCAAATGCAACACGGGTGAGTTACTGCTCATTGTTCTTCAGATGTCCCTGTGACACTGTAACATAAATATTGCACTGCAAATCCTAAGATACTGATATACTGGTGAATTAAGAGGAACCATACCAAAAAGGGTACCATCATGCTCTATGATGCAGAATCAAAAGCCCTTGAGAGGTATTCGGTCAGAAAAATCCCAAACACCTAGCTAAAACACACATGGAAAAATTCTGCTGCAACATTGAGATCTTTCTAGATTGATTTACCACTTAAAAATCAAGAAGTAATGCTTAAAAAAAGAAGTAGATGAGATTTTACAACAGCTCTAAGTAGACGGGGTAGAATGAAGTGCTTAAGATTCTCATTCAAGATCTGTAGACTTGCTGCTGGAAGCATGGCCCATAAATAACTGTGGTAACAAATAATAGCAAATAACATCTGTGGTTACACTAACTCCGGGGAAAAAAAATTTGCAAGGGACATCAATCTTCATGCTTTAGGGCATAAGCTGATCACCAGCTGACATCCACAAGCAATCTCCCTCATGGTGTCTTATTACACGGTAAAGTAGATTACAAGCTTTTGTGACTTTGGAGCAGCAACCAACATGGAGCACAGGCATTGATAAAGTACAGGACTAAAGAGACCGTTGCTCCAACCCAAGATTACAATACTTACAATACATGTTGCATCTTGCTTGCAAATTAAAGACTGATCAAATGTTAGGTTACCTGCTGAAGCTAATTAACCAATCTGTCTGTACTGAAAAAAGTATTTTTTAAAATGGAAATTCAAAAACAAAAAAAGCAAAAAAAAAAAAAAAAGGAAGGAACATCCTCCCACCAGCCTTGAAGAATCGGACTGTCGGGATGCCGCAGCTCCGTGGTGGTAGGTATTGCAACAAACCCTTTTCCTTCTTTCTTTCTCTTTCTTTTGCATTTGCGAACTTGTGTCGGGCAAATAAAGTTACCTGGCGCTTGACTCTGTTTTGAGTCTTAATTCTGTTCCCGAGAATACGAGCAAAACCTCACTCCAGTTTATGACCGGTGCGTGACACCCCTCACGAGCTTGGCTGACCTTCTCTGGACACGCTCCAGCACCTCAATGTCTTTCCTGCAGTGAGGGGCCCAAAACTGAACACAGGACTTTAGGTGCGGCCTCACCAGTGCCGAGTTCAGGGGAACAATCACCTCCCTGCTCCTGCTGGCCACGCTATTTCTGATACAGGCCAGGATGCCACTGGCCTTCCTGGCCACCTGGGCACACTGCTGGCTCATATCCAGCCGGCTGTCAACCAACACCCTCAGGTCTTTTTCTGCCGGGCAGCTTTCCAGCCACTCTTCCCCAAGCCTGTAGTGCTGCATGGGGTTGTTGTGACCCAAGTGCAGGACCCGGCACTTGGCCTTGTTGAAAGTCATAAAACTGGCCTCGGCCCATCGATCCAGCCTGTCCAGATCCCTCTGTAGAGCCTTCCTACCCTTGAGCAGATCAACCCTCCCTCCCAACTTGGTGTCATCCACAAACTTGCTGAGGGTGCACTCGATCCCCTCATCCAGATCATTGACAAAGATACTAAATAGAACTGGCCCTAATACTGAGCCCTGGGGAACACCACTTGTGACCTGCCGCTAGCTGGATTTAACTCCATTCACCACAACCCTCTGGGCTCATCCATACAGACAGTTTTTCACCCAGCGAAGAGTACACTTGTCTAAGCCATAAGCTGCCAGCTTCTCAAGGAGTATGCCATGACAGACAGTGTCAAAGGCCTTGCTGAAGTCAAGGTAGACAACATCCACAGCCTTTCCCTCATCCACTAGGCAGGTTACCTGGTCATAGATCACATAAGGTAGATGACCAACTTATTTTACCTGCTTGTATGTCTTTCTCCATTCATTTCAAGATTTATGGGTCCAGAAGAAGAGAATAAACAGAAAAACTTAATTATATGGCCCAGTGAGAAGGAAATAACTGCAGAAGGCTGGGCAAGAATGTCTTTGGTATCCTTTTTCTAGGGACTATTTCTGTTCTTTTTTGTAATTATTTTTATCATTAGGATAAAGAAACATTAGGACCATTGGGAAAAGACTTTATAATAAAAACCTTCCGGCTATTGGTTATAAACCAATAAATTACATGTGCCCGTGAATGCACCTGGGCACTGGGGCCAGGTGGCAACAAACAGGGAGCATTGATCCTAGCAAGTCAGTCTCCAGAGCTGTGTGCCTTTATGCAGAATTCCTCTTGGAATGGTCCCTAGCAAATTCTAACGTCTGAGGAGTGTTCAGACTCCTGTGGGAGACTGCCGGTTGGTACATGCCAAAATCACCCTGGGGAATTCTCTAATACTTTGCTATTATAAAATATTGTGTTCCGATGTTTGAGAATGTTCCCAAACACTGTTTTATTTACTTGTATAGACACAGCTTCTAGGAAGAAATCCTGCCACAGATATCTTCTGTATTAGGAGCTCCATATTCACATTCTTTCGTGCTCATTCAATTCCATGCATTTTTGGTCCCATAAACTTTGAAGTCTTTTTACTGCACAGTGAGCCAGAGTTTGTGGGAAGAATTCAAGAGAACTTCTTGCAAACCGTTCTGTGGCTTGTTGCTTAATTTTTTTTTCTTGGATGAGGTAGATCTAAAAGGTAGATCTAAAACTCACAAATTCCTCATCTGGGACGAATTCATTAACCGACAGAAGTTTATGGAAAAGGAAGTTTCTTTTGCTTTGTAGCCATCAATAAGGGAAGATTAGGCATTCTGAATCCTGAGTGCACAGAAGGGATTTATCACATGCCTCTGAATCAACTACCTGTTCTGATAAAGATACTTACTTAATGTCATCTATGGGGTAGTTATTGGCTGCTTCCATGTTGTTCACATTTATCACCTGAGGTCACTGCATTACCCTATGCCAGTTCCCTACGCAGTCAAAGGAAAAAAGGGAATTATCTTATTTAGCTGTCTTGAAACATCCTGCGGAGACCTGTACTTCTCTCCTTTGGCTGCAACCAGTGTTCTTTACTTAGGACGTTTGGATTACTCAAATGCATGCCTTTAGATGTTGCATAAAAGATAAATTAAAGCCTAAAGCAGAGATGCTGAAGCTCATCTTATACTTTATCATCTGGAAAAAGAATTCCACTGAGAAAGGAAACACATTTTACAGTGTACAGTGTACATCAGAGGTTCATTCTGCTTCAGAAATGTCACTGTATTTTTCTTCTGCCCTAAAAAAAAGAAGCCCTTTAGGGTGCTTTTTTTTTTGTTTTTGTTTTTGTGTTTTTTTTCACAAATACTACATTTCAAGCAGATGAACCAGATGAATAGGCAACATCCTTTGAAATTTTTCTTTCTTTATCTTTGCATTAACATATTTGTACACATAATATAGCACTCATTCTAACACTGGTTTTTACTAATTAGCAGGTTTATTGCTATATTGATATTATAGCTTCCCAAAAGGGGGGGGGGGGGCTTTTCTTTTCTTAACTGTACAATTGTAAAACTAGTGCTTCTTCTTCAGAACCCAACTGTCACCAGGCTAATTTTTATTAGAAAAGATCTGTAGGAGATTTACTAGCCCCTAAAGAATGCATGTTAACAGCTTTGTAAAAAACATGTAGCCATTCTACGATACACAGAGCTAGAACAAAATCATCATGCCCAAATACCAAGAAATAACCCCTTTCTAACAAGTAACACTAAAATTGAACTAAACAGTGCCATTTGTTATTAAAAGCAGCAAAATAGAGAATCAAAGTCAAACAAAACGTATTCCCCCAGACAAACATTTCATGCTTCAGAATGCAGCAACTGCTGCCTAAGAGATTTAAAGCATTGCCAAACAGTTTTATGTTCACGTTTAGAAGCAAATGCCTTGAGAATGGCAATGATTACTCAGGCAAACTGATCTTCATACTGAGTATTGCAGTCTGATGTACAATTCTGGGAGCTGGCCTATCTTTCTAATCTACTCTGGAAAAGTACTGGCAGAACACAGTGGAAAAGTCATACTCTATTTTTTCTATGCACAAAGTGGTCCAGTACTTCAGTCCTTCCTAAAATTATTATTTATTCAAAGCTTTATTTCAATGCAAAAGACCAGGACCATGGCTGAATCAATTCCTATGGACATTGATGGTTTTCTTTAGCATTGGATTAGAAATTATATCTTCATAAACTGGTAAAATGAATTATACTGTTCAAAACAGTCCTACTTAAAAAAACCCTTCCATTTCTATATGTAGGCTCAATAAGATGGCTTGATCATGTTTATACTTAAGTATACGTGCAGAAATATCGATGGCTTTTTGGACTCAAAATCTGCTAATAAATATAACTGTAAAACAACTGCCTCTCTGTATCTATAAACAAACCTTTATTCATTGATAAAACCAGAGGTTAACTTATCCAGAAAATATTTCAAAACATTCTGGCAAGTTACCTTGAATTAGCTTCAGCAGTACAGGTACCACTGACACACAAGACAAGACATTAGAAGGGCCCTACCCACAGCTTCTGGCAGAAGCCAGCCCCCTCCCAGCAGCCTCAGGGGCCGTTTGCCTTGGAAGTCCCTCCTCTCTCCTAGTCGTATGCTCTGTTGTGATTGGCTGGCAGGAACGCCCATTCCCTACCAGTTTACCCCAGAAGTACATCAGACCCAGGAGGTCCTTCCCCTTCATGCACAGGGGCCACCATTTTGGTTTAGCTACTATTTAATGACTGAGTGCTGCCATTTAATGCCAGAGAACTGCGGTTGTTTTAAATGTCATACTGCTCTGTGATTGGCTGATGGCATTTCATGACACCACCATCCCACGTGTTCTCAGGCAGCCTTGTGATTGGCTGGCAGGCAGGATTGGTTGGCAGGACAAGCTTCCCCTACCATTGTACCTGGAAGCACATCAGAAAAGGAAGCACCCTACCATTACATACAAGGAGGACACCATTTTCAACAGCATCCTTCCCCATGCATTTTCATACTTCCCTGTGACTGGCTGGCAGACGTTTCTTGACACTGTCATACACCCATGCTCTCAGCAGCCTTGTCATTGGTTGTCTGCTTCCTTTGGACAAGGAAATGCTTAGATATAAAAAAATAGGCATTTATATATAAAAAATACGATATATACATATATAGTAATATATATAAAGGAATGTAAACATTTATTTGTTTATACATAGAGACACTTTTTAATATATACATCCATATGTGTATATAGGTGAATATCTTTGTTATATATATATGCATTTATAAAGCTCTAGAAATTATATACATATAGCCATGAAAACATAGGTATAAAATGGATAAAAGATTGTTTAATAGGAGCTAATGGAATGAATAATTAAAGTTTAAATGTGACTAGAAATTAATTAAACAAAAGTAAAAGGCAGGTTCAGGGTCTCCCACTTTCCCAGGCTGCAGAGAAAGCCCTGACATGTCTGTGGTGGTGGGGACGCTTCAAGAGGAGGGGCACGAAAAGCCTGGGAGGGGCATGGATGGGTGGGAACATGACCAAGGGCTGTGGCCCCCTCACAGGAAGCCCACCAAGGGGCTGTTTGTATAAATTCCATCATGTGCAAAGAATAGCCCAGTCCTTTGAGCTGGATTTGGAGGCCCCTGTATCTAGGGTCAGCCCAACAGGGTGATCCTGCAGTATTACTGGGGCAGACTGTGGTCTGCATGGCAAGGCACAGGCAACACTGTCTGCAAAAATGGAAAACCAGAACAAAAAGAAGAACGTGTGGAGGGACAATAAGGAAAAGACCCAAAGGGGATCCCCCAAAAGACTGCGTGAACCAGAAGAACCAGTCAATTGGCCATGAACTGCAAACTGGATTTTGAGGTAAGTGTCACACAGAGAGGGTGTGTATTACTGGGGGGACTCCATTCTCCCATGTTTGGAGCGGGATCCCACAGCTTCCTGTAAGACCACTATGGGGTGCAGGCTGGTACTATATGTTTCCTTGTCCTTAGGCTGATGCTGCAGATAAGAGACAGCTGACATTTTAGACTGTCCTGCAAAAGCAGCAAGGCCCAGGCTTTGCAACGCAGACCGCAATCCCATTCTTTTGGAGACTACAGCTACTGCAGAAAGAGTAAGTGGATCAGTAAAAGCAATGGCGGTGTTGCAGAGCTGAAAGACCGTGATTATTACCTGATAGAGAGAAGTACTTGGCAGGATGCCCGTATGAAAAGGGCTAGCTGTGTATCAGTAACAGCTATACTACTGTCCTGTAGTAGCTGTGCAGTGGAACCCTCTTTAGAGTTTGGTTTTGATATCCGTGGCAGTTTTAATAGCACTTCGGAAATAAAATAATTAACAGATTTAACAGGACTGTGTAGCAGCAGTTGTGATGTTCAGGCTGTGATGGAGCATTCAGTGAAGTTACATCTTCACTTATACGCAACCTTCAACAATGTTAATTTGTTTAAGGGATTCCAGCAAAATTAAGAAGTGTTTTGGGTACTGGGTTGTTGTGGTCTAACCCAGTAGGCAGCTAAGCCCCACAGAGCCACTTGGTCACTCCCCCTGCACTGGGATGAGGGGAAGAATCGGAAGGGCAAAAATAAGAAAACTTGTGGGTTGAGATAAAGACATTTTAATAGGTAAGACAAGGCTGTGCGAGCAAGCAAAGCAAAATAAGGAATTAATTCACTACTTCACATCAGCAGGCAGGTGCTTAGCCACTTCTGGAAAGCAGGGCTCCATCACACGTAGTTGTTACTTGGGAAGATAAATGCCGTAACCCAGAACATCCCCCTTTCCTTCTTCTCCCCCCCAGCTTTTGTTGCTGAGCATGAGGTTGTATTATGGGATGTTGTTTCTGTTATTTTGAGTCAGCTGTCCCAGCTGTGTTCCTTCCCAAATTCTTGTGTAACCCCAGCCTACTAGCTGGTGGGGTAGTGTGAGAAGCAGAAAAGGCCTTAATGCTGTGTAAGCACTGCTCAGCAATAGCTAAAACATGGGTATGTTATCAACACTGTTTTGGTCACTAATCCAAAACATAGCACCATATGAGCTGCTGCAAAGAAAATTAACTCTGTCCCAGCCAGACCCAGTATGTGGTCAAAACAGTTTTGGCTCTCAAAACAATAATAACAACTGAAAATTAATGGAGTCATGATTAAAAATTATATTTATGGAAAGTTTATTATTAATGGATGTGACTCCTTCCAATTTATTTATTGAAAGTTTATTATTAATGGATGTGACTCCTTCCAATTTCTTGAAAGAGTCAACAAGTGTGTGTTAAGAGAAGTCTGACTGATGATCTCCTTGAATTCATAAGAGATATCAGCAGTCACTAAAAGCTTTTAAGGAGGATAAGCAGCCTGAGAGACTAGCGCTATTGATAGCTAAATAATTGGTTAGAAGTTAGGAAACAAAATGTCAGAGTAATTTTAAGTTTTTCACAGTGAGGGAGGCAGCTGCTAGGATCACTAAAACAATCTCTGCTAGAACTCATGATGTTCAGCAGTCATAAATGACATAGAAAAAAGGGTGAGTGTGAATGGAAGGTGGGAAAGGTTTCTGATAATTATTGAAGAGACTAAAAATGAGGGCCAAATGTGAAGTATTGCAGAAGAATCATACAAGACTTATGACTATGCAAAAAAAAAAAGACTCATAGGTTTATTGTAGATAAATGTAAAGTGTTGCAAACAAATCAAAAAGCATCACTACAACGTCATAAAAATTGCTACTATGCCTTAACACCAATAATCTGTGATTAAGTAGTTTGGGATTCTTTAGTTTAAGGCAAAGAAATGGTGGACGTGTGATATGGTGGAAGTCTATAAGTTCATGAAGGGCAGAGTATAATTTTCCTGGTTAAATAAATGTGAGACATCAAATAGAGATGGCCATTTCAAAACAAACAAAGGAGGCAATTCTTTATAAAATTTTTAGCTAACATGTAGAACTCCATGACACATGTTTTTAAGTATTTTAAAAGCACTGAGACTCATTGGAAGACTGGACAGTGATACAGAAGAGAAATCCTTAGAAATCTGTTAAATATGAAGACATCACTTTGAGCTTAGAAAGTATCAGACTGACATAATCTTGTAGGCTGAGATTATGTACTGGGAAACTGTCACTGCATGCTTACTCTGTTTTTGTGCTCTTCACTAGGCTTCCATGTTTGACTGCTAGCAGAGATAAGGTCATGAGCTAAATGTACTTTGGTGTGATGAAATATGTCCATCTTACATTCTTATGCCTGGTGGTCTTTCAATTATATCAGATAAAGATAGCCAGGGCTTTATGTACAATCTACCTAGACAGTGTAGGGAGTTACCCAAAGTTGATTAAAAGGCTTTTGAATTAAAAAAAAAAAACAACTAAATAGTACTTTAATTAGGCAATAAAGATAGTTATATTTTCAGCTGCAGAAGCTCTGTTATTGAAGAAATCAAGTTAAGGAAAATGTTTATACACAGCCCCTCACCCTGTCCTTCCTTCCAACCAGCCAATTCAGCAACCTCTGTACCACCTTCTTAGATGGAAATTTTTCTTTCTACTGTCTCTGAGCCTGTCACACAACTCCATGATCCTCTTGCCAATGTCTTAGTCTCTGCATAAATTGTAAATCCCTGGGGATATGCTATAGTCCTATGCTGTATCTAATATTTTGCAGTCTCCTGGAATAACCAACAGTCCTCATAGAAGGATCAATACACCCAGCTTGACAAAAAGTTCCACATGATCCAATCACTTTAATTGTTATAAAAGTTTGAAAAACAGATCACCTGCCTTTTACAGCTCCAAAGGATGAAAACATCTGAAATCAAAAACAGTAACGAAAGTGAACTTTTTAATGCCTTTTTCCTGAACACTGAAATTTTTCTACATAAGAATATTGTTGAAAGGTTAATCTTCCCCAAATGTTTTTTTTTTCCACTCTTGAGTACTGTGAGTCCTTACACAGAAAAAATTAAATGAAAATTAGCACTTGGATAAATGAAAGAAGGGAAAAAAGTCCACAATGTAAATTATCAGTAGAATTAGACAACACTGCCTTTTAATAGCGTTTAGAGAATTTCAATTAGTTTTGGATATCATACACTAGATATATTGAAAGTCTGGAGTTACCCAATGATAATGTCCAAACGGAAAGGGGGGAAAAAAAGAAAGCAAAAAACCAAAATGTCTTTCTCTTCCTATCCAAATAATGTGCAAAAGAGAAAATTTTTTCATGGCATGACAGAATATGGTGCTGATAAGGCATTAAAAATAATAGAAAGCCTTTATAGATGTTTTGTAAAACTGTTTAAACTTCAAAGACTTCAGCAGAAGTGGGAAGAATTACATTTCAGAAGTCTCCTGGATTTTCCAGCAAGGAAAAGAAAACATCAGCAGTTACACAGTAATGATAAGGCTGGTAAGGGAATACTGTGATTTCAGAGACACTCTGGATGGATCTTTTTTAAGTGAGATTTGTTTGTAGCTTAAAGAACAGATACATCCAAAAAAGGTTACTATCAGTTGTTCAGGTCATATTTAAAAGAGCTGTAACTGAGTCAAGTTAAATGATCATTGCCTCTAAAGACATACTGGAAATACAGTTCCTTTCAACTGAGACAATATTTGTTATTTTAAAGTAAAATAAATATAGAAAAGGAAATACAGTTTCAGTACTCAGTAAATTGGAGGCTGTCTGTATTAGGTAAGTTGTTAGACAGGGAAGTAGGTAGAATCCAAATCTTGTGTTAAGTTCAGCCATAAATGAAGAATAGCAGTCATATTTTAAAATCAGGCAAATTAGGTTAAAGGATAAAAAAACAAGGGCAAATAGACTTTATAAATCTGGTACAGAGCTAAATGAGACAGCCATGTTTTGTCCCAGACTTTCTTTTAATAGGAGAAAGATAGAAAAATTACTTTCTGGTTTAGGGTTTTTTTGGTGGGTGGGGGCCGTGAAGGGGGGTTGTTCAGTTTTGTACACGATGTAGCTATGCTGCTTCTGTGTTAGAACACAGCTTCCATGTAAGAGGAAAGAGAGTGCTTTGAAGGCTTAGTCTTGCCTCTTCCTCCCCTCCTGTTTTCACATCCCTTTTTCATTGTAAAAATGAAGAGAGGAGTGCATTGTAACACCTTCAAGGAAATAAAATTTCTCTTCTACATTGCACATTTCAGCAGGTCTTTTATAGAATTTAAAAATTGACTGTAATGTAGCATAAGAAACCAGAAGTCCTTATCTTAACCACCTCTTTGCATAATGTCATAATTACGTTAGTTAATCAGAATAGTAGTTTTACCTTCTACAAAGTATTTTCACTGTGGCACATCATAAATCATCAGTGTTCATCAGGAAGGTCTTTATTTTGCTGATTACATTTCTATATAACCTCTGCTGGTAAGACTGATTATGTTCCCAAACTGGTTTAGACTCTGCTCAGTTCCATTTTCAAGCAATCTTGCCTTAGATTTGAGAAGCAATACTTGTGATGAGGTAAACCATTTCTAGATCTTTATGTACAATAGTGTCACATAACACAAGAAAAAAAATTTCAATTTCCACAGTACAGAAAAGTAAAACATAGTTTAACACCTAATTGTCCTAAATTCCAGCTCCTGATAGAAGTATGTACTTTTAACATATATTCTATTTTAAAAAAAAACTTTACATTTTGTTTATAAATCACATTTTCTCTCTATAAAAATCTGATACACAATAAACATCTGTTGTCCTTGTTCAACAAAAATTATTCACCCTCCAACTGCTCTCTTATGATGGTCTTCATCCACACTGCAGGACCTCAGATGCCACAGTACAATGCAACTACAACTCCCTTTAAGAGAAACCTCAAACTCTTGCAAAAGGGTAAATTCCCAGCTTCAAATTCCTGATGAAGTCCATACAAATACTCTGAGGCAAATATCCAGCACTAAGTAAATGAAGGCCACAGAATGAGCTCCAGAACTGTATGGACCTCATTTATCCATAATACTTAACTGTTAGGTGATCTCCTGGATCTGTTCTAGTCTCCTCCCAGCTTTTGCAAAACATGTTAGAGCAGGACAGCCCTCAGTGATCTGAGTAAGAACCAGCAGTGCCACACGATCTCATGAGGAGGGATCACTTTCTGCCCTTCTCTGCTTTGACAGCATAGACATAGAGAGGGGAGTCCTTTCCATGCCATGTCCATGTACTAGTACATCCAGGGCTAATCTCTGGAAGGTGTTAACTGCACTCTCATGTATTTCACCCTGCAGGCATTCATTGGTTGTTCTTCCTACTTAGAACATAGCAGGTAGAGGTGAAGATTCCTAAGCAGGGCATAATTTGAAGTGTGACTTCTGTCAGAATAATATCCACCTTGTTAATCCTGCAGAAGAAACAGAACCGTCTCTGATTTGTACTTATTTATTTATTTTCCAGACAGCATTTTAAAAGAATATGGGAGTTCACAACTTTCTCAGTTTCCTACCTTAACCCTCTTTCTCCGAGTCACTTTTTTGGGCAACTTTTAGTGTGTGCAAAGATAATACAGAAATAGGTTATACACAATTTGAGAGTACAAAGCAATCATTTATTGGTTACTACACACAGCATATTGCTGAGTTTAACAAACTAGTATACTGATCAATAGCATGTTCATCAGTCAGTTGCACAGGGAAAAGTGAGCTTTTGTTGCATTTGGGACTGGAATGACCCTCAATATTGCTGAGTTGCTGTCTTCTGATTGATCTTCTGTTTTGGGGAGGGAGGGCTGGATAGGGTTTTGGTGTCTTTCTCCTCTTGAATCTTTGAGCTACTAACTCTCCCCATTTCACCAGCTACCCTTTTGTCTGTGGTTTTACTTTTCTTACTTTTCATGGTTTTAAAGCACTTACTTTTTCACAGCTTAGCAACAATTTTCTCAGTAAAACTCTCCAAGGTTACACAGTTCCTTTGAATGAAACTAGGCCTTGAATCACAGAGAGCTGAATAGGGTTGAGTGTGGGGCTACTTCAGATTGAACCAAGTTGGTTCTTCAGCTGAATAGCAGTCCTGAGTATCCAAACTATTGCAGTGATTCAGTTACTCAAACATGGGTGTCTAAAGCTCTGTGAGATGTCCTAGCATACCCACCTGGCTTTTGGCTATCAGTCAATATGAGTGCTGCCTCACGTAGATTCTATGATATGTCTGACTGCTCTTTCTGGATTATATGAATGCTAAGGGCATCTCAAATACCTCTGGGCTTCCCTCAGAGCTTGAGCACTTCATTGATATTTAGACACCTGCACTTAGACTCTTAAATTGAAGTGTCTGGAATCTACAACTGAATCCCCCCCTTAATTTTTCATACCCTTTGGGTGAATCCTATTCTTAGTCACAGCATTATGCTGTAAAACATTAGTTTAAATAATATCCTGAGAGGTTTTTTGTGCAATGTATATTATGCATGACAATGAGAAATTTAGGTTCTTAGCTTTTTCTGTCAACAGCATTGAATTTAGCTTAAAACTTTTGGCACTGCAACACATCAACCCTATGGTGCTGATTTCATGAAAAATGGGGCATCTCCTAATAACTCTTTCCTCTGTTCTGCAACCAGTTGTCAATGGTGGTACCCATGTTCAGCAGCAGCTGTGACCAATGGGCACATTTAAATTAAACATAGAATCATGAATGCATGTCATTAGTTATCACTTTTTAAAATACACTGTAGTTTCCTCAAATATATTGGGTTTATATTAGTGACAAATTTGCAGACTACCTATCTGATGGCAGGCTCTGTGGAACAATGATTAATTCTTGTTCATTTTTTAAATAAGCCCTAGTTCTCCATGTAGTTGCTATACCACAAAAAAAACCCTAAACAAACCATAGAAACTTCCCTTCAGGTCATCCTAAATGAAATGGCATTAAGAAAAACTTTATATTTTTTCTAACACAAAGTTAGACAAACTTTCATATTTACTATAAAAGTAAAACATGGATCTCAGAATGTTTACTCTTTGGATAATGAGATAATTATTTGCAATTGCAACGTATGCAATTTAAAATTCAGAGATTAAGCACAGACTATGCTAACAGCTCTTCAAATCTAGACAATAATACAAATTCTGAAGACCAATGTAGGACAACATCAAGGATATGACTTCATAGAAAATCTTCAACAAATATAAAATAGGAAAAGAGATATTACTTGATCTTTTTTAATTCTTTTTTTTTAGAGGACTATAATACAAACATTTTTCATGTTAAGCACAGATACATGCTATTAGTGTTAAATGGTCCCAAAAGAGTTGATTCAGTCTCATGGAGTTTTTTAGGTCTGCTTACTCAAATTTTGCAGCAGTCATTACATTCTGAAGTAATTTTAACTTTTCCAAAATTCTGCCAAAAGTTTTATTTGAATGTTATAAAAAACACTGTCAAATTGCTTGTACTGTGAGTGGATATCACTTTCTTTTAATATTTTTGTTTTCTTGGAGTATGAAACACTGTGGCATTTTCTGCAGACTGACTCGAAAAGTACTGAAGCTGAAGGATAACACTCACTACAAGCAGCATTTTCAGTCTGCAGAAAAACCCTGTCCCTGTTACTTTCCATGTCAAGAGCATGAGCTGCAAAAACCTGTCTTTTGTTTGCTCAGTCGTGGAAAAGGAAGTGACAACTGCAGCATTTTACAGCTCATAACAGTGTCAGAAGCAAAGTCAGTAAGGAAGAAAATACAGAGGAAAAAAATATCCCTCATTGTGTACTTCATCGAAGAGAAATAAGAAAGAACAGGAAAACATCTCTGCAGTGACAGCAAGCACATGAAAATAACAACAGAAGAAGATACAAATAAGGAAAGGCAAAACAGAAAACGAATCATAAAAGAAAAGGGTTTCAGTGGTGATATATGTACTTAGAAAAACATATAAGCACCTAGAAAAAGAAATGCTCCTGGAAGCTAGGGAAAAGTTTGAGAAAATTAAAGTTGCTGGAAGTTTAGATTAAGAGCTAGAGAGAGAGGGAGGGAGGGAGGGACAGATTCTAAATTAATTCAGTGTTTAGCTGGGGAAAAAAAAGTTAATTCAAACAGTATTCACACATATTACATCATTCTGGATGTCAGTTCTTCTGGCTATGGATTTTCTAGGTTTAAATAACATTTTCTGTGTTGTATTAAAATTTTAATCTCAAAGCAGTTTCTTTTATTTCTGTGCATTTGCAGAACTCCTTGAAATACTGTATCCAAAAAAGGAACCAATCCAGATAATAAGCATCGACAGAGGCATTCCTGTTCATTTTAAAAGGCTTTGAGCCCGTCATAAAGTGAAATCTCTGCACTGGTACATAGGTACATAGACAATAAAGAAATTAAAAAAAAAAAAAAAGACAAAACCAAAACAGCTATTTACAGACAGTTCTGTGAAGGAAGCTTCTGAAAAAAAAAGATTTCTGATACTGAAGCAATAGCAGCAATCCAATCTCTGATTCTCTCCACCCCCAAAAAAAGCTTTTGCACAATCTGACATTTGCTGCTATTTTATACAAAGAGTTACATCCTGTATTAGATTTCAGAATTGGTTCTGGAAAACTGGTTCATTTAATATATTATGCTTTTCAG
Source organism: Haliaeetus leucocephalus (assembly GCF_000737465.1). NCBI lineage: Eukaryota > Metazoa > Chordata > Aves > Accipitriformes > Accipitridae > Haliaeetus > Haliaeetus leucocephalus. The sequence continues at coordinate 1,163,935 of NW_010973220.1, read as the reverse complement.
TGACAACCTTTATAGGCCTGGAATCTCTAGCGTTTTAGATAAGTCTAAGGATTTGAAGCTGATCTGAAAATGTATAAAATATAGTGATTAAAGGGATAAGGTAATAGGTAACATGAGGAAATGTGTTTCTGCTTATTAAGTCAGTAAAGATACAAAATTATCTTTAAAAGCGCTCTTGTCATCTTATCTTTCAGGAAGCTTGTGCTTATGAATTTCACCCTAAACGGCCCTGTTGCAGAGTAATATGTATCTTCAGATGCATCAAAAGAAGAGAAATGTCAGGGAGCCTGGTTACTGCTTATTAATAAAGATTATGAAAATTATTTCATGTGATTTGCTGAGAATGTTAATAATCAGATCTATGCAAAAGGAAATTATAATGGAAGCTAGATGCAAGAGCAAGCTTATCTTCTCCTCTGAATATAGAGTGCTATTTTGCCATGTTAATGCCCTAACTAATGAGAACAAGCATTTATTTTGTAAATAATATCCCCCAATTTCAAAAATTGGTACATATTCCAGCAATATTAAGAAACGCAAAACTTAAGATGACCTTCTGCGAGAAGGTACATGTATTTGAGTTTCTGAGTATGTTGTGAAGTATTTGAATCACGTTCCTCAAATTTGCTTGCATAAGAAATTCTCTAATTAAAAAAAAAAGATAAATTTATGCTAACAGCAAATGAATGAGCAAGTCCTTATGATTTCTGTTATTTAAAAACTTGGAAAGGTTGAAGAGAAGAGCGTTCTGAATTTCTGTTGTTTAATAATAAATCTGCTTCTAGCAAGCGAGTAATCTAGCAAGTGGAAACCCTGCAAGTTATAGAAGTGTGATTTTTGGACTTATGCATTATAATGAAATAATTATTCTTACTTCTGACAAACAACATTAATTATCAGGATTCATATATGCTGGCACCAATTAGAAGAGATAATTTATGCAAAAATCATAAAATTGTATGCCCTATAATTTTTCCTGTTAAAAAAAATAAAAAACAATTAGTACATAAATAACAGCCAATGGCTTGAGAAAGATTTTACCTTAAAGCTCATTTTCAAAACAACTGACAGGTACAGACTTGAAAAAACAGTACACATTTTAAAGAGAAAAATAAATGTTAAATTCTGTCTTTTATATGGCAGAAGATGCTTCTTCATTATTTACTGGAAATAAAAATCATATTAAATAATAACTTTATTGCTAATTAAATACTATGTATTTTTGGTGCATATTCTTTCCATAGACTCAAGAAATGAAAAACAACCTGATACAATTTAGAAAGAAATATGTTGTTCTTGTAATACTATTTTGCCCCTTTCTGTTTAGAAGCAATGGTTATGTTGAACATGAAATTGTAGGTAAAGCATGATTTAAATTAAAACTATGCTCTGGGGTATGACATACTTAGATTAAAATAAGCCAAGGTTAGATTTTTATGTCTCTTGTATGGGTTCTGAGTGGAAGCCAAGAAATGTGCCACTGGCTGTACAACCAGGAAGGGGAGCATGGAGAGCTTATTCCAGGATGATTAATCCAGAATGAATTTCAGAGGCTGCCATGAACCAAGATTGAACAGCCTCCTTTCTATGAAATGGGAAAGAGGGGGGAAGACAGGCAGACTAGCAAACTGAAATGAATTCATTACTAGTTCTAATGGTATTAGGTGAATGGAAAATTTCCATCTGACTTAGTTCAAGGTTCAGCCTTCTACAGAAAACCTAGAGTTCTCCATCTCCTTCATCAGAACTGCTTATGTATAAGCTAATAGAGGGTTTTTGTACGTATAATCAGATTTGGATGTTTCCTGTTACTCCATTGTTACTGCTTTCACCCAAAGGCATGATGACAAGTGAGACTGCACTACTTCAAGTCTTAACATGCTTGTATTTTGGGGATTAGCAGTGATTACTTCCATTCTACTATGAACATCCTGAACTGTGGAAATCCATAAAAAATATCTAGGGCAAAATACTTGCAAATAAGTGCTGGTTTTATCTAAATGTAAACAGGGACTAAAGAATCAGTATACTTGTGTTATGGTTAAAATACTGCTGCTATAAAATATATAATGATGGAGTGGTATCAGAATTCTACTAAGATTCTTGGAGCACTGGTGCAAAATGTGTCAAAAAGTAAAGAATAACTGATATAAGTAAATGTCCTGATTTTGGCTGGAATAGAGTTAATTATCTTCCTAGTAGCTGGTACGGTGCTGTGTTTTGGGTTCAGTATGAGAAGAATGCTGATAACACACTGATGTTTTCAGTTGTTGCCAAGTAGTGTTTAGTCTAAAGTCAAGGATTTTTCAGCTTCTCATGCCCAGCCAGCAAGAAGGCTGGAGGGGCACAAGAAGTCAGGAGAGGACGCAGCCAGGACAGCTGACCCAAAGTGGCCAATGGGGTATTCCATACCATGTGACATCATGCCCAGTATATAAATGGGGGAGTGGGGGTGGGGGGATTGCCGCTCGGGAGCTAACTGGGCATCGATCGGCGGGTGATGAGCAATTGTATTATGCATCACTTGTTTTGTATATTCCAATCCTTTTATTAGTATTGTCATTGTTTTATTGTTGTTATTATTATTAGTTTCTTCCTTTCTGTTCTATTTAACTGTTCTTATCTCAACCCACAAATTTTACTTTTTTCCTTCCAATTCTCTCCCCCATCCCACTGGGTGGGGGGAAGTGAGTGAGCAGCTGCATGGTGCTTAGTTGCTGGCTGGAGTTAAACAACAACAGTAAATAAAATTATAATCATTAGAAGTTGGCCTGTGCTGCTGAGACTGAGTATCTGTTCTTATTTTTGCATTAATGAATGAGAAGCTCAGAAAGTTGTGCTCTGAAGTTTCACAGAGTTTTACAGCTGTCAGGGTATAGTTCATATACCTTACCAGCTATAAAACTGAGTGCTAACTCACACAGAATCAAATAGTCATCTTTTTAAAGATGATACAAAATCAAAGTTTGTGCCAGTGAATAAATTAAAAAAAAAAAAGAGGGGAAAAAAAAGAAGAAAATTAAATTAAAATTGTGATTGTGCTTAACTAAAATGCAGGGATCTGCACTCTGATACCAGTATTGCTTTGAAGAAGAAAATGCATCAGTTGCCTGCAAACCAAGAAACCCAACAAATGAATAGTCCTGAGAGACAACAAAGCCTTCCTAAATCAGCACATCAATAATACCTTTCCTCTGTGAAAAATATCAGCCATCAACTTACCCTGACTTCCTGATGCCTGTTGACTTCCAAACTGTGAGTCCAAAGCTATCATCTGTTACACAGGAAAGGTACCATATAAATCAACAGCATTTTGCTTAAGGTAGCATCTTCCAGCCCTAACCTACTACAGATCTGAAACTCTGCACACATCTTCCCTTTCTGAGAAACAGTAATTTCCACTTCAGCTTGGTGACCATTCTGAATTCAGACATTTTAATCACTTGCAGAAATGTGTATGAGCATGTGCTGAAAATCAAGCTAAAAACTCACAACATAGCTTATCATCTCATACAACCATCAAGATCACTAGCTCAAATACCCAGAAATTCCAAAGACACTGGTTTTTGGCTTGTTTTTTGTAGAAACACATTCATGTGAAATGGGTGTCTATCATTATTTAACCTTTCCACTACAATAATTCCTAAGGGCTCTGTCCAAAGGGAGTCCTCAAAATGGAGAAAGAAGAATAAAGACATTCCTGGCCATCTGTTTAAAAGCAAAGTGAATGTGATAATCCTGCCCATAGAACAGAATAAGGCAATAAAAAAAACCTGCATGGACCCAATTCTGTACATCCACACAGTTTGCTACAGCGGTCAGGGGTACCAGTCTGGGCTAGAAGCACTACAGACAAGTAGTTGAGGACTTGGGTCAGTATTGAGATATAAAATGGACATACTGTTTTTCTTTCTGAAATAGGCACATACAAGATCAGTCTTTCCTATGAAGCATGGGGTAGTGTAGGCATGTTGAGTGAAGTTCATCTAATCACGTGTCGGTATCTACAGCATAAGCATAGGCAACATCTGCATCAGTCATCCAAATTTCACTTTAGAGATGGAAATTGGCATTTTTGGCCTATTTAACACATTCTGTAAGTTGTACAACACCATTCATCTCAGTCTAAATTCAACATCTAAACCAGGTCAGATGAATAGAACTCTATCTGCATTGATTATAAAGGGTTCCTACATCAACTAGCTCGGAAGTAGACATCTAAACATAGCTGAAATGAATTCCACTTAACTTCCTGTTTCACAAAAAGAATAGAATTCATTTCAGCTATGTTTAGATGCCTAGTCTGTGAAACATAGAAGTAATATATATCTTTATTTTAGCAAGTTTCAAATGTGTTTGAAGGAAGTTTCCAAAATTCTTAGGTTTACATTGTTGTTTTATTTCCATTAGGTCACAACATATCAAAACAAAACAAAAAAAGTATATGAAAAGTTCAACAGAAACTACAGAGTGTCATGAAAATTCTTATTTGAAAATTTTTATCCCTCACCTTGCAGTATTTTGCCATATTTTGCCCGGGAGCATATCTTGTTCAATCTGACAATCAGTAGACTTGCAAAAAATATAAAAATAGAATTCCTCTCATGTGCCTATATACTGATTAAATATCCATGTATCACCATGGTATTATCTTGGGGTTATAAGGAAAGTAATCAGTGGTAAAGAAAAACATAAAGCCTGATTCATTCCCCTTCAGCTGAATGCAGATATGTCTACTGCCATCAGTTCCAATATTATCACCACTGACGCTTACGTACTTGAGAGAAGAATCAGACCTCTCATTTGAAGCATTTGCATAGACCAAATTCACAGCAGCTGTAACCAGGCAAAACTCACTCCTGTTATGGTATTGAGCCCAGATACTTCAGATTTTGATTTGACACAATCTATCACAAACTCACAGTACCAGTCCTAAAAGTGATCCATAAGTAAAGATGATAATTTCTAAGCACTATACAGGGACCAAAAAGATACAGACTGAATTTCTGAGCTTTTAGCTCTGATACAGGTTCTTTCTGTAATCTTGGAGAAGCTACCTAGTTACTGTGTTTTACAGTTCCCAGCAAAATAAGGGGTATCATCTCCCCATTCTCTCCATTTTCCTCCATGGTCTTCTTTTAAATAATTTTGTACTATTGTGATTATTCAGCTAGATTTTTGATCTATGATCTTAATATTAGAACAAGATATTCTAAATTAAACATCCTTTAGATGTAGCATCACAAAAATTGTCTTATAAAGTATTTAAATTAGTACTAATTGAAAAAGTTACACTGATTTAACTACACTCATATAATTAGGATAATAAAAATACTACTTTTCATACATATTGTCCTGGTTTCAGCTGGGATAGAGTTAACTGTCTTCCTAGTAGCTGGTACAGTGCTATGTTTTGAGTTAAGTATGAGAAGAATGTTGATAACACTGATGTTTTCAGTTGTTGCTAAGTAGAGTTTAGTCTAAAGTCAAGGATTTTTCAGCTTCTCATGCCCAGCCAGCGAGAAAGCTGGAGGGACACAAGAAGTCAGGAGGGGACACAGCCGGGGCAGCTGACCCAAAGTGGCCAATGGGGTATTCCATACCATGTGACGTCATGTCTAGTACATAAACTGGGAGGAGTGGGGGCTGGGGGAATTGCTGCTCGGGGACTAACTGGGCGTCGATTGGCGGGGGGTGAGCAATTGCACTGTGCGTCACTTGTATATTCCAATCCTTTTATTATTACTATTGTCATTTTATTAGTGTTACTATTATCATTATTAGTTTCTTCTTTTCTGTTCTATTAAATTGTTCTTATCTCAACCCACGAGTTTTACCTTTCTTCTGATTCTCTCCCCCAACCCACTGGGTGGGGGGGAAATGAATGAGCGGCTGCGTGGTGCTTAGTTTCTGGCTGGGGTTAAACCATGACACATATACAAAACTTTGCATCACAAACTCTCTAGGGAAAAGATTACATGATGTATTATGCGTTTAGGACAACAGTGATTTCAAGTGAGGGTGAGGTTTCTTTTTATGACTCAAATGGGTAAGATTTTGATCTTGCACAGTGTTTGCTTTAGGGTGGTCCATAGGCCCAGCTGGATTTGGAATGAATATTCATGTACAAAGTATGCACAAAATTCTAATTTCTTATAGAACAAATAAAACCAAAGGCAGACAAATTATCTTTTCCTTCAGAGAGCTAACTTCCTTTGCACATAAAGCAAAACCCTTTTCTTCATTGTTCTCTGACTTACGTTCCAAGTACCATTACTCCACTAAAGTGACCCACAATAACTATCTTCACATCCTTAGCTGGAGTACATATGCTTCCTAAAGCAATTTAGTTCAGTGCTATCTTACTGTGCCTTACGTTAAGACACATCATATCACAGTCATTGCTGGCTTAGTCTATTTAAAAGACAGGTAAATCTTTAAGATGATCTGGCTCTCTTGTAATTATATGGAGTTAGTTTATGAAGTCCATCCCTCAGTTGCCTGTAGCTATTTTTCAGGTGCGTCAGATTTACAGTGTGGCATTTTTTGGCCTTTGTATTCCAATTGCCTTTCTGCACCTATGAGTGTATTCCTTCTTTATAGAGACTTTGGGAGACAGCATGCTTTGAATCGACAGCAATTGCACAAGGTGTGTATTCTTTTCCAGTGTTTACTGAATGATAGGATTTCCTCGGTCATCTTCCTTTTGTCACTAACAGTTACCTGTGTTCTGATGACAAGCAGTAACTTCTTAAACCATGGTAATCTGACTGCATGTCTTTGCCCTCAGGTTTGAATACACCATTGCTTCCAGGATCTGCTACCATCATAACTCCTTTTTTTTCTAAATCTCTCTGCAGTTTCTCACACAGCTTACTGATTAATGTTCTAACCTCTCTGTTTGTTCCTAGAGAAATCTTTGGAGTCACCCAGCTGACTTTCTGCTCAAACTGTCTTCATATGTGCTTAGTTTGGCAATCCCCTCTTACCTGCTTACATAACAAAGACTAATGGTATCTTACAATTATTTTAACTGTAGAAAGGTGGCTAGAACTCCTCCTGATATTAAAAAAAAAACAAAACCCCACCCCCACTCCAACAACAATAACAACAAAATAAACCCAAGGGTATTTTTTCTGTTGGTTTTTTGATTGTTTTGTTTTTGTTTTGTTTTTCCCCTAGCTTGGTATGATTCTTCCAGGACATTGTTGTTCCTGTAGCTTAGCTGAGTGGCAGACAAGCTATACATTGTCTTCCACCTTTAAACTGAAAGGAATTTTTTTTTCTTTGGTTTCTTTTCTTAACAAAATTGCATTCCATTTATTAAAGTGTTCAGATAATTTAATGTATTTTAAAAGCCTTTTACTGATACAAAACAATAAGAAGCAAATGTAATTAATTTAGCAAAATTAGCTTGATTTGGAAAGGTTATTTGGAAAAATCTTTCCTCAAGCATATTAGGGATGGAGGAAAGTTCACAAATGACATCATGAGACAGATGGGAAAAGAACACACCAGATTGCTATTGTTTTATTATATGAGATGGGTTAGGAAGGATTATGTCAGCTGTTAGTTCATTTGAGGAAATTATAAAGAATTTAATATCCAAGTGCTTCTGAGAAAAACTGCAGTTTGGGGAATTTACCACCTACAGTGTATGCTTAACACAGCAGTAAGCATGTATTATGTATCTCCCCTTTGTGCCCAGTCGCAGAGGATATGAGTCTTTTCTAGCCCTCAGTTACAGACCTAGTCCTTTCACTGAAACTGTAGAGGATCATGACTTAAGCATTGGAAGTCCCTAGATCACAGCTAAGACAACAGCTGTTGCACATATGCTCACGTAAAAAGAAAGAACACCACAAAACAGTAAAACCAACTATCCAGTTCCAGAGAGGAAACAATATCAGACACTGGGCATTGACAAAATGCAAGCTGTAAAACCAATGCTTTCCCCAGTCCTCAAGCCATTTACCATGTATTTTAAACTGTCTTAGACCATGAAAGGGTATGAAAAAATACTGTCTGGTGTGCAATAAACCTATCAGAACTTTTGCCGTGTGGGCTCTCTGCCAAAAAGGTATGACCTTTTCAAAATCGCAAAAGCCCCAATTTGCAAAAGGAAGACATTTAAGTGTGAAAGGCAATGGAAATTAGGCTCCTGAAAGATTAGGTCAAGTATTCAACAAGACATTAGGCATCATTCATGTGGAATTCGCAGAGTTACCTTGAGGAAAGAAAATCAGAGAAAACTTGCTGTCATACTCCAATTTCTGGCTTGCATCTTCCATGGGAAGGCTCCTGCAACAAGATACAGGAGAGGAGGAAGCTGGTATTCAGTAGTGTCTTGCTCTCAGAAAGAAAGCAGAGCTCTGAATCCCCAGGAAGCTGCTTTGGCTTCCAAATTTCATATTCACGTTTCATACAGAGGCGCTTAACATGCCAGCACTCAGCACGTTGGCTGCTTTGAATACTAATTTAGGTTCCTGTATTTGGTGTATAGTTATATCTAGGCATCTAAACCAGCACTGGAAATTCAGTTTTGAGTATCGACATTTTAGATGTTGCAGTGCTAAGCATCACAATGCCCTCTGTTGAATCCCTGACTGAATCATTTCTCAAAACAAGATTTGGGACTACAGAAAAATAAGGGATTAGGTATATAAAGGAGTACTAGAGTACGTAAATCACACATTGGGCAATCTGTGCCTGTCTTTGATGTATATAAAATACATTAAGATTGTTTCTGATCAGAATGTTTTCTGTTTTCTGTGTTTTCTATATATTACGGTTCTTCTATACAGGCTTAGATCTTGTCTAAACAGACACCCAGGATCTGCTCCATATAAAGCCCTTTAAATCCTGTCATCATACCTAACAAATACCAGCAAGACCACGCCTGTTATATTTTTGCATTGCTTGTTTCACAGTAGCAACACGTCTGAAAATAGTACCATTACCATGCCTTCCCTTTTCCTCCTCACCTATGACCTGATGCTTAAAGTTTTCTTCTAGGAAACACAGAGTGTATCTTGGCAGCCCAAGAGGATTTTTAATGTGACTCCCTTACTTGCTGTAGGGAGTATTTAGCTACTAGGCTTGTTGTTTTCAAATATATATGAAAAAAACCCCTGCTATTATTATTCCCAGGTGAAAAATAAGCATAATTACATGTTTCTCCTTTTCAAAGTATTTTGAAGGGACTGTAACATTTTAAATGAGAACTTATTGTTACTGCTGTTACACTATGTTATTACAGCTGTTTTTATTAAGACCTTTAAATGTATATAGTTTTATTCATATGCCTTATTTTGGTCTAAAGACTTTCCAACTACATAACTACATAGAATGAAGTATCATTATTATAAATTATTTTATGGTGTTTAGTGTTGTCTTTGCTAATGAAAACTATCATTATTTTTTTAAGCTCAGATGAGTTACTTTGGGACACCTACCATTCCCGCCTATCACTTAGGAAAAAAAACAACCACCACCAAACGTGGTAAGTACTGTAAGGTAAATTTGCCAAGCTCAACCATGCATTTGTATTTTGTGTTTCCAGCTAAGGCAGATTCCAGTGTTTAACTTAACATTAAAATAAGAAGCTATTTCTTTCATTGAACTTGACACCTCATTTTGCATAAGTTAAAAATCAAAACTTCACAATTCCAGTATGTTTTCAGTGAACCATATAGATTATGTGGAACTGCTAGGGGTATCTCAAGATGCTAGAAGCTGAAATCCAGAACAAGGTCTCCTGTGGTCTGCTTGTGGAATAATTTGGGTTTACAGTGGCAATCATGCTTCCCTAAATAGAAGAAGATGATTTATTATGTTAGAAACCAGTTGAAGAATCTCAACATTTTTTTTCTTGCTACAAACAGCTTCACAAATGATCTGAAAGCTCACTATGGAGCTTACAGGAATGCTTTCAAGCACTTCTTAAAAAAAATGGACAAAACCATTATATTAGATTGAGCTGTTTCTCCCTGACTATTTGGGTTTACAATGGTTTTGGTATGACATTGCAAAATACTGTAATTCAGCAGTTGTGTTATACACTGGTATTACTGCAGAATCTTGCTACATATACTACTACTGCAAACACTAACGAGTGCATGCAGAGCAATTGAGCAAGAAACATCTATTATGTAAAGTGCAGGCAATGTATTTTTGGTACTAACCACTGCTTATCTACTTAGCTATAACATGCCTACTCTGCTAAATAAAAGAAGTTCATGCAACAAGATGATGCCTGATTATCCAGGCTGTTTAATTGTCAGGGCACTCTCTGGATCTCTTCTGGGCAGCCTTTAATTGATGATATTCTAGAAAGCCATGGGGTAGTTAAGTCCAGGTCTGACTCCCATAGACAATAGGCACAAAACTGTTCAAGGACTGGATGCCTTCACTCCATATCTCTCTCCAACTTTAACAGAAAGAGCTTTGTACCTGTGCTACCACTACATGTCCTCATGCCACAGAACAAAATATGAAACATGCTGACTCAGTTTCACACTAGGAAAGAAACAGTTAGCTGAGCCTTTCCAGTTTTTAAAGCGATTTGACCTGAAAAAGAAAGCGGAAAAAAACCCAGTCCTGGGAAAATAATTCTGTCTTAAAATCATACAGTTCCTATACTGAGTCCTGAGCACTTCCAGAACCAAATGCTATGCAGTTGAGATGCATCAGTCTGCTCTACAGGGAACTGGCCTTAACAGTGGGGGAATGCTGTTCTATTTATCAATACACGTAGCCTCAGTGATATGGCTATCATATCAAACTTTCCTTTCATCTAGTTAACAGTGAAAATTCCTGATAATTATTCTTACCCATGATGTGACAATATTTTTTGTGCTTTCAGCAGACAGAAAAGACCAGAAAACAACTAAAGCAGTCATTTATTTTTTCCTGTAATCATGCCAAATATACTCCATTATGCTATGGTACATATTATACTATCTGAGTTATAATTCTTTCTTTCCCCAGAGGCTTATTTTGCTTATTTAGCCTTTCTTCTTAGCTATATACAAAGACAGTATTACATTGTTAAAAATACAGTGTAACGGAAGCTTTTGTTTAAAAGGATTTCTCTTTTGTTAGCTTTTTAAATGTCACTGTCTGCTGCTCTTGTAAAGAACTTCTCTTGTTGCAAGTGTATCTAATTCTTTTCACTCTGATAGGTTGACTTATCTTTCTGTAATAAAGAAGGTAGCTACATTACTAAATTCAGCCTTTATGCCTGCAGTGGCTGTAGCTTCGTTAGAGATGCATGCACCTGAATATAGAACAAATGTGCGTCAATTCAGGTGTCTCAGTGCTTGAACTAAAGGGAACTTGAAGACTTAAAAAGTGGAAAAGGAAAAGGACTTGCTATATATGGCTTAAAGTTGCTAAGCAGTGCAAGACAAAAGAAAATAATAAGAAATTGGAAAGAAGTGGAAAAAGTTATGTTTTTAGATAGTCAAAATTTCCTCCAGCATTGGTTCCTCCTGCTTACAACTCTGTAGTTACGTCTCAAGTCTTTGAAAATATGCTAAGGGAAGTAAAAGCAGTTTGACATCTGGGAGAAACAAGGGAGAGGAGAGGAGAGGAGAGGAGAGAAGAACTAGGAAGGGAGAGAGGGAGAGAGTGAGGGAGGGAAGAAAGGAAGGAAGGAAGGAAGGAAGGAAGACATGTATGTATGTATCTGTTCAGTTTTATTAAAAATACAGATATCTTCTAAGACAGTCATTTCCTTGAAAGGTAAAGCTTATACCTCCTATGATAAAGTTAATTTACCATTTCAAGCAAAGATGTGGAAGCTGGAAGGTAGAGTACATTTGATGCAGGAATGTCTGATACAGAATGATAGAGAGATAGCCTACAAACTGGAGAAAAATGAACAAAGCGTATGAATATACCTCCTGTGAAGTAAATGACACTATGCGAATAATGAAATGCAAAGGTAATATTATCATCAACAATCCATAACAAATCTGGGGAAAAAACTAATTTTTATCACCATTCAAATAACTGCAATGAGTTTCATCTATAATTATTTTTATATTCTGATAGCAATTAATAACATGTAAAACATTGAGGTCATTCAGTACTAAACTCTTCAGGTATAACTAAGAAGGTGTAATTTAATATACAGATACACAGTTACCTTAGCAGTGAATTCTGTACAGTGTTGGTTAATTCTCCTTCCCCTTGACTCTAAGAACTGGTGAGGTGGCACAAAGCAGCCAGCACAAGATATGAATTGGCGTGCTCAAAATTCATGTGTTCTCACTCAGCTCACAGAAATGAGTGAACCCATGTCAGTGTGGAGAGTACACAGAGGGAAAGAAATGGACATGTTCTGAAAGTTTGAAAATAAAGAATGCTTAGCTCCTGTGCACTGATTATCAGTGCTGACACAGACCACTAACCCTACAGCAGCTTTGAGCTCTCAGTGCATGATGTGTGGGAAAAATTGAGGTCTGAACACACCAGAATATAAAACTAGGAGAACTTAACCAGTTCCCTACTGTGCCAACTAGACCACAGAAACAAGTCCAAATCCATTTTTTTGTGTACAACTCATACCTTCACAAAAAAAAGAGAAAACCAATGCAGCTAGATAGAAAAGATTCAATCCTTATTCTTAAAAGTTTATTTATATTTTCCTCTTCTTGAACTCACACCTTATTCTACCTCTTTTAAATAATGGCAGTGGCAACATTCAAATCCATCTAATCACATAACAGATGGTTATATGGCAATTATATAGCAGTGGATATATATCACTTGCTTTAAAATTCCAGAAATATGCCTTAACTTGCCTTGCATCCCTCACAAGATTCCAAGTCACTTAGATTTAGGTATCTGAGCTCATGCTTTGGATCTCTGGGAATAAATGCACTCTTGCTGAAGCCCCCAATCGTAACAGAACACACTGGATGTACTTAAAATGAAGGTAGGGCTGCTGTTCTGAAAGGCAACATCTCCTGTTAGTGCTGAATACACATTACAATTGGTCTTAGAAACTCAGTTAATAAACTTTTGCATTAACTCCTTCTGTCAAACTGCGTGGCTCAACCTTAGAAATTACTCTTAATATTACCTCCAGAGGCTTTTTATTGCCTTCTTAATTCTCCTTAATCTGCCTATCCCTAGTTTTTCACTGCTTTTTCATTGCCTGTCTGTTCACAATAGAATCTAAAAATGCAGGGTTATGCACAGGCAGAGTCCTTTCTCTGTGGATTGATCCTTCAAGTCTCTGATTACAAGCAGAAGTATCTTCCTTAGTCCTGTTCTACTGTCATGTAAATCCACTGCAGATCACTGAGGAAACTGAGGGCTTGCTGTTCTCACAAATGCCCTTGACACAAAGTCCCGCTGGGCCAGTAATATTCTTTCTGCTATCTTTCAGTATCCTTGGTATCAGAGAAGGTATTTAAAGATAAAAATCTGTTTCACATAACGGGACAGAAGCGAAGATGCATTTTATGTAAATGAAGTTAAAAAGTCTTCAGACTTATTTACTTGAAGTGATTAAGAAAGCTGATGGAGTGTAATATGAATGGAGACATTTCTCCTGCCTCTTGACAATTGAATTTTGATTGGCTAGACTTACTGTAGTGCTGTGCATGTCGACTAGGAATAAAATGATTGTTAGCACTAGAGAATAATCTGCTAATAAGACAGACTTAATGTGCAATAGCCTGTATGGTATGGATGCAAATTTAGAATGTTTTAAAATGTAAAATGGGCTTAAGGGCTTTGCAGTATGTTTGTGTAGACATACTTCTCCATCCATCAGTGGGGCTTAGCATCAGTAAAGGGGTACTTTCAGCAGTTGAACATTTTTACCGTTTTCTGTGAATGTTCAGTCACGTAGTACTATTAACATTTTATGACACTGCATTCATATAATTTTATTCTGTAACTTGACCTTGGGAATGTTTATATTTTGAAGAATGTGTTTGAAAGGTACACAATATGTGGAAACCAAATAAATCCAGGGATTTAAAGTAGTTCCCTTTGGCTATGGCACCCAGAAGCATTTGAAACAACTGTCTTGATTAAAGCTAGTATAAAAGGGGAATTCACAAATACAGTCTGCTGTTGGACAGCTGTTTCACAAGATGCTGCTTTTCACCTTAGCTTAATAAATTTGTAAACCTCCTCTGTGTCCTGGCACTGCCTAAGTACTCCCTTTTTTAACTGCAGAGAAACAGTTTTCTGTCTCTGACACTCTATATTTCCACATAAGCAACCATGATAGTATTTTTCCTTATAAACATCCTAAGAAGGAAATGTCACTGTATTGTTTATTTCTATGTAAAAGAAACACTGGATTCCCACCCACATACAAAATCACTTCCATCTCAGGAAGAACATAGGTTTATGAGGTAGGATTCAGCTGAGATAGGTACTAGGAGACCAACATCTAGGTTCGTTTTACTTGCCCAGATTAACAGCATTTAAATCAACCATTAATTCACACATAAACTTTAAAGGATTAAAAATGAAAGACTAGAGAAAAATATGTTTCTTCTCCCTCACATACTGCTAAATTTTGCTCATTGAACTCAGATTTACTTTTGTACTGATGAAAGTACTAAAGGTTTTCACTGATTATTACCAGTGTGAGTGTCATGGCTTAACCCCAGCCAGCAATTAAGCACCATGCAGCCACTCATTCACTTCCCCCCACACCCAGTGGGATGGGGGAGAGAACTGGGAAAAAGAAGTAAAACCCATAGGTTGAGATAAGAATGGTTTAATAGAACAGAAAAGAAGAAACTAATAATGATAATGATAACACTAATAAAATGACAACAGCAATAATAAAAGGATTGGAATATACAAGTGATGCACAATGCAATTGCACACCACCCGCCAATCAATGTCCAGTTAGTCCCCAAGCGGCGATCCTCCCACCCCCACTCCTCCCAGTTTGTATACTAGATGTGACGTCCCATGGTATGGAATACACCGTTGGCCAGTTGGGGTCAGCTGTCCTGGCTGTGCCCTGTGCCAACTTCTTGTGCCCCTCCAGCCTTCTCGCTGGCTGGGCATGAGAAGCTGAAAAATCCTTGACTTTCAGTCTAAACACTACTTAGCAACAACTGAAAACATCAGTGTGTTGTCAACATTCTACTCATACTGAACTCAAAAATATAGCACTGTGCCAGCTACTAGGAAGACAATTCTATCCCAGCTGAAACCAGGATAGTGAGGGACAAGTGTGATCCACAGTCCTTGTCAGACCTCACAGTTCTCATCTTTATAGGTCTATACTGTGGATAGATACAATGCAGACAGTCACGTCACCATGCTACTACTGCACAGGAACAGCCTCATCAGCAAGGTGATGCAGTGATGACTCAACACTTCAGGGGTTTTCTTCTTACATTTTTTTTACTCAAAACTTTCAGAACTATGGGCACACAAGACATACATAGCTGAGCTCCAGGAGACATAAATGATGTTGTTAAACACAGAATAAAGTTCTAAAAAAAAAAAAAAAAAGTGTTTGAAATCTCAAAATTCAAAAGTACAGTCTCAGGAGGTTATAAAAGCCTATCTCCCTAGCAGTTCCAAAACGTTTCTCTCCATTACAGAAGACAGTAGATGCATACAATTTTAATGAGATATGACTATCTTTCCAGGACCATGTCCAGTAGTTAGTTTTCTATTGACCCCAGACACTCCCAGCTATTCACCTGGGCTACAGCCTAGACCACAGATACATATTCTGCCACTCTCCACCTCACTCCTTCTTGACATATTTTCTGTTTTGTTTTAAAATATTAACTCTCTCAAAGTGTTTTGCTCTGAAAATCTGCAGATTGACAAATTGCTTTTGACTTTTAATGTCAAATGTACTATAGTTTATAGTCTTTCTTGTATCACTTGTCACCTGTGCTAGAGCAGAAAGTGGCATCAAAAACCTTCACCATTCTTTGTGGAGCCCTCCTACGGAAGCAGGCAGGAACAGTTTTTGTTTCCCATATACTCCTGGCTTGATATTCACACTGTCTGTTACAGAACAGCAGCATGACCCTTCCTATTTCTTTGCACCTCTGATCTTTTGGGGATAGTATGTTGAATGTGCAGATGTGTTTCTGCTGACCACAGGTACAACAAAGCCAAAGGCAAGATATCATGCATCTCTGAGGTCAACGGTGCCCATACTGCTTTCTACTTTCTTCTTATGATTTGGGCTAAATACATTGACTACTGCAGGGCAGGGCAGGGCAGGGCAGGGCAAAATCACTCAACCTCAGAAATCTTCATTTGCCTACAAGTAATGGATTTTGTTTGTTTGGGGTTTAGTGGCTTCTTTCTTTCTTACTGTCATATATCTGTTGAATATCCTAATTTGCAAACATCATGTTTTGCATGTCCTTTGGTTTGGTTTTAACAAAAATAAAGGAAAAAGGCATGTCCCACCTTAACATAGCCAAGTTTTCATAATGAAATATAAGTATTTGGCTTGTCAATCTGTCAGTGATTTGTCTTAAATAATTCAATTAAGTATTTAGGAGACTATTTTCATCTCCAAGCTAGTTTCTTAATTCCCATTGCTACCAATGAGAGCAATATGCATGCATGAAAGGACAAATAAAACTTTTCATATTGTTAAACCTCATTGTTGATATTTTTATGGGTAAAAAAAATTATAATCCTGTCATTCTGGAGTTTAATACTCCTAGTGCAAGGAAGATGAGTCAGAAACCTAGCTGCCATCACTGAAGGATTAATACTGTATCTTTCTGTTGTATTCATGAATGCACTCCAAGACCTCTTCAAAATGAGACCAAAATAAAACTCACTTAATTTCACTTTAGTCACAAAGATGCATTTATTTTCCTAAAGCAAAGACTTGTCATGCATTCAGATGTTCCATTCCTTCCCCTAGAGAACACATATGTCACCTCCATGCTGTCTCAGCCCACTGAGGGAATAATAATTTTTAATAAGACTGTTATAAAAAGACAGTTTAATTTGCATGTGAAAGATTCTGTTATGAGAGCAATTATAAAGAGCAACCATGATTACAGATATCAAAACAAACAACCCTGAAAACAATTAACATTTTATTGTCTGGACAACATCGTCAGAAGATTACCAAATTGCAAAGGTAAACATGGTATGTCAGTTGTTTACTGATGAGATGGAATAAAGTCAAAGCTAATGACTACAGTGGTGGAAACTCTATAGAACCAAATGTTCTCTGAAAGAAATAAAACTGACATATTTTGAGAAAAATAAAGTGTACTTGCATTTTTATACATTTCTTTAAACACTGAAATTCTTTCTTTGTTCCAGAAAATCCCCTTATGTCAGATTGTCCTGGTTTCAGCTGCGATAGAGTAATTGTCTTCCTAGTAGCTGGTACAATGTTATGCTTTGGGTTCAGTATGAGAAGAATGTTGATAACACACTGATGTTTTCAGTTGTTGCTAAGTAGTGGTTAGACTAAAGTCAAGGATTTTTCAGCTTCTCATGCCCAGCCAGCGAGAAGGCTGGAGGGGCACAAGAAGTTGGCACGGGGCACAGCCAGGACAGCTGACCCCAACTGGCCAACGGTGTATTCCATACCATGGGACGTCACATCTAGTATAGAAACTGGGGGGAGTGGGGGCGGGGAATCGCCGCTCGGGGACTAGCTGGGTGTTGGTGGGTGGGTGGTGAGCAATTGCCCTGCGCATCATTTGTACATTCCAATCCTTTTATTACTACTGTTGTCATTTTATTAGTGTTATCATTATCATTATTAGTTTCTTCTTTTCTGTTCTGTTAAACCATTCTTATCTCAACCCAGGAGTTTTACTTCTTTTCCCGATTTTCTCCCCAGTCCCACTGAGGGGGAGGGGAGTGAGTGAGCGGCTGTGTGGTGCTTAGTTGCTGGCTGGGGTTAAACCACGACACAGATATGGGAGATTATATCTCACTTGTGAAATCAAAAGATGACTATATAGATTTTTTTTTCCTGTGTTCAGAACTGGATAGTGTGTGTTCATTTCATTATGTCCTCCCCCAAAAGAGAGGGCACAATGAAACGTTTCTGGCAAAATTTTGCTTTTACCAGTGGTGGATGAATATGATTTTATGTTTTAGACTATTGACATTTATCGCCACAGAGTTAAATGTAGCAACCTCTGTCTAGGAAGGAACATTTGGAAATAAAGTAAGAACATCTTAAACTGTGCTTGCCTGTCAAACACATCTGGCAATGCATGTCAACAGAGACTGAAAGTCTGTTGAAAGAATGGTATTTTAATTGAAATTTGTGGATTCAGAATAATATGTAATTACTCACATCCCCATAAAAGGTGTAATTAGGACTTACTAAGATAGCATTCATTTGGCAAGTCATTCATTAGATATGCTCATACCTACTGGAAAACATTTAGGTGGGCAAGATTTTGACTGGGACACTTTCAAAGACACTGCCCTTTTCCCACTGAGGAAATGTAAGCTTATTTCAAAAAACACAGCCTACTAAATGCATATAATCTAGCCTCATTAGAAGTCTTTAGTTTGTATCCTACAAAGTGTTCCTAATATCTTCCAGAACATTTTCTAAAAGAAGTGATACCCTGTCTAAATCAAAGTTCTCTGTCACCAGGGTACTTGTACAAATCATAACAGATGGTTTTATGAATTCAGTAGCTGAAATACACAGGTAGTTACCCCTAAGATAGATATGCTAAAGAAATATAGCAACACATAATCTTTTTAGATAAAATTGCCTCAATTCTGTAGAATAGCTGTGCAAATACTATTTGTCAATTAGATGTGCACTTCTCACAGTTCAAAACCCACACTGGATGTTTGGTGACATGAACTCATATTTCTCCCTTGATAAGATTTTTCCAGACATCTACTTCTCCTATTCATTTTGAAAACTATTGCTGAAAGACAGCATGACGCACTCTTATTCTACCAGTTCTCATTCCCATGAAGGAGAATCTTTCTTCACCTGGAATAAAAGTAATTTCTGCCATATGAAATGACTATTCCTGTGTGTTTTACCTTAACCAATGAGAGTGACCCTTTCCAAAAGCATTTTGAATACTTTCTCACTTTTTCTACTCAGATAAAAACATTTTCCTAGAAATGTTAATACATCCCCTGTGATGTATTAATACTTCCCTTGAAATATCTTGCTTACCAAATGCTAATCAAATGACAGTCACCTTACATGACATGTATGTCTCAGGGAAGTATGGAAGTTTGCTTGCTTACTTATCAAATGTAGAAAAATATTTGCAGAAAACCATCTTTCAAAAAAAGTCTTCCCTTGTGTACAGTGAGAAATCTTTCCTTATGCAAGGCATTTTAGTATTTTAAAGCCTATAAAGGTGAAGAGATTTTTTTTTGTGTATGCGTTCTATGTATCTTTATCATGTAATGACTAATTAATATAATGCTTGCCATTGCTACATGTTTTCCTGAGCATTAAGATTTTCTTTTTGTTCACCAGATTTGGAAATTAATTTATTATGGACCTTTAATCAGTGGTTTTTGAGTTATTCAAGAATGTCCACAAATTTTTTATTCTTACAGCAATTAATACACCTATTTAGTTAGACCAGTGCCTTAACATATTTTTTAACCCTCTTTTGCACCCACGTAATTTCATACATTGTATCTTTTTCTAATTCATTAAAAATGATATTTCATTCATACATTTTTAGTGGGAAAAAGATCTCTGTCAGCCTTGAATTTCAGCATGTTATTTCTTCTTGTATGTTTGACTTTCTTCAGTGAAGCCTCCTAGCCCACTGGCTTTTTCTACTTAAAATTAGTAAATGTCTCCTGCATGTTCAAGCTTATAATTTCAGTACTTTTTGCTCAATCACTATTTAATACTGCTATAAATACTACATTTGGGATAAAAATTTGTTGTTGTCTGTGCTGTGCAAATTCTTCTCACTCTTGCAAATGCTTACAAACCCCATTGTAATTGTCATGTCTCTTCAAAACACTGGATATCTTGTTTTGTGTAACACTGCATGTTGCCTTTGTTTTGTCTTGCTATTTGTGTGACTCCAACTCTGAACTCAGAAAACACCTTTCTGATTCTCTTTTCCTTTAATAATTTGGGATTTTCATTATTACTACAGGACTGGAGTATCACAGACACTATATATGCTTCAGTCCAGACTTCATGACTTCTTTGCTTGGCAAATTAGATTTTAAGGGGGTAATTCTGGGTCTCTCATATGATGTTGAGTGTTTTGTTCCATTATAATCTGATCTGCTGTTTAAGCTCCCAGATGCAATGAGACTGATTCTTCAGTCTTATGTCTGGGACAGATTCCTTCATGCTTCATTTCTGTATCCTTGTTTAAAAAACGTGAATCAATCACCAACATTTCAGTTCTGTAGCACTCAGATTTTAGCAAGGCTCTTGTGCTTGAGTTAACTTAAAATTTTGCAGGAAAAAAATCAAATAAAAATCCATAATAAACTACTGCAAAAATAACATTAACTGGTTTGCCTTCTTCATGGAGCCACTGCTTGAGAATGCAGAATAAAATAGTCTGGACTTCCACCAGCTGTCCTCTCCATATTTAGAAGTTATTAAAAAGTTATTATCTGCTGAAGTTATTGTGACAGAATCATTTTTGAACAGTAATCCTTCAGTGTCAAGGAACATAAGAGGAAGTACTTCATTGTCTGGGATTTAACTGATTCATTAACTGAGATTCAACTAAACTCATGTAAGTAGAAGTTCTAAGTGGCTCCTTGTAAACATGTTTTACACTTACAGTTCCTCAGTTTCCAACTGGTACTGCTTGCTGATTTCTTACAGGTGCAAAGGATACTAATAGTCACAGCTGCTCCCCAACTCCAAGAATTTTGAAACAGCCCCACAGTTTTCAGTCCCATCACTGTTGCTATTCAAACATCTGTGGTCAACCTTTTGGGAGTATCATGAATTAGCACAGGTCAGAATTCCCCCACTGTTGTCCTTGTCCTTTGCATCCAGAAGAGTATCATATGTCTCTGTGTTAACAGAGAAAAACAAATGCCAAATAAAGCTGAATAAGAAATAAAAAGTGAAATGTTTGTGGTCAGAAGAAGCATTTACAGGAAGTGTATCAGTCATTAATTTTAGGCTGGCTGTAGTCAGGATAATGTGAAACTGAAAATGTCATGTGGCTTTTTACTGATCCTGGAAACACCTACCACAGCTCTTCAAAAGAATTTTCTTACTCCTCTAGCAAGAAAAATAGAATGGTCCCTCAAAAGGAATGTCTACCTTTTCAAAGCTGTATATATCTTCTTTCTGTAAGTTTTCAAAAATGAATTTGAATGTGCTAGAAAATTTTGTGGTATGCAAAGTAGTTTGTTTGGTGTTTTTTTTAACAAATATGTTATTTGCTAAAGACTATTTATTATTGAGTTTCATGCCTCTGAAGCAGATTGGAAAAAGATTGGAAGCTGAAATTTGAAACCCAGGTTTGGAAGATCAAATGCCTTTGGATTAGATCTGCACAGACTTTTGTTTTCCATAAATTCCATTGGGTATCAACTAGGTTCAGAGAATAATAAATATAGCCATTTACCTACCAGGTTAATGAACAGCTTGCTGTGGGACTCTGGAGTGTTAATGAACATCTGACTAATTTTCTAGTGAATCGTATATATCTGCACATGGTCAGAAAAAGCTAAATACAGGAAACAGCTAAGCAGATGCCCTAGCTATTAAAAGTACAAAACGATGTCAGTGTAAATTGGTTAGCTGCTGCTTTGTTTCTACTGCAGTTAGCCTACTCGTATGCCCCTAGCAGAAGTCAGGTCAAGCTTGGACATTAAGAAATTTCATGTCCAGGTTTTACAATGCCAAGCAGGCAAGTTACTTTAAGGTGCAATTAACACAGTAAAAGAAAAATACACCAGAGGGGAAAAAAAAAAGTTCTAAGACTGAACAAACACTAATCAGCATATTTGATGTTTGAAAAAGTGTCAGATTAACATCATCTCTTAGGTGAGTGGGGTTTTTTTACAGTGCTTTCTGCTGGTCTTAGCATGCAATTAAGCTGCCATCTAACGTGCTGTACATAGAGAAATCATAATTTGCAATGAGCATGCTAGTGGCTCTTATTTCTGAAAGCATTCGAGTATGCTTGACTATTATGTATGGTATTGTTGAGGTCTCTTCAGGAGTCAAAATTGCTGAGGCAGCCTTCAAAACTCTGTGTATTGAGAGACGTAGCAGCAAAGAAGGAATCTATCAGTGTAGTCTTGTTTTCATAGCTTCCACTACTGAGGGCTCTGCTAGAGCTGACAAGATGCTACTGTGAGGAAGCTTGTAGTGGTCCTGAAGCACAGCTGCTATTGGAGAACATAAGCAGATACTGAGAAGATACATGAGATGATGAAAACATTTGGCAAAATGAAAAAAAAAATTAAAAATGGCAAGACAAACTGAACAGAAAAAAAGCAAAAGTTAGCTTGACATTTAAAATATTCCTTTTTTAAGATACCCGTGACCAAGGAGAAACAGTTGAGATAAATTACCTAATCATCTGTAAATTGAATCCTAATTTTGGGAAATCTTAGAAATAATACTTAAAAAAAAAATCTAGAATGATGAAGAAAATGTAAGAAAGCTTATTTCTGTTTACCAGTAAGCTAAATTTAATATTGTCTATTGTAATAAATGGGGGTGTGGTGAAGAGAAAAGAGAACATTCAGTGAATAAAAAAATTAATAGGTATCAGGCCAGATGAGATTTTTATTCCATAAAAAGGCTATAGAGTGGATTTCATCCTGCAGAAGGTCTTCAATGAACACAGTCCTTCGAAGATAAAGACAGGCTGTTCTTGTCACTGACCATGTAATGGGAAAAGGTGATCTGCTGTGTCATAATACCATTCTTTCTCCACACTATGTTATATAACATCCCTGAGCCTACACGTCTTATACCAACAAGGTCTGTGATTCTCATTGTTCACAGCTTCTTTACTGGATGTCTTGCTTTTAGGGCACAAAACCCCATAATTTACAACTGCAAGAGGAATAATGGAACACAGGGAGAGCTCCCCTCCATTAAGTGACTGCTCTCTGGAATTCGTTCACTTTTTTCACACTAACTGGAAAGGACAGAAAAAGTGTTTTAAAAAAACTTGCAAATACTGAAAAATTGCACTAGCACTAGCATATTCCAGCATAAATTCCTGAACAAAAACATTGAGTTTTGAGCCAATCTGATACCAAATTCTGTCACTGAGGTTTTACACTCTCAGATGGGACTTCAAGCCGGAAAGCTTTCTTCTTTCAACATCTTTCTCTGGTCTTAGACCTCAGATTAGGCCTACCTTTCCCATGATGTACTACAGTCATGTGACTGTCCTAATCAGCAAATGATCTCAAACTGAGGAAGTTCAGGCTTTCCCCTGGTGCACAGTCAAGCCATAAATCTTGGGAAAAAAAAAAGAGTAGCAATTTGAAACATTTGAACTAAATGTCTGCAAGGCCTCACCAGAAGTTGTAGTTTTACAGTGACTCAGAACAAAACAAAATGTCTTCTTTGTTTCAACAAACCAAAATGTATGTATGTTTTTCTAACACGGAAGTGAAGCTGATTTTGTGGAAGCTGCAGTTCCATCTAATAGTTACTTCAACAGAAACCTCTCTAGATTCCACTCTGGATTATCTAAGGTACTAATCATCACTGCATGACTGACACCAACCTGAGTTAGGCATTTAGTGTGAGGTATCCTCCCATCACACATATCACCACATATATGGGAAACATCCCTTTTTTATAGTCCAAAGCAGAGAAGCCAATGGGTAGTCTCTGAGACAGGACATTTTGCCACAGCTATATCCCAGAAAGCTGTATCTTATTTTGGAACAATGCAGAGTCTCCTTAGTGGCAAGTAGTACATAACATGGACAAAACTATTTTGTTCACATTTTCATAATCCTCTAATAGTATAGTACAGCATAATGCAAAAAAGGAGATCCTTTCATTATGCTGCATACTACAAGACCAAAAGATATTTAATAGTATCATTTAAAACATAAATATTAGGACTGGGGAAAAAAACTGCATCTGCCTTCAGATACGTATATATAAAGGGGCCAGAAAAAAATTACATACTGCTTAAGTCAAATTTTGACTCTTAAACAGAGGTATGGAGAAGAAATTAATTGTTGTATTGCTTTTGACTTGCCCTCTGACATTTCATGAATTTCATAATTTCATTCTTCAGTAATGTATTTTTAATTTAATTGAATGTATTTAATTGAAGACATTTTCTGAAAATAGTGAGGAAAGGAAAAAAAAGGATCCTAATAACCGTAATATGAATAATAACAGCATTAAAAAAACAGATGTTTCTTGGATGATTCACAAAAAGCAGCATTTTCTTTCTAAAAGGTCTTAAGCATGTTTATAAAATATGGTTGTTAGAATGAATTACTATATTCTAAAGCCAGACAGAATCACCATGATTAATATTTGACTCTGTACATAATGCATCCCAAAGAACTTCCTTGAATAAAGTGTTTTGCAAGGAATTCCATAGAATTAGAGAACAAACGCGCAAAACCTCAGCACATAAATCTTATCGTATCTCCTTCAGCATCACTATTCTCCAGGAGGCAGACACTGGTGCGCTAAGTCTGGCTTAGACTCTTAGGGCCTAACTCCATGAGCTGTTAGGATATCAAAAGAGCAGAATTTAGGCATTACGTGGAAAGGTATGATAGTGAAAATATCAATTATCACTGACAAATCCTGGAGATTCTTGAATTCTGTGAAGAATTTACGTGCTTTGCTTTTTTAGTGTCTAGCCACAACATTGCATTTTCACGGCACTGCATCAGAATTAATGGATCAGCATAGTGCTGGAAATAAGAATGAAGGAAG
The DNA here is from genome assembly GCF_000737465.1 of Haliaeetus leucocephalus. Classification (NCBI taxonomy): domain Eukaryota; kingdom Metazoa; phylum Chordata; class Aves; order Accipitriformes; family Accipitridae; genus Haliaeetus; species Haliaeetus leucocephalus. Next base: position 1,139,061 of record NW_010973220.1, on the reverse strand, counting down.
GCTGCACAGTACCGATCTTATCATTTCATGTGCCTGCAAGCACGTGCAGAACAGCTAGTAAAGGCTAGTGGGAACAGAGAGATCACACCCTTCAGTGGCTCAGGAAATCAAAGTCTGGATTATTTTACTCCTGCATCTGGTCAGAATCCAGAAATGAACCATTAAACCTCCTTTCACCCTCATCACTAGCTGTAGGCTAATCACAGTGCGCCTGTCTGCTGCTGTAGAGGAGGGAAGCCTCCGGTGGTGATCAAGCGACAAGACATTATCGAGATGTGATAACACATACTGACAGAATCGGACTCCATATGTAATGTAACATTAGTTGACTTTTTGTTTTAAAAAATATGTTGAATGTCAACCTGTGGTTTAAGGAATAACTTAGGGCTTAAAGCAACGACCAAGGGTATAGATAACAAATCATCAATTTTCATCTCTTAAAATTCTTCCACTCATTTTCATAAACAGCTTAAGGTGTCCATGTTCTAGTGTGGTGGTGCTGGGACTGAAAGAATGGGGGAGGTAGCTTTTACTCCTCCCTTCCAATAATAAGTTATTCTGTTGTTTAGGAAAAAACCTCAAGGTCTATAAGGAAGGATTTTTGGTTTGTTGGCTTTTGTGTGTGTGTGTGTGTGTGTGTCCCAGTCATTCTCTTCTGGAAAGGTAAGGATGTGGGTTCTGGTATTAAGTCTGGAATTTATCTTGGGTAGCATTCAGCTCATCATATACAAACATCTGTATCTGAGCTAGCCACATGTATGGGCACTGTCGTGGTTTAACCCCAGCCAGCAACTAAGCACCACGCAGCTGCTCACTCACTCCCCCCTCACCCAGTGGGATGGGGGAGAAAATCGGGAAAAAAGAAGCAAAACCCGCAGGCTGAGATAAGAATGGTTTAATAGAACAGAAAAGGAGAAACTAATAATGATAATGATAACACTAATAAAATGACAACAGCAATAGTGAAAGGATTGGAATATACAAATGATGCGCAGTGCAATTGCTCACCACCCACCCACCAACACCCAGCTAGTGCCTGAGCAGCGATTCCCCGCCCCCACTCCCCCCAGTTTATACACTAGATGGGACGTCCCATGGTATGGAATACCCCGTTGGCCAGTTTGGGTCAGCTGCCCTGGCTGTGTCCTGTGCCAACTTCTTGTGCCCCTCCAGCTTTCTCGCTGGCTGGGCATGAGAAGCTGAAAAATCCTTGACTTTGGTCTAAACACTACTGAGCAACAACTGAAAACATCAGTGTGTTATCAACATTCTTCACATACTGAACTCAAAACATAGCACTGTACCAGCTACTAGGAAGACAATTAACTCTATCCCAGCTGAAACCAGGATAGACACTTTTATGGATCAACTTATCTCATCCTAAAGCATATGCTCAAAATAGGTCAGAGGATTAATATCCTAAGCGTTTTTCTCCACATACACTAGAAGTCATTGGGGGTAACTTTCTCAGATACCACCATTTATATTCAGGATATCTATAGTTAGGCAAGATGAATCTGACCCTGGTGACTTCTGTAAAATACGGATACTACTCAGGGAACAGGGAACGTTTTGCTGTGTCTTTTATCTGGTAAATCTTGAGGTCATTTCTACCCAGTGGAGCTGCTGTAACAGTACTAGAAATTGACCCTGAAACATTCCTCAAATGAGCAGACTACCATTTCCTGACAGGAGGGGTAGCAATAGGTGCTGAATTTTGATTTTCCATGCAGGATGATACCTCAACTCCCTAAAAAGAGTATTTGACAACATTTTAAAGAGTAAATTTCATGCATTTCTTAAGGAGAAAGCCAGAGGCACTTGTGGTTGGAGAGCAACATCAAGTCTGTGCAGCCAATGTCTTGGTCTAGGTCTAAGAAGCCATCTCTGTATCAAGTTAACTTGGGTTCTAAGGCAGCTCATTTCTTTTCATGTGTTGTATAAAGAGCCTGGACAGCTAATACCCCTATTTCATGACCCATATTTAAAATTACATTTTGATACCTGAGAACTGGTTAATCTTTAAAATATTCAATATCAATCATGTCAATAGCATATTTCTCAAAAGGCACATCATGGAGCATTCTGATAGTGTCACACAAGCATGCAAGTATAATCCTTCAACACTAAAAGCAGTATCATGCAGATTTTAGTTCTCATCAAAAATAGACATTCAATCAGTTTGAAAAGATTTTTTATGAACCTGTGTTAGTTAGCGTTAATAAAAACTTTAGAAATTACATCATCAGCTGTGTCATCATGCTTGGGACCAGTATCAGGATGAATGGCCTGTAATTGTCCAGGTCCTCTCACTTGTGTTTTATATAGAATTAACTTGGTCCTTGGCAAAGTGCTTTAAAACTTTAGCTGAAACCTATTAATATCTGATAATTTTCTAAAGTCTAATTTTACTAGTTGATATTTTATATCCTTCTGGCTGATATGAGAATGGAGCATATGTTGTCATCATAACAAATGTATTTTCAAAGGGTTTTCTCCAAATGCAGATAGAAATAACAGAACACTTCTCTCCATGCTAGATTATTGCTGTTAGCAGTTCAACAGGTTCGCATTTCTTTAAAGAGAAGACAAGTGAATTTGTTAGAATAAGTACACACTTTGTACAGGTGGAATTTTCCACAGATCCAGTAGATGAAGAGCCAAAAGGAAGAGGAAACAGCAGCTAATCTATATCACTGTATTTAAAAACAAAAATAACTGTCTAAATTACCACAACTTAATTTTAAAGAGGAAAAAGGGCGCTTTTCCTTTATTGTCCTTAGTAATTTAATGAATCCTTGAAGGTAAAAAAAAAAGCCTTCCCTATTTGAGAGTAAACAGCGCCCTCTTCTGGGACTTTCTGTGAAATGCATGGCAATTAAGATTCTGGACACACTGCGCGAAGCCCTGTTTAGTTCTCTGTGCACATATCATATAGGAAAGCTGACCATTATTTCTTTTAAATCTAGTGTGTCATTAGCTTGAGGAAGTATAAAATCATATTTTTTTCTACTTATTCTCCTTGATATTTTTTATCTCCCAAGGACCTAATTTTCTTTGTTACAGAGCTAATCACAAACTGCAAAAGCAAGGCAAAAGGAACATATGGTTTTTTGGATTCTTCAGTTATTAGTGACACATTATTAGCATACTGCAAAATCCTATCCCGTTCATCTTTTAAATTATTAAACACTCTAAGACCAAATGAAAAGGCACTCTCTCCTTATTAGACAGCTGCATGTACTGTGTTAAATGGTTGGCCAATTTTTATGAATTATTAATAAACACAGTAATTTAGCCGAAAGAAAGTTCATTAATGTCTAAAGGATTAATAATTACAGTCTGGCAACCAGTCTCCCCCTCTCTGTGGAGCAAGTATTCTCAAATTGTACCTACTGACAGCAGGTACATTTTTCAAATCTTAGGTGCATATTTCTAGTACGGTGTTCATCAAATATAAACTGGTTCTTCAACTTATCAGCAACTGCCACAGACAATAATACTATGCTATTATAGATGTTGCTGCCAATCAAATCATCACAGGTGTAACAGTACCACATTATGGGAAACCACTTGTGACTATGTTAATAGGAAGTGCTGCTAAAATGACAAGGGGCACAGACTTTATCTAGACTGTTAGTACTGACAATCGTAATTCATGGGAGTAATATCTTCTAGCAGTGAAGCTTCCAAGATTTATGAAAAAAGTCATTGTGAACAGTTCTCAAGTATATCTTGTAGTCATTTTTGTACGAAACACTGTAGAATCTGTTGTGAATACAAGAAATGCAATTATATCTAACTCTAAATATTCCTACTTAGGTGTATGTACAGAAACATGTATATTTATGTACACAGACATCCCAAACAGTCTGTACAAAAGTATTTTTGTGTGTGTGGAGATATATGAAAATTATGAGCATCGTGGAAAAAGTTTTATTTGGGAAGTTGATGTATGTGTATATAGAGAGAGTACACACATAGACTATTTACTAAACTTATATGCATACTGGATTTATCTTTTAAAGAAAATAATTTATGGTTAATATAACATGAAAGTGCTTATGTTGTTTTACTTCATTCTTTTAATAAAAGTAATGAATTTAGTAGGAAAACCAAGCATAAATTATATTTAAAGATATTGTAAATCTCTTTTTCTCATTAACTTAGAAGGAATATAACAATGAATACACTAAAAGCTTTTAATTTTTGCAAATAATTCTGCTCATAATTATATATTATTATTTACAAAAATAAGGGACAATGCTCATTAAAAATCAAAGGGGGGGGTGTGTCTTTTTGTTATAAATTATGACCTCAAACCAAGAGAAAGGCCAGTATTTCCAAAGCCAGTAACTAAGTTATCATAATTTGTCAGTGCAAGTTGATTAGACCACCTAAACCACACTGAAAGGAAAGTTACTTCATTTAAAGAATTTCAGAGCAATCTTTTTAATCACTGAAATAATATTCTTAGCTCTTCTAACTATCACTGTCTTCTCTGGAGTATTTCAGCATGGATTTAAAAAGCCTAAATTTGGAAATCTCCTCTGAAATTTTTCTCTGTCACTTTTGAATTAACAGTGTTCTTCATCCTCCTCTGACCAAAGAGTGTATTTAAAATCAGCCTCTGAATTTTGGAATTAATTTTGTACCTCTTGAACTCTGTAAAAATTCAAAGTAGTTGCCCCCTTTGTGATATAAATAATTGTATACATATACACATACATAATACATATTTATAGCACATTTGTGAAGATTATTGCAACCTCACATGCACTGTCTTTCTTATACTGAACCTATAGCCAGTCATTTCATAGACTACAAATACATGTATACAATTTAAGGGAGAGAATTAAAAGAAGAGAAATAGCTTCAGAATCTATGCTAACGTTAAAAAGGATTCAACTATTTTGTATGGTAAGTGTTCAAATGACCAAAGTACTTTTTTTTTTCCGCTTTTATGGACTAATCACAGAATCACAGAATGGTTGAGGTTCAAAGGAACATCTGGAGGTCATCTGGTCCAACCCCGCTGCTCAAGCAGACTGCCCAGGACAGTGTCCAGATGGATTTTGAATATCTTCTAGGATGGAGATTCCACAACCTCTGTGGGCAATCTGTGCCAGTACTCATTCACCCTTAGTAAAAAAGTGTTTCCTGCTGTTTAGAGGGAACCTCCTGTGTTTCAGTTTGTGCCCATTGCCTCTGGTCATCTCACCGGGCACCACGGAGCAGAGCCTGGCTCCCTCCTTTTTGTACCCTCCCCTCAGGTATTTATATACATTGATGAGGTCCCCCCCCAAGCCTTCTCTTTTCCAGGCTGAACATCTCTCTCACAGGACAGATGCCCCAGTCCCTTAATCACTTTTGTGGCCGCCTGCTGGACTCTCTCCAGTATGTCCATATCTCTCTTGTACTGAGGAGCCCAGAACTAGCCACAAGACTCCTCCAGATGTGGCCTCAACGGTGCTGAGTAGAGGGGAAGGATCACCTCCCTTGACCTGCTGGCAACACTCCTCCTAATGCAGCCCAGGACACTGTTATTCTTTTTTGCTGCAAGGGCACATTTCTGGCTCGTGTACAACTTGGTGTCTACCAGGACCCCCAGGTCCTTTTCTACAAAGCTGCTTATGCTGGGGCCAATCAGCTAGAACATTAGTGCCAGGGGTTGTTCATCCCCAGGTACAATGTTTTGCAATTCTCCTTTTTGAACTTCATGAGGTTGCTGTCAGACCATTTTTCCAGCCTGTTGAGGTCTCTCAGTATGGCCGGACAAGCCTCTGGTGTATCAGCCACTCCTTCCAGTTTTGTGTCATCTGCAGACTTGCTGAGGGCACACTCTGCCCCATCATCCAGATCATTAATGAAGACATTAAACAGGATCGGACCTACTATTGATCACTGGTGTACACCACTAGTTACTGGCATCCAACTAGACTTTGTGCCACTGATCACCACCCACTGGACCCATTCCTTCTGCCAGTTTTCCATCCACCTCATGGTCTGCTCATTCATCCTATACTTCATCAGGTTGGCAGTAGCATTGGCAGTATGTTATTGGCAGTAGCATTTGTATTGACAGCAGCAATAATAACAGTAATCCTAATAATAATGTTATTTCTTAACTTAAACTGCTAACATTCAACTTTAGGGTTTTAAAACATATTGTATTCAAGGGAAATAATAATATTAGTTCTTGGTGCATCCTGGATTTTGTGGAAGGACTAGATTTACATGAGAAGAAATACAAACCTGGTCACTTCAGAAAGTCAATGCATTGTCAGCCATAGTTTTACTTAGATACCTGGGATTCACTGTAGACTAATAACAGGAAAAGAAAATCAGGCATGAAGAACCTCCAAGCCACTAGTCAACTTCGTGTGTGCCCATCAAGAACTGCTTGGAAACACAGGAGCAACTGAGTTGGGTGAAACTTCCTTGTCCCCAACAACTGAAGTCATAATCTCTTTCCTTTATAAGTAAACAGGAACAAACCTTACGCATGTGAAGAGCCAAGGATTGTTGCTGGCCTAAGTGAAATCTTCAATATATAACCAAATACTGTTATTATTAATGTTGTTATTATTAAACGTGTATTATTAAAATAGTAAGTTATTTAGGCTCAAATTAACACAGATAACCTCCCTATTAATACTCTGAAAAGTGATCTGCAAAGAAAAGTGACCATCACCAACCCCTTCTCTCTGGTGTTATGCATCCTTGCCCATGTCCCTTTGGCCCCTAGGCCAATGGTGCCAGTTCCCCTCAGACTAGGGCGGTGGGTGTTGCTGGGAGGATCAGCACCCATTGGTCCCCATCAGGAAAAGCAGGGTGCCCATGGTGGGTGTGGCACCCTTGGCCCAGGGACCCAGCTGGGACACTGTGGATGTGTTTCTAGCCCTACCACCCCTCCTGAAATAAGGATGGTCTCATCGCTGCTGCCCCATCACTTCCTCAGCAGAAATTGCAACACCACTGCAGGGAGCTCCAAAAAAAAGAGCTCCTGGTTTGGGCCTGAGTCAAAACCTGAAGCCCTCTGCTTCCTCAGGACTTAGGATGAAAAAGAGTTTCCCTTAGCTTTACCTGAAGCAGCATTGCCCCCCATGTTAGTGTAGTTTATCCTAATATGAGAAAGAAAAGAGTACATTTTATGCAGTGTAATTTATAACAATGCAATAAGTGCAAGACTTCATTTTTTTCCAAAGTAGGTCAATGTTTTATAACTAAAAAAATAAAATTAGAATGTTACTTACATTTACAATAAACAAGCAAACAAAAAAACAGGAAAAACCAGCAATGACTCTTCCCAAGGAGTTTAAATTGCTCTCATCATGGATCAAAGCACTATTTTGTGGTTTGATTGTGTTTACACTTGCTGATGTGAGTTTTAGTCTAGTTTAACAGGTAATATTTAAGCAGTCTCTGTGCGGCCCCTAGTGGAGAGACTTCTATACAAAGCATTATTTGAGTGCAAAAACTAACAATTGGCATTAATACTACCTGGGTTCAGCTGATATGCTTTCTTTATTTTTTCCCTTCTAAATATTAAAAGTCAGATTTATATACATGGTAAAGTTTGCTGTACTGGAAGTAAAGAAAATTGCCATATCTGTGTTGAAAGAGATCTGTACCTCATACATCAATCAAATTCTGCTTATAAAAGTCTGGTGGAAGTCCATTGAAGCCTGTAGAATTAGAAGAGACAATAAGCTGCATAACAGAGCACAAACTGCAGGTACTGATTTTTCAACCATTAATTTCATTTGCAAAAAAAAGGAAACTTTTAGGAGGTTTTTTTCAGGCTGATGGAAATAACTGGTCTGACGTCAGCACAGCTGTGAGAGTAAAAGTCCTGCACAATGAGACATTTTAGCATCACAAAGAAATAAAATCCTGAACTGTATTTGATGTATTAATTCTTAGGGGTTTTTTTTTCCAAAAGAATTAAGCCTCGGATACTTAAAAGTATTTTTGTAGTACCGCCTAGGTCCACAAAGAGAGAGAGATGAGGCAGATATTTTAGATTTAAGTTCAAAAGTATCTTCCTAAAATCACTGTTCAGCTTTATAAATTCAGAGTTCTTTAATTCCTCAGTTTATTAAAAGCAAATTCCCTTGTTGCCTACATTAATACTAGAAAGAGCCAGACAGCTATAGTGAAAAATTGTCAAATTTTGTATTCTTTTTTCTTCCTCACTCTTGAAAAAACCTGTGGATATTTTCATTTTTTAGCTTAAGCATCTCATTCCCCCTCGCCCACTCTCTTTTCCACAGGAAAAAATGAAAGCACCTTGCAGTACCTCCCAGTTCATCAGCACTTGAAGCATTTACCTGAATCCTGGGAAAACAGAATCAACTCACTATTCTTGTTCCATGTATAATGAGGCTTGAACCCAGACGTTCCCCTTCCCCCCAAATACTCAGTACAGTGTCTGCACTGGGAATGTAAATGGCGCCAGGAAAAAATACCAAGAGCTGATACATGACTGTAAGCATGCTTCCTGGAACAGTTTGGCCAGTGCCAGCTACAGCTTGTTAACAGTGTTGAAACATGGGTCCCAGGATGCTACATGCCAGGAAATATGCTTAAAAGAACTATAGATGAGGCTACCCTAATTTTTGAGAGAAAAAATGTTTTTAGGCAGGAAGATACAAGCAGTACTGTGCTGTTTTACCTCACAGCCAGGTCTCAGTTTTTATAGGGACAGAAATGTAGTTTATGATATTGTAAAGGTGGTTTTTTTAAGTCTCCCTTCTAGATGTTATTCCTCTTTGGAACCTGGATGTGAATTATCCATCATGCCACGGAATCCTTCTTATTATTTCCAAGACATACTGAATATTTAATTGTAACAGGGACATAGCTTCAAGTGCATTAATTCAGAATATCCTATATTCTAGAGAAATACCTGTCATAACCCACTTAATGGGTTGGGTGTAGGTATAAATTCAAATAGTTGATTCAACTCTAGTAGATTGTTGCCTTGATCAGTGTCTGCTACATTCCAGATGTCCAGTTTGATTAGTCAAGCAGGTTGAAGAGCACTTTATTCAGTCCAAGAGTAGGCTTCGATCTATTTTTGAGTGGCTAGATTCAGGTTTAGCATTTTGTACTGGCTGATTGCTACAGTTCCCTGCAACAGCATGGGTTTATTCTTCTTAGGCAGCAAATGTTTGATTCAACTGGCTTACCATAACTTTCTGAAGTTGAAAAACTTAGAGATAGATCTCATGTTGGTACTGGTATGGTTTTCAAATACTGGCAATGGACTGATAGCATCAAGGAAGGAAGGAGTTTTTCATTGATACAGCCAGCCTCCAGGAAAATAAAGGAGTCTTAAAAATCTCTTTTCACAGGCCTAGAAATAGGTCAGGTTAACAAAGCATTAAAAAAGACTGCTGAAAATGCATGCAATTTGATATTACTTCTTCATTATATTCTTCTGTGATAGTTTAAAAGTAACAACCTTTTTCCATTCTTTCTGATCTGAGTAGACATAGATAAACAGAAATAAACCCACAGTGGTTCTTGAATTTATGAAACTGAAACATCTTTTATCCATCAGAAATTGGAGATAGGTATTTGTTGGTAAGCAAGCATGTACTTTAAGACTCTCTGCTTTGTTACAGATTTATTATTTTTCTCCCCTGAGGTGATGTGAAAGGACAAATAATATAACATAAACATGCTTAATAAAGTGGCTCAGCCCTGAGTGCTTTATAATAGCAGCTAAACGTAACATTACTCAGTTCAAGAAATCCCTGGGGCTTTTAAGACCAATATGTTTCCAATTGGCATGATACAAAGTATGTTTTTTTCTATTAATTGTTTAAAAAAAATCCTGCTTTGCCATTATCTGCATACCTGAGGTATGAGTCATTTTAGAATGTTGGATAGCTGCATTTTTTCAGCCTTTCCTGTTTATCTTTGAACTAGTATGTGCATTATGATAAATGAATTCTCTAAGTGCCTAGATTTTACATTGTCCCATATTTCTCAATTAGGATTTTTTCCTCTCTCCTATATTCTGTGCAGTAAATGTGTAAGATACTAGTGAATGGGGTTTCAATGTACTGAAACATGACTCTTTTTACTTCCATGCACATTTATGTGTAGGACAAAGAAAGGACTTTGGAGCGGTTATGGTTGTCATTGTAGTAGAGTCTAACCTTTTCTAACACAGTAAGTACCATTATCTGTAGGACAAAACCTGATTTTTCTTAGTAGAAGGTTGACATTGTAAGTTTTATAAGGAAAATAAAACAAAAGAAAATCAATAACAGAATGGCTTTATTGGAGAGGCATAGGGGAAAAAAATGATGCATTTTCTTTCAGAAGTATAAAAACTGAGGGATGTTCTGTGCCACTGTAAATTGCATTCTGGCCAGCTGTATGCACCTAGACAGTTTCCTCCTTCTTCTTCTTCTTCTTTCTGATAGCTTAAGTTTAAAAATTTTGAGTGTGTGTGCACGTGCATATTTTTACATATGACTTACATATACACTCCAAATACATTCTCTTCATTCCCTCATTTTGGTTCTTTAATACTGTTATTGGAAACTATTCCAATGCCTTCATGCATAATACGCTTTCAGTGTAAGTCTGCATCACCTTTTGAAAGCAAAATCTACCTGTGCTCCAAGCTAAAAGGAAGCCATGTATCTACATTAGCATGATACTAAGCTTGAACCATGGATCAGAAAGATTTATTAGTTTGGACTTAATGCTGCACTATTACTAACAGCTTAGTCAGCTTCAGCATAGGCAGCGCTCACTTGCAACTTTCTGCAAAAGATTATGTAGACATATCCCTTCATTTTTATACTGCTGCTAAATTATACGTAGTTATATTGCAGTTTTTGTACTTTTGGATCATATATTCATAGTTATCATTTATTCATGTAACCAAAATCTCAGTTGACCATCTAAGTGATGTTGAAGTTGCATTTAAATTACCATGAACTGTTATTTCTAGGTTTTCTTTTCAGAGAAACTGGGTAATGTGAAATGAAGGAAACTGGTGCGCACCCTGTTTCACCCTGAGATGGAGCTGTGATGCAGACTGGGATAAGCACTATGCTTAGAAACTCATAAACACTCAGAAGTTTATTAACATAAACATAGACATAGTGACTCTATCTGTTTAATGATCAGATTATGAGGGGGTTTTAATATCTTGATACATTGATGAAATTATGATAATACTTAAATTATTCTGATATTATACGATATGATTCATGTTTTTGCTTTCAAATCCTATGGCAGATGACTTAACTTTTTAAAATAACCCCTTCTTCTTTGAAGGTTATGATAGGTCTATATTCTTACATCTGCAAATGGGGTGAATTAACAAATATTTCTGTAATGATACTCTTTATTGTCTCTAAATGTAATTATATGAAAACTGAAGAAGATTTGTTTCATTTCAGAATGCCCATATGAACATATAACTATATATTTTTAGAAGTATTAAAATTAATAAATCATGGAATTTGTTCTAGTCCATGTAGGTCCTTTCTGAGAGGGTGAGAAACATGGACTTTCTGTTGTAGAGCAATGCAAGACCGTAACTTTAGTTCTAGCTGTTTTATGAGAAAAATGAGTACTGCTAGCACCAGCAATCCTGATAACACTAATACAAACAGAACTATTCCCTGCTGCTGCCATACACCAATTTTAAAACTTCAGTATGTCTCTTTCTTGGATGCAGTTCCTATAGGTCTCTACCTTTTGTTTTACAACCTGCATAATTCATGGGCAACAAGTCCAGGTCCTCAGGGGACCACTACGTTTAGAATGCTAAGGGAATAAGAATTTTCTTCAACACTTTTGTTGTAAGAAAATACAAAGTGTTACAATATATTGAATTTATTCCTATTGTGTATATTTCCTTGTAGCTATTCAACTCTCTTCATCTCTTCCTTTGCTTATGATACAAATAGATATAAATGCTGTGTGTTCATTTCCTCCTCAGGAGATTTATTTTAAAAAATAGGTAAGAAAATAAAGTGCAGATAATGATATATTTATATGAAGGCATTTTTGGCTGTTGAAAGCATGAGTAAAAGCATCATTTGAAACAACAAAACCCTGAAAGTTTAGACATTGTTCTGTCCAGTGGGGTATATTTTGCATTTAAAAAATAAGAGTGACTATGAACTTATATGTGTGGATTCACAGAAATATGTAAGAGAACGTATCCTTTGTGCATATTTTGAATCTCTTCTTTGCTACATCAGGTCAGACTAATGAATTAAAACAGAGAGCAGTGTATATTTCAGTTCAGAATACTGCTACAAAGCAATAGCATGGCTGATGCAATGAGAGCAGAGGGCTGGAAAATGGGGTATTTTTTAATATCTACAGGTTATTTTTTGTTCTTTTCTGGGAGCCATCAAAGATTTTCAAACTTTTCACTTCCCCAGTACTATTACATTATTGAAAAAAATCAGGTCCAAAAGGAGAAAGTGGCTTTAAACTTTAGTAGGTACATCTTTTGTAGAGGTTATGGAAAACATAGTATGGCATCTTTTGTAACTTAAAAGATCGGGGCCCCAAGTCCTCAGTGAGTGCTCTAAACAAAGACGTCTGTGGAATCTCATAGATGCCAGTTTCTCTTCAGGTATGTGTAGAAATGAGATTGATGGTATAGCTTCCCGAATAGAGATTTTCATGGAAATCTTGTACCACATTCAAAATAATGTTCTAAAGGACACAGCTTCTGGGACAAAAGTTATTACCTCTGACTTTTACTAGAAATGTAATGTTCAGACTGAGAAACCTTCCATTTGAAAATTTCAGGGGAATGTATATTTATTCAAAAAGGTTGTGTCTGAACAAACTGGCATTTTCTAATGGAATACCCACTTGTGGAAAAATATTTGATAAATTCTATTTTAAGTGAAATATGCACAATGAATTATTTGTGAATTATCTAGGACATTCTTCTGTTAATCAGCTATGATTTAATCTTTCTGGTGTTTATACACACATCCCCATGCACTCATATATATTTTGAAGATTCTTTTAGAGCTAAGGTTTAATAGCATGTATTGGTTGAATGCTATGTTTCAAATAACTTGAGTTCACAGGGTGAAACAACAGGTCAAGTGTAATTTCTGAAATTCAGTATGAGCCAATTAAACAAAAAGGTAAGGGAAAAGTTTGATTGTCAAATCAAAGGCTTCATAATTAACAAGTCAGATAAGTGGTCACTTAGATCAGTTTTTTAATACCGGTTCTTTGCTAACAGAGTGATCAGACATTTATAGGACCTTTAACTGTACTGTAGTTCCATATAAAGATTGTATTAAGAGAAAGTTAAATGTACATGGTTCAGTGTCATGAAATAAACAGGCTAAGTTACATGTGCATGAACTGTGCTCTTGTGTGCAAGTACACTATCAAATGTCATTTCTCAACAGGAATGAGAGAGAATGCCACGTTTGTTCAAGTTACAAGGTAAATCACTTTCAGAAATGATGCTACCTTTCAGAAGAAGCAAAAAACAAAAGCAAATATGCAAAAGTTACACTTGCTAAGCATGTTTTCAGTCAGTCAAAACTATTGTTCCTATTCAAAGACCCCTTTTCTAAATAAGGCTAATACCATGAGTTACTTTGGCAATAAATGTTTTGAGGTACAACAAGTTGGTTTTTTCCTGGTTTGCTTTTTTCAAGTAAGGTAATGGAAGATATATTTCCAAATACCTCGAAGCTTCTCCAGTGTTTAAAATAGCCATAAAATAACCAAACATGAATTATGTTTTCATTAATTGCTTCTTTGAAAATGTAGTGCATGCTTCTCATGAATGACTATAAATAAACTAAACCTTCAGAAGCATGTGACAGCGATATTGACCTTCTGTCCCATGAAATCAAGTTGAACAATTTACTTGTACAGCCTTTACGGTGCTTAGTCTGCATTCTGTCTCCAACCTTACCTAGTGTGTAATGACATAGCTGGAACAGGGGCTGTAATTATCCTTTAATAATATCAGCAAAGAACTTCAGAAAATGTTCAGGAAATCATGAGATGTGTATGTCCTTGTAGGTTGACAGAATATTGGTTATAAGAGATTGTTTCCAGTTCTCTAAGGCATTATGACTTCAAAATATCCCCTGATGTTACCTTACAAATAGGTCTGGGTAAACTAATATATGTAGAAAATTACTTAAATTGCTAGATTTATCCATTAGTAGCAATAGTAGTTAGCTGCATATTTTGAGAAATGCATTTCTGAATGATGAAAATATGAGTAACAGCATCATCATTGGGAACAACAGAAACCTGAAAGTATAGGCACTGTCCTCACCAATGGGATACATTTTCCATTTAAAAATGAGTGACTACAAACTTGTATGTCCTTTATTTTCAATTTATGGAAATATATAAGAGAATGAAAAACAGTCTAGTGCATATTGTGAATCTTTTTGTTGTATGAAGTCAGACTCATAAAATAGCAGTGGATATTGACAGATATAGAGAACTAAATATGCAGCACAAATACACTTAAATGCATTAAATGAGATCTTGTTTTGCATAAATTAGATAAGGTTAGATTGGGTCATTGCTTTAAAATTCTAGGTTATACCTAAGTTCTTGAAGAAATTTTCTAAAACTCAGAAATAAAACCAGGTTGTTTTGTTTGTTTGGTTTTTGTTCTTTGCAAGGAACTATCAGTAGATGCCTTCTTATGAAAACAATGATGCAGATAATTTTAGACCAGCTCAATTCATATAACTTTTTTCTTTCTCAGTCAGTATTGTTCAGTTCTATAGCATTGATTGTTAGATACAATTTCTTTTGAATGCTGATGCCTTAATATCTATGGTCATTAAAATTTCTGTAATAAAGCTCATAAACTTTGATATTTTGATTAGAAACCACCTTTAGCAGTTGTATTTAAGAAAGTTAGTATCTCCTATGATTTTAACAATTTAGTATATTGTGCACACCAAGTTATTTTTCCCCACAGAGAAAGGGAGTCACAAGAATTAACTTCTAAAACAAAAGAAAATAATTGCCCCATCCAATTCATCATTCTCCAAAGATATCATTAGAGAAATATGGAATTGTGCAATTTCCTATTATTTTCTGTCTGAAAATTTTACTCAGATTCTCAACCACTGTGGGCAGTTTGGGGGCTCTAGAATATAAGAAAGATATAAAAATATGAGAATGTGTCCAAAGGAGGGCAGCAAAGATGGTGAAAGGACTAGAAGGCATGTCTTACAAGGAGCAGCTGAGGATAGTAGGCTTGTTCAGCTTAGAGAAAAGGAGACTGAGGGCTGACGTCATTGCTGTCTACAACTTCCTTATGACAGGGAGCGGAGAGGGAGGTGCTGATCTCTTCCTTCTGGTGTCTGGTGATGGGATGCAAGGGAATGACTTAAAGCCATGTCAGAGAAAATTCAGATAGGATATTAGGAAAAAATTCTTCACTGAGAGGGTGGTCAAGCACTGGAACAAGTTCCCTGGGGAAGTGATCATTGTCCCAAGCCTGCTGGTATTCAAGAAGCACTTGAGCAACACTCTTAGATATATGGTTTATCTTTTAGGTTGCCCTGTGTGGAGTCAGGAGTTGGATTCAATGACTCTTGTAGGTCCCTTCCAACTCAGGATATTCTATGATTCTAAGAGAGAATCATTAACTTACAGATCTTGTATTAAAACCATAAAAAGAAAAAAACAAAAACAAAAACAACAACAAAAACTTTACTTCTTGAGTTAGCTTTTTTTCTTCATTGTTTTGTCAAGACAGCTTTTTAGTTGTGTGCCAAATGCATTTTAAAACATTGTCTTAAGTTACATGCATGGTGCTCAAATGTATGCAGCCATATGATATGTGTGTTACCAACATGTATACTCTAAGCCATTTTGTTCATATTTTCCAAAAATACAGCCACAGAAATCTTCTTAGAAAAGAAAATGATACCAGGATTGGGGATTTTTCTTTTCATGCTCACAGTTTCCTTATTAGCTTACTGAGTCCTGAACAGCTCACATATGCTAAAGAATAGACTTCTTTCTATATATGCCAGGGAAAACTGCCTACAATATTTTATTTACAGACTGCAGTACATTACGAAGAATCACTCCTGTGAGTTGTCCACTGCAGTTATTCCACCTGTGAGTAGCTTACATAGTGTTTTGTGAATATTTAAAATGTAATGTTTCTTCTAAACATAAAATTACATTATTCTGTTTAATGTAATCATAATGACAAGGGCTGGAGTGTGCTATTAAGGTATAGCTCAAATAATTACATAGTCTCTGAGGAGTACTGGAAACCATTCCTTTTTCAAGAGGATAGATATTCATGGGATCATGACATTGCTCAGCATGGCAGAAGAGAGAGGGTAAATTTTAGAGATTCAGTTTGTGTATGTTATTAGATAGCTTCACTGGCCACTGGGCACAGTGATGTGTGCCTGCTACAACTGACTCAGTTCCTGACTGAATATTTCTTTTGCTCACAGAATGGCAGTATGTCAAAACACTTACAGGAAATGCTTCTGTCTAGGTTCTTAGAGAAACTGAGAGAGCCTCCAGAATACTCTAGCTGTTAAGATTTCACTTTCAACAGACATATAACATATCTCAATATTTGGACCTAAAGTCAATCTCCTAAGAAATGTATATCATTTGGTTACAAGAACTGGCTTTGTGGTTGCATAATTACTCTAGAAGAGATTAAAATAAGATTTGTTTTTCGTCTGCCCCATTCTCTCTTTGTACAAATAAGCAAAGGTTCACTGGGCAAAATGGAACTGATCCAACAGGAAAAAATGAATCTACAGTTAAGAGGTGCATAAGTTCAGAGAGAAACTCTAGATTCAAGTTTCATATATTTTTCTTCCCAGCTGGAATGATTCCTCTTTATGTCAGTCATATTCAAGGGACCATAGAAAAGAGCCTGAGTTCTATTGTCTGACAGCAAAGGCCCTTCTCTGAGAGATGGTGGTGTCACAGTTTAAGCCAAATGACAGTGGGGAGACTAAATGTACTCAGATACCAAAACATTTTAATCACAGACATATGCAATTTTATGAATCACATGATTTCACTGTTCTGTGGGAGAGGTGACGCAGTGCAGAAGACAGTTGGGCAGAACCAGGTAAAGACTCCAGCCATGCTGTGTGGAGCTCTGTACCAGGACCTGGGGTCCCTGGAGTTCTCTCCCTGGGTGACCCCAGGCACCATCAGTTACAGAATGGGGTTGAGAACACCTGATTTTTTACTGTCCTGTTCATATTAGCTTAGCACCTATCACCTGGCTGCCACTGGTGCTCATGGTCTGCTCCTTTGGAAAGTTCTGGACAGATTCATAACTTTCATGATGATTGACAGGCTGCTTACTCTTAAGGTATTCTATTCTAATAACAAAGCTAATCCTTTAACCTATGAGGTTAACTACATTTTATATGCTAACACTATTGTTAACTAGACCTACATGCTAACTGCTGTAAGTGGTTCAAGACTTTCTATTGATTAGAGGATTCATCCTTAAGGCCTTAAAGACTTTGATATCGATGGTATGGTTGGGTTTTTTTTCTGCTGCTATCATCTATTTCTTTGTTGGAAACATATGGGAAGAGATGTGTAAGAATGAAGAGATTTGGCATGACAGAAGAAATATAATTGCAATACAACAAGACTGAATTCTGAGCATGGAAAATAATTTATGTGTAGTGTGGTGAATGCTATTCATCTTCTAGACTCATGACCAGGTATATGTGGATTTGAAATATCACAAAGGCTTTACCATCCTATTATTTGAGAAGTGTTCTGCAAGTAACAACAATGTATCTTTAATACAACAGAATTTAAGGAAAGAAAAGAGAAAAAGATCAGAGACCTTTCCATTCCTTTGGAAAGAATAATTGCAAAATATTTTACTTTACATAGACCTTGCATTAAATAAAGTATTCCAACATTGCATTGTTTGGCATCCAGATAAGAGTCCCACAAAATATTAATCACTGAATGTGCTGAAGTCAGACCAGTTTGGTAAGGAGAAATGGAAGCAACTTGAAAACCCTAATAATAAATTAGTAAGGGACATATACAACTTTAATCTGTTTTCAGTACTTGAATAGAACGTCATGCTCAGTATATAAACTGGGAGGATTGTCCAGGAGGGGCAGATTGCTGCTTGGGCATTGGTCAGCAGGTGGTGAGCAACTGCATTGTGCATCACTTGTCTTTTCTTGTTGTATTTTTTAATTATTATATTCCTTTTCATTATTGTTGTTATTATTATCATTATATTTTTATTATTGTTGTTAGTATTACATTTTATTTTACTTTAGTTACTAAATTGTTCTTATTTCAACCCATGAGTTTTACTTTTTTTTCCAATTCTCCTCCCCATCCCACTGCAGGGGGGCAGGGAATAAGCAAGCAGCTGCATGGTGCTTAGCTGCTGGCTGGGCTTAAACCACGATGACTATCTACTTCTTCATTTGTTTATACTACTAGCACAAATATCATAATTGCAGTACTTTGGTCTCTGGATTTTGGCAACACAGACTGAAGCTATTAGAAGAATTTAATGGGAGAAGGTTTTATTCCTCTCACCACTACACTGGCCTTGACAGTAATAGCTGTAATTATGTGTAATTATGTTCTGAAGATTCTGAAACATGCAGTTAGGAACAATGTGAAGAAATGTCTCTTATATGTGTTATGAAAGAGAAAAGTAGAAATCATTATCTGAGATCATGTTGTGAAAGGATAAGATGTGTTATAAAAATGAAGAGGTGGCAAGATACAGCCTGAGATAGTGAATTCTACAGAACATCATTAATTGTAAGTTTAGTTTTACCCACAGGTAATTAATGAAGAGATCCATATTAATAAATATTCCTTTATGGTAAGAGTTCAGGATTAATAAATGTTTCATGTTAAAAGTGCACAGGACAAATAATAGTATAGAAAATTAAATTTACTAGCTTTAGCAAAAATTTCTAATAATAATAAAAAATAAGCAGAGCCATGGAAAACAGCAAATCAGTGTTAAACCAGATTAACCAGCAAGTCACAGTTGTCTACATTACATCCAGAACATAAGAAAATTTAAAAAGTTATGTTTGTTTGGTTTTTTAAAATGTTAACTTTTCCACTAACAAGCATTCTAAATCTTTTGCTGTAGCTTTAAAATGTCAGTGGAAAATTCTACATCCTAGCAAGTTCCTTAGTATCTAGTCTCAAAGCTGGTTGCTCAAAGTGCCATTATGATGCACCGATCGTAATAAATGAACAGAGATAGAAAAATTGCTAATCTTTCTTTAAAAACAAAACAAAACAAAAAAACCCCGACAAAACAACAAATGAAGCAAACACTGACTATCCCAAACCAAACCAACAGTTCTGTGAAATAATTTGTTTTGAAAAAAAAAAAGAATGTCTTGTTTCTTGAAACAAGCTTTCAATGAGTAACATTGGAAAGGACTTTAGGAAATAACTAATCCTTTAGGGCCCCTCTAGCAAGATCAATAAAGCACATTTTTAACACTCTTAGCATTTTTTTCCTCTACACGTTCTCTAAGACCACAGACCACTGATCAAATATCTGTATTTGATCCTGCTGTTTAAAAGTTATTCATAATTTCTAACATGAATATGCCTTGCTTCAGTTTAAACCTATTCCTTTTCTGAACCATCCAGCAGAGATAAGGAAAATAAATTGTTCCTTTCCTCTTTGCAGCAGCCCTTTACAGATCTGAAAGTTGCTTTTATGTTCCTCTCAAGTCTTCTTTTCTCTGGGCTGAATGACATGGATTCACTCAATCTCTTTTCATTCACATTTTGTAAAGACTTTATTCATTCATGATGCCCTTTTTTAATCCATTTCCAGTCATCTGTATCTGTCCAGAAGTGGCAAATTTAGACATGATAATCCAGCTCAGGCTAGCTGAAGCCAAGTTGAGGAGAAGGCTGCTTCACGTGCTTTGTACATAATACATCTAATATTTGACTTTTTTTTCAATAAACATCCTTTACTAAAATTCACCTAACAGTGAAGAATAGCTCCAGACTTTTTCTTTCCCCTGCAGAACAGCTACTTTGCATTCACTCTATAGTCTCTACTTACACAATTGAAATGCAAAGTATTGTTAAGTCATAATGACATACAACATAAAAGAAAGAAACAAACAAAAACCTTCTGAAGCAATTTGGTAGTTGCAGCTTTTCTATGATGTTGTTGCATAATATCTGTTAATAAATTTTCTTATTTACGTTATGAGTTATGAATAAATAAATTCTTGAGTTTTTTTAATTTGTTGTTCCTTCCGTATGTTTAGTTATTTGAACCCCTCTTCAAATCTTGATGGCAGCAAAGTAAAATTCCCCTAGACCTTGAAAGACCTGGCAACAAGGATAGCGCAGCTGAAATACTGGGTTTTTTTAAATCCTAAATTATCATTAGGTAATTGATTTTTTAATTTAATATTGCTACTTATTTTTAAGTCATTATTTTCTTTTTTTAAGTGGAAATGGTGTAGACTCATGTCTTCATTGTGTCTTCATCAGTTTTGTCAAAACTAAGGTTATCCTACACCTGCAGGGACCTTAAAGAACTTGTCGATCAAAATGTGTCACTATCTCAGGGTATTGTAAGTTACCTAGATATGCCATGTAGCATTAAAGTAAAAAACTTAGTCTGCACTCTAAGGAAGAAAAAATAATTAAAATAAAAATGTGGTTTTTCTAGGAGTGACAGTTGAAAACAGCAGTTTATCTTGAACTGAACTGCCAGTTGTCATTGACTATACTTGATATATAAAGTGCCATTTCATAGCTACTTGCCAAATGTGAAAAAAATTGATTACTAAATTTATTTCTATTCTGCAGCAACTGGACTTAAGCAATACAATATTTTCAAATAACAATATCTCTTTTTAGAAAGACTTCTAGATACTGTGTATAGGTTTACATTTACTGTCCATAAATTTACAATTTAAATATCTCTTTCATAAATTATTTTTAAATACCTATATTAGTATGTGTGTAAGTTGCATTGTCATATGTGCCTTTGCACAAGGCTGTTAAGTCAGATATGTTTCATGATAATTGGTCTATTGTTCCTCTGTCACTGTTTTCTCACTGATTTTAGGGATTTTATTCAGCTGCCATTTAAGACAGCCTATAATAGCTAAAAAATCCACAGAAGTGTGGCAGATAGCATGCAAGATCTTCAGGAGATCCATTTGTATGTGCAGCAGCAGCTGAGGCCAGGTAGGATATCCTAAAGTATCTCAAATAGCACTATTAATATACATTAAGGCTACCAAATTGAACCCTAGTTCTCTAAATTTTAGTTGTCCAAGTGTAAGCTAGATAATTAAAGTGGGGCTTTTTTTTTTGGTTCGTTGCTTTGGGTTTTTGTTTGGGTTTGGGTTTTTTGTAGGTTTTTTTTTGTTTGCTTTTTGTTGTTTGTTGGGGTTTTTTTTAATAATCAGGCACCACGAGGTAATTAATTTCATCTCGTGGTAACCATGAAAGAAAACAGGAATTGTTCATTCTCTAGAGATGATTATTTCTTCCCAGTAGGATTAAGTCCGTATCTATACATCATAACTTTCACATAGAAATTATTGACATTAACTAAAAAGGGTGAGATTCAATTCTAGATTAAAATATTTCACTTTAAATACCCCTAATATAGATATTTCTAAGGGAATTGCATTTTAGGGCCCTTAGTATTCAATGAAGACAAAGTTTCTTGTGAATAATTCAGGTGGTCAAATACAGATTTCCACCTTAGTGCGATGGGATCTGCTCTAAAGGCAACTAAAGGTAGATGTCTGAATCTGGGGCTGAAACCTTCCCAGTGCAGATGTCAGAAAAATATGTAAAGTTAATTTCACCATGGAGATTTTTACCTGTTTCCCTTTTTGTTTGATGAAAGTAAAATAATAATTCAGATATCAAGACTTTTTGGAGACTTAAAAAAAATATTTGTAGCACATTACGGTTATGTTCAGTAGTTGCAATAAGTTGCAATTTAAAAAGTCCTTTTGTGGGTCACCATGTCAGCAGATACCCCACAGAAAAGGGGCCTGTGGGAACACTATATTTTTGGGACTGTTTGTCTAAGCTTCTCCTCAATGAAAACATTCACAAAACTGATAGCTAAAAAGACTTTGGATGTACTTAACTGGAAAACATGCTCAGACCAACAGTGAAGAAATTAAGATTATTGCCTCAAATTTGGATAAGGCATTTGATTTTAAGAATTCATGTGACCAGGTCTTGTAATAGTATCTGTGAATACATTTAAATGCCAAACTTTTGTTCTGTTTTTTTTTTTTCTTCCTAGTCTGAAATGAAACAGTGATTTCAGAAGAAAGGATGAGTATGTATTTGTGAGATGAAGATTAGAGAGAGGCTTTGAAAGTAAGGACATAGTTGTTTCACTATTGAAGAGAAAGTGATATGAAGGTATGCAAAGAGAAGTCTGACATGGGAAAGTAACATGCTAAGAATACTTTCTCAACACTATTATTCTGGATAGATAGTGGTTAGACAAGATGATGTAAATGCAACAATAAACTTAAGCAAGTCAGAAAAGAACAAAAGTTGTAAAGCTTAATATCAGACTATCTTCACTGTGTACTTAACTCCAGGATGAGTCAAAACAGTTACCCAGTTTACATGTCCAAGTCTCACATAAGGCTATGGTATTGTCTATGTTGATTAAAAATTAAAAACAATACAAAACAAAATTTCAGGTGTTAAAAGGTTAGACTATCCAGAAGTCTGTTGTTAAATATTCAAAATAAGTTGTCAGAGAAGCTGACACTTAAATTTGAGCAAAAATAGCCCATGCTGAGGAGAAAGAGGTTTGCGAGTCATACACATAGTGACTGAAAGCAATTTTGTGGATGAAATTAATTAGAGATGAGTGAGGAAGGACAAGGCCTAAAGACAAATTAAAAAAAACCCAAACACTAGTAATACTGAGGAAAGAAATTAGAATAATTACCAAGACATGGTCCTGGAATACTGAATAGAGGGAGATTCAGAATGATGAAACACAGATAATTAAATGATGAATTAAGGAAATTAAAGGGGAATACAGTTTCTAGAAATATCCGTTCAATTATAAAACTAGTTCATAGTTCAAGTAAGATAAAGATGTCATAATGGTTCTGGAATTTGACCAAATGGAAGTAATGAGATTTGATGCAACAGCTGAGAAGTAGGAGAAGTCAGATGGGGCTGTCTAGAATGGTATTAGAAGAGAAACTACACAGAAACTGTGCACAACATATTTATCTTGCAAGTGAAAGGGAAGTGTGGCAGCATTTGCAATTTTAAACAGGCTTAAACAAATGTAGTCATCACTCTCTATTCTTTTAAGATGATAAAATCCTTCTGTTGTCAAAGAAAAGCCCCTAAAGCAAAGCTGTGATTGAGAAGAAAAAGGAAAAAACACAGGGCATGAAGATTTACTTGCAGGGAAGAGAAAAGTGACAGAAAGGGATAAAGTCCAACCATATTATGTCCATTATTTCTTGGAAGGGATCTATGAGATTATGTCATTAGAGAGAATTGGGTGCAGAAGGAGGTGAAAGATTAAGAAGTGAAGGATGAGAAAAGGCAACAGGCATTGCAAGTATGATATCTGAGTAACCTGAAGAAGTATACTAGCCAAATGACAAAACTGAAGGGAGAGAAAAATATTTATGCATTTTGTGCTTGATCTTCAAGGATAAACTGCTTAAAACACAAGATTGGTCAATTAAAAAATGTAAAAATTCAGGCAAGTGTAGAACACCAGAATGAACGAACAGAGGAAATCGTGAGTTAACCCAGACACAGAAAGGAAGTACATGAGAGGTGGTAGAGGAGATTAACTATTCATGAGGTATATATAAACATTATCTGTGCATGAAAGGTTGGAATTAGAAAAGCCAGAACTCATCTGAAATTGGAACTAGCAAGGGATATGATGGGCAAGAAGAGGGGGTTTTTGTCTACATCAGCAATGAGAGGAAGGATGAGGAAAATGAGTCCCATGGCTCTGTGGGGCAAGGGATCTAGTGGCTAAAGATATGGCTGAGGTACTCAGTGCCTTCTTTCCCTTGGTTTTGACTAATAAGGTCTGCCCTAAGGCCTCACAGATCCCAAAGCCTAGTGGACAAGTCTGTGGGAATGGAGCATTACCCAGAACAGAGGAAAATCAAGCCAGGGATACTTAAAGCAAATGAGAAATGTGCATGGGACCAGACAGAATGCATCCAAAAGCTACTTGGAGGGATCATTTTAAGGACATTTTCTATCTTTGAATGGTCGTGATGTTCAGGGGACTTTCCTGATGACCTGATGACTGGAGAAAAGCATGCATCATGCTCATCTTGAAGAACAAGAAGGAGCTGGGAAACTGCAGGTTGGTCAGCCTCAACTCAGAGCAAATATTTTGGAAACCGTTTCCAAGTGTATAAAAGAAAAGAAAGTGATTAGCATTAGCCAACATGGATTAACCAAAAGCTATTTATACCTGACTGATCTGACTGCCTTCTGTGGTGAAATGAGTGTCTCAGTGAATGAAGGGAGAGCGATTGATGTCATTTCACTTGACTTTAGCAAGGCATTTGACACAGTCCTGCAAGATATTCCCTTAGTCATACAGGGACTAGATAGGTAGATATTAAGATAGGTAGGAAACTGTCTGAATTACCAAGCTTAAAGGTTTGTGAGCAGCAGTATGAGGTCCAGCTAGTGGCCTATTATTAGTTGCATTCCTCAAAGCTTGGTGTAGAGGCTGATACTGTCTAATCTTTTAATAATCTGGATGATGGAAAAGGATGAATTATCAGCAAGTTTGCAAATAATACAAAATTGGTGGAAGTGATTCATAGGCTGATGGGCAGGGCTGCTATTCAGGAGGATCAATACAGGATGGAAAAAATGGGATGAGGGTATAATAGGATGAAATTCAGCTGGATGGGAAGAAACTGTGTGGAAAAGGATGCAGGGTCCAAGGGGATATCATATGGAACATAAGTCAGCAGTGTACCTTGACAAAGAAAACTAACTGTGCTGGGCTGCATTAGCAGGAGTGTAGGCAGAACCATAACTGAGTATCCGATTCTGTTTTGGGATGTCCAGTACAAGACATTAGCATAATGAAACTAGTCCAGCAGAGGCCACCAACATAGTTGTCTCCTGGCATGCAGGAGGCACAAGGAGAAGCTGAGATATTTGAGTTTATTCAGTCTTATGGAGAGAAAATGGGGTGGCAGATCTTATTGCTTTCTACAACCACTTGATGGGAAGATATAGTGAGGAGTGAGCCAGGGTTTTCTAAGAGATGCATAGTAATAATTGAGCCAACAGGCAAAAATTACAAAATGGGAACTGATTTGATATAGGATATTTTATACTTTTTTCACTGTGAGGGTGGTCAGACACTGGAACAGGTTGCCCAGAGAGGATGTAGACACTCAGTCCTTGGAGATGCTTAAAACTTCACTGGACAGGGCCCTAAGTCATCTCTTCCGTGTTGCCTCTGCTTCAACTATTGGGTTGGACTGCAAGACTTCTAGAGGTCCATCCAACCCAGATTATTCTGTGGTTTTAAGAAGCAAACCAATCTTCCCATGAGTTTTTTTATCAGATACTCTAGAAAAGAAGTGAAACAAGTAGGTGCTGCAAATGTTTGAAGTTATAGGGTATATCTTGCCATAGAAAACATGTTTTGATTGCAGTTGAAGATGGAGACAAAGCAGAGAGAATCAACAAATATATTAAAAGAAAGGAAAGATGAAGAAGGATGGAAGTTTAAGAGTTATCCATATTGAAGAACTAGAATCAACAAATGATGACATTTGGGAGAAAGGGTATTGATGTGCCGTTTTGGAAGGGACAAAGTGATTCCTTAATAGGAATAACTTAGACTGATGAATAGAATACATGCATTTCTAGGAGGTGGTGTCTGTAAGTGCACAAAGGGGAAAAAAACCCCAATGTCAGTAAGATATTTCTTGACTTACCAGATACTTAACAAGTTATTCATGGCATACGGCACTCTGAAATGCTGTAGAGCAAATGAGAGCCTCAGAGTCTTAACTGCATATGCTAAATTGTCTCTGGAAATCTGTCTCAAATAAACAAACACTAATTAGGATGCATTTTATCTTACGCTACCAGATTCTCTCTAAATATTGGTAAGATTCTGTAAGCAAGATAGCAACAGCTTATACTTAAAAAAAAAAAAAAATCCAATATGTGAAGTCTTTAAGCTTGTACAATCAAATTTGATTACAGATTAGTAACTGTACTTTCTTCCCCTTGCACTTGAACCTGTTGATATTATTTCATAGTGGGCGAATCAGTTAGCCATTAGTAAAAAATATTTAATGATGGAAATGCTCACCAGAATAATATGAATCTTTGGAAAAGATTATTTAAATGTTTTAGATGATATTTTGAGTTTCTGAAATAAAAATAGACACTATAATACATATGTGATTGACTAGTTAGTTCAGCAAAGTACAAAACAATGCAATTGTATATTATAAAAATTGATATTTATAACATTTGTGTTACAGTGTAGTAACATGAATGAAGTTATACTTTGTTTTTTTAAGTATTTTTATTACCATTTTATCACTTATGTGAAAAGTTACATGTGGGGATTTCAAAATTTGTCTTTGAAATTCTCCTCTCGATAATATTCTGATGCAACTGATGTTATGTCTAAATCAACAGGTGTATCTAGCAGATCTAGAACTCAGAAATCTTACTTGAAGGGGCAAAAAAGGACAAAATAGTTTTGGTAACAGAAGTAATTCACTGCACCCCAAATATTTCACCAAAATATCCCCTCACAGCATCCTTCTGAACAAGTTGTCCAAATGTGACATGAGCAGGTTCACAGTGCACTGGGTGACAAATGGCAGAGCTCAAAGGGTTGTAGTGAATGGGGCTACACCTGGCTGGTGATCGGTCACCAGTGGTGTTCCTCAGGACTCAATTCTAGGGCCAGTCCAGTTCAATGTTTTTATCAATGATCTGGATGCAGGACTTGACTGCACCATTAACAAGTTTGCTGATGATACCATACTTGAAGGTGCTGTTGCCTCTCTTGAGGGACAAGATGCCTTACAGTGGGATCTGGATAGATTGGAGCATTGGGCAGTCATCAATGGGATGAAATTTAACAAGTCGAAATACCAGATTCTGCACCTGGGACAGAGTAACGCTGGGCACAAGTATAAATTGGGAGTGGAGTGGCTGGTGAACAGCCCTGCAAAAAGGGATCTGGGGGTGCTGGCTGACAGCAGCCCAATGTGAGTCAGCAGTGTGCCCTGGCAGCCAAGAGGGCAAACCCCATCCTAAGATGCATCAAACACAGTATGACCAGACAGTCAAAAGAGGTGATTATCCCGCTGTATTCAGTGTTGGTGCGGCCTCACCTTGAACGCTGTGTGCAGTTCTGGGCCCCACAATTTAAGAAGGATGTTGAGGTACTTGAATGCGTCCAGAGGAGGGCAACAAAGCTGGTGAAAGGGCTGGAAGGAAGGTCTTGTGAGGAGTGGCTAAGGACATTGGGCTTGTCTTGTTTGGAGAAAAGGAGGCTGAGGGGCGACCTCATTGCTCTCTACAGTTTTCTGAGGAGGGGAAGGGGAGAGGGAGGTGCTCAGCTCTTCTCCCTGGTATCTAGTGATAGGAAACATGGGAATGGTTCAAAACTGTGCCAGGGGAGGTTTAGACTGGACATTAGGAAGCATTTCTTTACCAAGGGGGTGGTGAAACAGTGCAATAGACTTCCTAGAGAGGTGGTCGATGCCCCGAGCCTGTCAGTGTTTAAGAGGCATTTGGACAATGCCCTTAACATGCTTTAACTTTTGGTCATCCCTGAATTGGTCAGTTGGACTAGATGATGGTTGTAGGTCCCTTCCAACTGAAATAGTCCTATTCTATTCTATTCTATTCTAGTGATCAAAGTCAGATTTTTTTCTAGAAACCTGCTGAGTCATGTAGACTGTTGCAGGGGTAGGGATCTCAATGCTTCCAGTATCCATTGTTTTGGGATAGTGAGACATGTTAGAATTTCCAGACTTACTGTACTAACATCAAGGGTCTGAGCTTCAGAGAGACAGTAGCCGGAAGCAAGAACAGTTGGTCTGCAGTCAGTTCCAAAGGAATGCCTGTTAAAATGGATAGCTGAGAACATCCTCAGTCCAATGAATGATGTGGAAAGTCCAGGCATGTTGGGTATTCTTCCTTGTGTTTTTTGGTTTGGTTTCGTTTTTGTTTTTGTTTTTGTTTTTTTCTTTGCATTTCTACATCATGTGCTTGGAATCTCTCTTAAAAAAATTTATTAATAAATAAAATATGGCATATCTGTTTTCTTATTAACTGTAGATGATAATTAGACTTCAGACTTTGGGACTTTTTTTTTTTTTCCTACTGTATACTGATAAAATTCCAGATTTAAAATATAAACTATATGCTCTTGCACAAGTCTTGCACTGAAAATTTTTGTTGTTGTTTTCTTTTTATTTTCTATGTTCTTAATCAGGAATTGTAGGTTAGATACAGATGTAAGTACACCTGTTTTCTTCTGTGCACTCTGCAATTGTTGTTCCCCTTTTGGAAGCTGCACTTCTTGCACTTTGTCTTTGCTTCATCACTGGAACTTGGGAATAAAAGGGACTAATGCACACCCTCATTGCATCATAGCATGCAGAAAAGCCAGTCTATACTCAGGCATGTACAGGTATAGAACCCAGGTTGTATTCTTTAGTGTCCTCTGTCTAATTCTCTAATCATCAGTCTAGCTTTTAAGAATTTAGTGAAGTAGTCCAGCAATATGACCACTTTAATATCCATTTCTACAGTTTCTGTGGATAAAGAAATCTTTTTGCAACCTATTCTTCTGTAGCTGTATTTTTAAACACCACAGCTGTGGATATTGCTCACTCTGCTTAAATACAATGCTAGTATGAATGATGAAGCAAATGTAATTAATTATCAAAAATCATTCTTTTTATTTTAATTTTATTCAGGAAATCAGCTCTATAAGAATAGTTTAAAGTGTCTCATTCTGAATCATTTGAGAGACAGCCTGGTGAAGTCTCATATGTTTCCAACTTGAAATAAAAAAAACCCACTGTCATTCTGAAATAGCAACAGCACTTACAGTAGTCTTGTTAAATTTTATCAGTCTTGACTGATTGTTTCCTGCACATAAGTTTCAAACAGCAACAGTTATATTTTTATTTTCTACTTTGACCTGAGTCTATTGGTGTTTTTGTTATCACAGTTTGTGATGTACTGTGTTTGCACTCTGTTAAAATTTAATAAAAGAAAAATATTTTTTTTCTTTTTTCCCTTTCCATTAAGGATAAATGCCTACTTTGTAGGGTCCTGCAGGTTGTGGATAATATATAGAAATGAAATACTCCTGGATAGCCTTCACAGGGGATACTGACAACACTGTGAAATTATTGTTGCACAGTGCTACTCACTTTAATATTAATTTCAGCAGCCATTGAAAAATCCCACTAATCCCAGAAGCATCAAATAAAGTAAAAAAGCTAACAAGGAAGGAACAACAGTAATATACTAGTGGTTGTGGTTTGTACATATATGTAAATGGCTCAGGTATTATGTATTATCTTACATTTTTTATGTACACAGAAATAGAAATGTGATAATAGGATTATATTTCCAGCATATCTGTATATACACATAAGCCTACAAATATAAGTTCACCTATAGACATGGTATATATTCTTTCTGACTTCTATCAATATCTGGTACTGTAGAAAACAAAGAAGCATGAAAAGAATCAGAAGCAGAGAAAATTTTCCAAGTGATGCCAATACTAGTATGATTTTCAAGAGATACTGTGTTTCAAATATAGATAATGAGGGGAGTTCTCAAAGTCTGACTTTAACCTAAAGAGAATTTTTCTCAGTAAACCCAACATTCAATAGAAAAATATGGGTTTCTTCAGAAGACAATTCATAAGAAGGTATTTCGCACATTTCCCCCTTCAACTCTGCATAAGCTTGTATAGTCTAATTTACTATAGAGGGAATTTAGGAAGTTATGTTCACCAGACACATCACCTGAAATGTCTATAAGTCACAGTGTATAAGAAAATGCACACACATTTGTGGAGAAGCAGTTACAAAAATATCTTTGGAAATGGAGATGGTATATAAGCAGTGTGTTAGAACAAAAGGAAGGATGCATAAAGAAAGTTAGAGTATGAAAGGTTTTGAAGACAAAAAATCTGTTAGTTTATTGCAATAGAATAAAATTTGCAATTTTAATTTTGAGTTAGAGCTATGAATCACAATCTACAAATAAAAAAAAATATGAAATCCTCTAATCCTTTCAAAGTAACTTCAGAAGAGTGTTTTGCAGCATATTTGAAAGTCAGGAACTCAGTAGGGGGATTTTTGATGTAGGTTGCAGACATCTACATTTAGATGTCCAAATTTCAGCTTTTCATGTGTTGCACACTAGCTGATGTTTGACATCAATCAGGCTAACTAGAAATACTTTCAATTCACTCAGTTGCTGAATCCTACAGGAGGTGGTGGCCGTGGAGTATCTATAGAGAGAACAAATTTCTATTTTGGTTTAACATACCACTTCAGAGCAGAAATAGGGTCACACAAAATATCACCTGAGGTGTGATTTCATACAGTCATGCAATATTTGAACAGGCCTTTTATAGCACCATAAGAAATGCTGTGGTTTGGTGGTCTTTCCTGGGTGGTAGTGTTGTTTCTAGATGTTAGGTTAGCCCGTTCTTTTCTGGTGTTTTCATCGTTTTGCCATCCTACCCTAGTCATTTTTATAAGCACATATGTGCCATGCAGAACCAATTTCTACTGTTCGATCAATGGTTTCATCATTTTTACCATGATCAGCCTTCACTTTGTATTCCATCCATCTTTTTGTGGCCTTCAAAACTGAAGCAGTTAGCTTATCTTCCATTAAACTGGATTCAAGGCAAGGGACAGATTGTTTATTACAAGAATTATTTAAAATCAAAACAAAACATTCTTTATTTGCATTCTGTCAGTTCTCACTTGTCAATTTACTTGGACTGGTGGGTTTTTGTGGTTTTCAGTAGTATACTCCAATATAAAAACATTAGGTAAACAAATCAGAAATAGTCAGTAGAGCTTCACTTGGCAAAGTCTTCAAGTCCCTTTTAGCTTTACCTTTCTCTGGCATTCTTTCATATCAGGTATTATATAAAAGACAATGAGAATACTCTGGGATGCTCAGCCTCACTCTGACACTCTTATTTGGTAGCATAGGCATTGCTTGGTTTTGCTTAGTTACTTTTCTCTCCACTTACTTGTTTGCTCTTAAGTTACACTGTGGATTGAACTTTTAACACTGGGACATTAATCAAACTGCCAAAGCTGTAAAGTGTATTGTATTAGTAATGAAATTTTGATTAGTACTGAAATTCAGTCTTTAACCAAATATTTGATATTACATCCTACTATAAGCCCACATATCTTAGTGGAGTAATTCACATATACATCACTAAATGAGACTTCTGATCTGCTGGGAATAGGTTAAATGTAAGAATAATTCTATTTAAAGTTGTTATATATAATTTAACTTTTACTCAGCTGTCATACAGTTTCAGTCAAAGGACACATACATGTAAGTAGATCTATTTTCTAGGTTAGCTAGTGTAAGTTAGCCTGTCTTATTAAAATCAAAGTCTTTTTTTTTTCCCCTTGAAGATTTTTAACAATAACACTTGGCAATTCATTTGCAAGAACTTTAAGATTAGTATTATTCCACTTGGTGAAATAAAAAAATCATTCACAGATTTTGATAACTTCAGGATGGCATCTTATACAAAATACCTGTTCACATTTAAGTGGAAATATGAAATACTTGTTTACATTAGAGATTGCTTCCTTACTTAAATGACTAGTCCCACTGAAGGTGATAAGACTAATTATGTGAATCAACATTCACTAATGCAAGCAATAGTTCCACAGTCGGGATGTAAATAATCCTCAGAAACATTGCTGTCAGGTTAGTAGTAAGCTATTATTTTCCACACTTAATAAGAAGGTAGAAAATAATGTGGTCATGTTAAGGGAATTTCTTGTAGTCATGGAGAGTTAGCTTATGAAATAAAAGTAAAATTAATGTGTTCCTACCCTTATACTCAGTCTCTCAGAATATACCTCCACTACTAATATTCCAGCTCTATAAACTGAACTGATTCATCACAGCATTATGCCTGTACTTCATTCTAACATACAGCAGACACCATTATAAAGTAAAAATCACTGAATGGTCTTCTATTCCAAGATACTTCTATAGGGTAAATAAAGCAATACAGTTTATCTTCTATTCACAGATGCAATGGGAAAATTAGGGAAAACAGAGTTTGATACAAAATAAGTATACTTATGATTTCCTAGGAAAACAAGTGACTGTACCCTATACAGCAGGGTGTACGCTGTGTATGTTTTTTAATAGGAAATATTTTCCTCAAAATAAAAATTCACTAGTCAGGCTTGGGAGATATTTTTGTTTTTAAAATAACAAATATGTTATGAGGAAATACCACAGCAAATAAGTAACAACTAACCCTGAAGATTTAATTTCTGATTTTTAACACTTTGTTTGACACTTGATTTATTTTTTTTTAATAACAAATCATAGGAAACTGTAGCCAAATTTAAGATTTTTTTTAACTGAAAGAAATGTTTTATCTAAACTGATTTCTATAATGCAACTGTAATAGTAATTTTAGCTACATCACTACTGCTCATCAGCCAATTACTTGGAGAGATTTGATAGATTAAAAACTACAAGTTTCATGAAGATTCCCCAAACTAAATGAGTTAAAGGCAGCGCACATAAACACAATTAATTTAATTTCTTCAAATTGTGTCCCACCAGACTTGATACTTCAAAAGTAGCACAGAACAAGTATTTTTGTTTGAAATGGGACATACTGAAGTTATAAAAAAACCCCAAACCACAAAAAACCCAAACCAAAACAAAATGAAGCGGAAGGTGCTACTCATCAAAAAATAAATATAAATTGTATTAAAGCAGATTACATTGATCAGAGACCTATGAATTTAACATAAATATCCATCACTGTAGAGTCAACTCCTAATTTTGCAACATTGTGTTTTAGCATTTTTTTCTAGGAAGATCCTGAATGACTAGGAATTTCTGAATTTAATATTGCTACTACTGGCTTAACTCACAAAGTTAAAATATTCAAGCTACTTTTCTATTATTTTCTTAATTAGTAATACTTTTAAAGATAATTTATGTACTTATTAATGTATGCGTTATATATGTATTCCTATATATATAATTAGACCTATAGGATCACAGAGTTTTCTTTTACACAGAAATACCTATGCAAACAACCTTTTGAAAGTATAAT
Organism: Haliaeetus leucocephalus; assembly: GCF_000737465.1. Classification (NCBI taxonomy): domain Eukaryota; kingdom Metazoa; phylum Chordata; class Aves; order Accipitriformes; family Accipitridae; genus Haliaeetus; species Haliaeetus leucocephalus. The sequence goes on along the minus strand of NW_010973220.1, from coordinate 1,105,631 downwards.
AAACTGTGATGCTTCTGTCATTGAGAAATTTCATATATCTTTGTGTGCAGAGAAGTAGGGTTTTTTTTTCCTTCCTTTTTTAATAACTAAATGATTAATACCACACAAAAATGTAGTTACTCTTGATAATTTAAATATAATAGCTCAGGCACTTAAACTTGTGCACAAAAGATGTCTTTAAATGCATATTTAATGGGAATGTATTCTTTCATGAAAATTTCTATAACTCATGTTTACAAAAGGAAAACTGTTTATATATCATAAAAAAGTCCTCCTCAGGTGAAATCAACCCTGAAAAAACTGTGCTACAAAGGAAAGATAAAGTAAAGTATTTATTTTAAAATCTATTGAGGTTTCATTAACATGGAATATTAAGGTATCTGGAGGGCTCATATTTTCAGGGCAATTCCAGACATTTTGCCTACTAATTGTTATTTCAATCAACACAATACTTTCAACACTGAATGCATATGTGCATCTGAGTACGTATTTAATAGCAATTTCATAAAACTGCTAGCAAGGACTCTTACTCATACAAATACTTATTGTAAGTGCCAAAAAGACGTAATGTGTTTGTAAAAATTTAAAGTTTCAATGTGGATATTTGCAAAGACTATATGTCCAGCAGAAAAGTCAAAAGAAGCACCTCCATTTCCTGATAGCAACTAAGAAGCAATTATATATACAGTTTTACACATCTGAATAATTCTATTGACGTCAGCAGTAATTTTGGAGGGACAACTGAATTCATGACATGATTCTTTATAGGGTAAAGACATTGAATGTTTAAAATGTGTTAAAACAGGGAAAGAAACTGTCACAATCTTCCTTGATTTTAGTTACATTTAAAAAAGTGGAGCTACCAGAAATGTTACTCGAATGAAGTTAAGAAACCTATGATAATAAACTCCTATAATATTCAAAGCATACTTATCAAAGAACTAGATGAAGTTGAAATACTGGTCTAAACACTATATTTTACATTTGCTTTCAACTTCTAAATTTAGGCACTCTATATTCCAATGGAGACTTATCTACTCCTTTAGAGGACTGAAAACCATTGTAAATATTGTACAAGAAGTCCAAGATCCCTTCTCTTATATAAATTCAGATACACTATATTTACCAATAGAATTCCATGGAAGACAAATTCATAATGAAGTTTTATATAGACTGTTATTCTTTGAATTCCTTAATGATATAATGAACTTGGAGAGTTTTCAATAGCTAATGTTTTGTTGCAGAATTTTCATTTTGTTAGATAGTTAATTGCCGTACACTGTAACCAGTTTTTGGTGTTGGAGCCATTTTTTTTCTAAAATCTATCCTGTTCCTTAATTCCTTTTATTATCAAGAATTTTTATGAAGTTTAAATATTTTCTTTCTCATTTCAAATCACTACTTCTTTTTTTCTTCACCTGTAAATAAGGAGTAACTTCAAATATTTGTTTATATATTGCCTTGAAAATGTTTATAGATTTTCATATGCCTCTCCTGGGCATATTTGTTGTGTATAAATACAGTCAGTCCCTTTTTCAAAGATTATTTTATTGCATAGTTGAGCACTAATAGCTCAATAAGGAGCTGGGTTCTACTGTATGAAGCTCAATTATATTCTTCAAGGAGAAGTCTGGGGATAATCTTGTTTAACATTTCCATTAATGGCCTTGGCACAGAAAACAGAAATCTGCTGATAAAAACTGCTGATGACAAAAAGTCATAGAGATTGTCAATAAAAAAGAGGGTTGGGTTAAAATATGGAAAAAAATTACTTACTTTGAAGGCTGAAATAATTGAGGTAGAAAGAAATTCAACAATACAAAATTCAAGGCTAATACCTGTAATTAAAAATTTTTGCTGTAAAAATGGACTTGGATATACTCCACAGTTAGAGGATGATTTTGAAATGCCATTATGATACATCCATGGAAAAGATAAAACAAAGCAAACAAACAAAAAAGTCAAGAAAGTTAGGTATTTCAGAATGAGATAGGAAAATATTATTAATGTTGTGCAGAGTCACTTGAAATATGATACAGCATAGTCATTCATGCTCAAGATTAACTGTGGAGCTGATGTAAAGAAGGGCAGTTTGTATGATCAGAGGTATGGAAAACCTGTCTTATTAATGAATCAGAGAGTTTGAGTGGTTTAACTTACAATTTAAATGCTGAGGCAATGGCTGCTGTTCATAAATGTATTGGAGAAATCCAACGAGTAAACACTTTGGAAGAAAAGTAACCATTTACAGTAAAATACTTTGCTATTACAACACTAAATCACTGTAAGTCACAGATGCATTTAGACTGGGGAATAAAAGCATGTTCCTACTACTGGAACAATCTAGCATTGTATCTGTTTTCCAATTGGAGCTGAAGGAACAAAAAAACCCTGAGAGGTATATGAGGGATGTGGGGGGCATATTCAGATTTTCTACTACAGGTACCATTGTTAGATGTCAGGAAGATGCAAGATGTGGCACCTTTAGGTAATAGATAATTTGAACTGCCCATCACTCTCTTGATATTAGAAATGAAAGTAACCCCAAAGTCCATCTTTCCAGCAGGCAGCTGGAAGAAAAACAGCTTTATCTATTTTTATGTTTATGAAAGGGAATTTGTTGTGGTTTTGCCATTTGTATGAAACTGGATGTAATCACCTATCTGGTTCATTCCTGGCTTGCAAATATATTTGGATTTTTTCATCTCATTGCTTCTTGTTTTCCACAGGTGTTCTAAAAATTGTGTTCCAGACTTACACACCTGTAGGTTTTTGAGGGGGCACTCAGCTACTCAGGTTATTAAAATTTTTGTTTTCACATATGAAAAAACACACACTGAATTTTATGCTAAAATTCTGTAGGACTTATCATCATCTGTAGTATTCTCTGGAGTAGCTAGTTTTTATGTGACTGGCCTTTATATTTCTTTTAAAAATAGTTTAATATCTACCATCAGTGTATTTTGGTTATGTTTTTGGTTTTTTAATGTTTCAAGTATAGATGAGGGGAAAAGTTTTTTCTGTGCCCTAGATAACAGTTTTGTTCATTGGAATTCAGCAGTCGCATTGAAAGGCTACTGACAAACAAATCCATTTTAAGTGTCCACTGCTGCTAAAAAACATACTTCCCTTGAAAGAAAATGAGAAAGAACATCTGTTCTCTATATTTTGAAATGAACTCACGTACAAAGACTTCTTAACTAAACTGGGAAAGCGTGTTTGTTTTAGTTGTGTTATTGCAGTTGATTGAGCTCCAACCCTCTTAATCTTCACTGAGGTCCTCAGCCTAAATAATCTACTTGCTTGAAGCAAAATCTAATATTTACAGTAAAAGAGAATTCAGGATTAGATGATAGCACAAGGAGTAGAGTGCTAAATAAACCACTGCTTGGCAGAACATTTATTGAAGTACAATTCCAAATGGTTTATAACACAGATGCTCACTGTTCCATGCCTACTGTTATAACTGATTTCTTCATATTTTTCCCTCAAAGCCTTACTGTCACCCAACAGAAATCTTTTTTTTCTTAATATTTACACCTTACTGCTTCTTTCATCCAAAGACTCAACAACTTGTGTCTGTCTGCACTGTCAGTATTTGTACTGAAGTATTTTTACCAAATAAAATGCACGTGGAAAATGTTGAGGGTTTTCATGTTGGTTTTTTTTTTTTTTTGGTTGGTTTTGGGTTTTTTATGTTGGATGTCTATTTCTGCACATGTTCAGTGGTCACTGACATTCCAAAAAGCAGCTAGTGAACATATGTAGAAAAAAATGCATGTTCACAGTTGGTTAAACAACAGATAGCCAGTTACTGATGCACCGTCTGTGCATTACAAGTGGTGAATCTCTTTGAGCCTGAAGAGGTTGATAGTGAAGATTATGCCTATGGTCTCTAAAGTCCTTAACCACATCAGAGTACTGCAATAATAGCCCCATGTGCTGGTTTTGGCTAGGATAGAGTTAATTTTCTTCATAGTAGCTTGTATGGGGTTATGTTTTGTGCTGGAAACAGTGTTGGTAATACAGGGATGCTTTAGCTTTTGCTGAGCAGGGCTTATACAGAGTCAAGGCCTTTTCTGCTTCTCACCCCACCCCACCAGCGAGCAGGCTGGGGGTGCACGAGGAGCTGGGAGGGGACACAGCTGGGACAGCTGACCCCAACTGACCCAAGGGATATCCCACACCATATGACATCATGCTCAGCATATAAAGCTGGGAAAGAAGAAGGAAGGAGGAGACGTTCGGAGTGATGGTGTTTGTCTTCCCAAGTCACCATTATGCATGCTGGAGCGCTGCTTTCCTGGAGATGGCTGAACACCTGCCTGCCGATGGGAAGTAGTTAATTAATTCCTTGTTTTGGTTTGCTTGCATGCACAGCTTTTGCTTTCCATGTTAAATTGTCTTTCTCACTTTTACTCTTCTGACTCTCTCCCCAATCCCACCGCACAGGGCGGGAGTGAGTGAGCAGCTGTGTGGTGCTTAGTTGCTGACTGGGGTTCAACCACGACACCCCATCTACCCTGCCTTTGTTTCTAGGTAAAGTAAAACTCTGGCTACCAATCTTACTTCTATAATTCCAGTTGAATGTTCAAAACCCCAGCTATATCAAGTTCTCTGTATCAGCACTTACCCCACAAAGCAGGCCAGTAGCTCATGAAATATGGTAGATCTCCACTACTGTGATTTTTTTAGAAAGAATCACTCTTCATACTGCTCAAAAGAAAAAAAATTTTGCAAAATAAACTATATTTGTATATGGTTTCTGCCAATAGGCTGAGTTCAAGGCCATTACTGAAATTGGATGGAGATAATTATCTTATGTAATGTTAACAGAATGTCAGATTTTGGCAAGAAATGAAGGGTATATGGAAGAGATATGTCATAGTGAGAGTAATAATGAAAATAAAGAAAAACAAAAGCTATTGTAGCTGAGATGAAGGAAACTAGGGAAGGGAATTGGAAAAAAATATTGTGACAGTTTGCTTTATGCAGTGCCAGCACTTTAAGGCAGTGAAAATACTTTAAAGTGTTAGCAATTGCTATTATCTCTATGATAAAGAAAGATCATGGAAACAGGAAGTACAGGAGTGATCCAAAGTTCATAAAGGTCAATGGAAAGATTCTCTGTTATTCAGGTGGGTTAACATCTATGTTTCCATAGTCTAAGGCTCTGACAACACTGTGATCTACTGAACAGCCTGCAGTGGGAAACAGAGCAGAAGATGTCAGATTCCATACTTCAGTTTATTTTATTAAACCTTTGTTTGATAAAGCTTTATTTACTGATCTCAAAATCTCTTTATGACTCTTCATACGTGATTTTAGTCCAGATATTGCAAGGAAAAACACAAGAGTGCAAGGAAACACAAAAATCCTTTGAAGGATCAGGGACTTGCAGAACAAAGTGTCAGGATAACCTTGCCATGACTGAAGATGTAATGGTAGAAACAAAAGTTTAAAATTGTAAAACTGGAAAATTGGAGGTCACTGAATTTAATTGTAATAAAAGCATTAAAAACTCAGTTTGATTAATTGAAGTTTTCTAGGTCTTTTATTTAAAGATGAGATAGCAAATACATGTAATATCTAACATACATCTGTAGTTATACATTTTAGCATTTTCTGTTATTTTTATATAGTAATGGGGTTTGATTTTTTAAGAGATAAGTAGGAAATCAGGTGAATGTGACATGATAATGTAGTAAGACTATATAAAAAACTAATGAATATAATGGAGATAAAAATGAGGGTGAAGTGGAAATTCTGTCTTATGGTTTGGTGTAAATGACTATTGTGAAAAGTGCTATGGTGCAACAATATATCTTTGCAGGATGTGTGAGTTCTAGGGAAACATATAAGCAACTTCCACTCCTATAGCTGTAGTACTCTATGACTGTAGTACTATAGTGCCTATAAATTTTGATCCTTTTACTCCTACTCACCATGAACATGCTAATGATGTGATTCACTTTTTCCCTTCTCTTCTTCAGTTTCCTATTAATCTTCCAACTTGGCAGCAAATGCCCCTGTCATAGGATGTTTCTCAACTAATACAGCTGCTAGAATTGAAGGGAAAAAAAAAATATTTTTCCACCTTTCAAACTCCCCACACTGTTGTATCAGGTCTTAAGTATTATGACATGTTTTACTGTCTTCGTTATCTGGCTATACACTCTTTAAAGAAACAGGATGCAGAAATGGGGTTCTTTTTTTGGCCTGATTATCTGGGTTTTTGCACTTCTTCAGATTTTTTTTTGTTTTATTTTTCTGAAAAGAATAGTAACTGGTTATTTTTAGGAAATCAGTTCTTCATGGAATTCTCTGAAGATAAGTAGAATTTTTCAGCTTATAATGAAAAAAACCAAACCATTTGGTTGTAAATCATATTAGCAAGATAACAGTTAATTCTTTAAATGTACTCATCGTATGAGAATTCAGTGATAATGGAATCTTGAATTTGCATCATTCTCTGATTAAGATTGTTGCTGAGTAATCGGTAAGAGGGGAAACATTCTGGCAGTCTTTTTTTAAAAAACAGTTATTTATCAACTAATTCTCTAAAATATTTGCAAAAACTCAGTAATAGAAAGCTATATAAAATTCTGTGGAAAACATCCTACATTTTTACTAGCCAACACAATAATCAGATTTTTGCTCTGAATGCAGGACATTACTTTGACACCAGAATGCAGGCATCACTTCAAGAAGGAGTATTCTGACAGCTGTCCTTTTGTCGTGGTTTAACCCCAGACAGCAGCTAAGCAGCACACAGCCGCTCATTCACTTCCCTCCCCACCCCCCACAGTGGGATGCGGGAGACAATCAGAAGTAAAAGGGTGAAACTTGTGGGTTGAGATAAGAACAGTTTAACAGAACAGAAAGAAAGAAACTAATAATGATAATAATAGCAAAAATAAAATGACATTACTAATAAAAGGATTGGAATATACAAAACAAGTGATGCACAATGCAATTGCTCACCACACACTGGCCAATGGTCAGTTAGTTCCTGAGCAGCGATCCCCCCCAGGCCAACTCCCCCCAGTTTGTAGACTGGGCATGACGTCACATGGACATATGGAATACCCTGTTGGCCAGTTGGGGTCGGGTGTCCTGGCTGTGTCCCCTCCTGACTTCTTGTGCCCCTCCAGCCTTCTTGCTGGCTGGGCAGGAGAAGCTGAAAAATCCTTGACTTAGTCTAAACACTACTTGGCAACAACTGAAACCATCAGTGTGTTATCAACATTTTTCTCATACTGAACCCAAAACATAACACTCTACCAGCTACTAGAAAGAAAATTGACTCCTCTATCCCAGCCGAAACCAGGACACTTTGTGAAACAGTTTATTTGTCAATGATTTCAAACAAACTTCTTCATATGTAAATGAGGTAATAAATTTGGTTATCAGAGATGCAAAAATTATTACCACATTTTTTAGTGGTTAACCACCTTTTTTAGTAGCTAACTAATCATTTATTGAAAGTGTTAAAAATCTAATATCTTGATGAAGTGCTCTATTTATGAAATCTCAAAGGAGGGAGATTTAAACCTGACAGGAACTGATAACAGAATGCATGCCTACTTTACTTTTCTGTTAGTATTTGTGTAATTTTAGCAATCATTTTAGGACAACTTAGAACCTAGAAATTACATATTTCTATTTAACTTTAATGCAAATATTACTTTCGAGTTCAAACAGTAATTGCTTCTGATTTCATTCTCTGCTTTCATTTGATTGCATTTACAGAAAGGAACACCCACAATACACTGTGCATTGCAGAATATTGCTTTACATATTTTGAAGTGTTTTGCTCTCAAAATTACTTGATGCTATAGAGGCAGAAGTGACTCCCTAAAGTTAAAAAAGTATTCCTTGTATATAAAACCACTTAGAGCAGGAGCTACCTTGCCAGACATAAGTTTCTAAAACTTAGACTTCTAAACTAAATGGAACAAGCAAGCTTCCTATCCCTTTAATGACAATAAATAGGTACCGTGTGGCCTCTTAAAATAGATGTCTAAGATGCATGGGATGAATCACCTTTTGGAGATGTCCATTTATCTCCATTGAGATAAGTGAAGCAGGGTTCTAGATTAGTGTTTTCTATGTGGTTGAAACTGTTGAGATGAAAACAATTACTGTAGTTTCAAAGCTCAGGGTTCAATCTAGCTTACTTCAAATGTATGTAACTTGACATAGAAAAACGTTCTGCTTGACTATAGTAGTATTGTTGATATATGTGATTTCTTGTGAGATCTATATTTAAATCATACCGGATTTAAAAATCTGTCAAGTTTGCTATACTATATTGCATATTCTGCATTGAAAAAAAAACCCACAAGATAAGAGTATTTTAAGTAAGTTGTAATTGAACATCTAAATTCTAGCTATTTTGGAATGAACTTGAATGAAAACTGGTAAGTCTTCATGATCTTTAAAATTACATGCTGTTTTATACAAATAGTTCGTATCTACAAATACAATAAAAAGGGTCATAAAGGAACACTAGAAAAGCACAGTTTAAATTCCCATGACATGTCAAGATAAAACACCATCATATGGCTCAAGTAACCACCTGGGCTCCCTGAAGACAGCAAGTGTGCAGGATATATAAATAACATTAAAAAAAGTGGAACTTACTGCTAGTTATGTCAATATTAAAAGTACATTACTGGTAAGGAAAAAATTGGAGTCTGTATTTGGCTAACTATTAGCAGGTTCAGGATGATTAAGATGAGAGATTACATTTCCTTCCATAACTCCTCATTGAGCTATTTCTGCTCCTTGAGAAAAATCCAGGAGAGAAATGGTCTTCATTGGAAATAATTTGCCTTCCCTTCTTATTATTTTTCCATATTTTATTCAAGCTTGATTTTCACAGATGAACCAAAGAGATAATGTACTTTATTAGTCACTAAAAATGCAAAATATTCTAGTTCCTTTAGATTCTTTTTACAACCTGAATAAAATAAAAAGAATATGGGTAAATGTCATAGAAATAATCTGAGTGTTAAGTTCCAGTCATGGACCTAATTTGGTCCTTATCATCAAGACTGAGGACAGAGAATAATAAATTAAATTTGCCTTAGTATACTCTCCCTGGTATTCTTCACTAATTTAGTTGTTGGTTTGGGGTTTTTTTTGTCTTATTTAATAAACAAAAAATTAACATCCATTTAAAATCCAATAGGGGCTGGAAATGGACAAATGTGTTCCTGACTCCTATACCTAATTGCTGTTAATTTCTTTTGTTTTAGCTGCTAGAAATTATTTGTTACAAAAATAAACACAGAAATAAAACCTTGAGGAAATAAGAAGTGATAACTTCAATAATCCAAAAATATTCTGATGACCTGAACAATTAATTTGCATTTAGAACTAGATCAAATTAAATAATTTAGGCAAATATTTTGCCTGTTCTTTTATTCAGACCAAATCCTCTAGCAGACTCTTAGGGCATTGCTTTCAGATACGCAGAGCAGGGGGAATTAAAATCATAAAATTTTATCTGTTCTGAATATTAACATGACATAACTATCAAGTTACTAGTTCTTCCAAGCACAAAACTTCATTTGTTAAGTTATGGTATTGGATGTAGGTGGTGAGGTTTTGGTAGCAAGGGGGCTGCTGGGGTGGCCTCTGTGAGGAGAGGCCAGGAGCTGCCCTGTGCCAGACACAGCTGGTTCCAGCCGGCTCCAACCCACCCACCCCAGGGCACCAAGAGCCCAACAGCCATGATGGTGGCACCTCGAGGAGCAGAGACTTCCTTGCAGCCATTAGGAGAAAGACCACAGTGGAGCAGGCATTTCCCTGCAGTCCACTGGGAGGACCACCATGGAGCAGATGGGTATTTCCTGAAAGACTGTAGCCCATGGAGAGGACCCACGCTGGAGCAGGGGAAAAGTGAGGAGGAAGAAGCAGCAGAGAGGAGCTGTTACGGACTGATTGCAACCCCCAGTTCCCCATCCCCCCTGTGCTGTTTGGTGGGAAGGAGGAGATAGAGAAGCCGGGAAGGAAGAAGTGAAATTGACTGTCAGAAAAAGTGGTGGGTGGAAGGTTTTTCAGGGGGTTTGTTTGCTGTTCTGTGTTTTGGTTTGGTTTTTTTTTCCTTCACCATCCTACTCTGTTTCATTTGGGAATAAATTTTTCCCCAAGTTGAATCTGTTTGCCCGTGATGGCAACTGGTGAGTGATCTCCCTATTTTTGTCTCAACCCATGAGCTTTTTTCATCTTATCTTCTACCCCTGTCCTGTCAAAGAGGGGAAATGAGAGCAGCTGGGTAGGCATCTGGCAGCCAGCCAAGTTCAACTCACCACAGTTATCTTAGAAGGGAAGACACTTTCAGAATGACAATTTATTTTCTTACACAAAATTCTAACTTCAGCCTATGGGACAAACCGTATTCTATTACAGAGTGTTTGAAAGCCTGATGAATGCCCCAGGTCAAAAGACAAGATAAAATTTATTTAGAAGAGGACATGTTTTGTTTTGGTTTTACTTGCGGATCAGTCAGAAGAGTATTTGTTAATATTTTAAGATCAAAGAAGTTTTGAGTCACATTACCTCAAAAAACTTGCAGAGGGAAATTTTGTGTTTTGATCATTTTTATATTCTACCCTTGTACATTTTTAAAGCTTTTTTCCCTACTTTGCCATACTCAGAAATATATACAAGTATTGCTTTTCATAAACCTTACTGAAAATAAAAGCATGATAGGGCAATTAAAAGGTGTTTTGCAGTGGAAACTTGAGTGCTTAAAAAAGAGCACATTAAATATTGATAGCCCCTCAGCTCTTAGATGCTCCATCCCAGTGCTTTTACTAGCAGTGAATTGCATTTGAGTTATCCCAGGACTTTCATGGGACTATGTAAGAAGTAAGGTAATATTCTGTTTGAAAAATTACATCAGAATCTGTCCTCAGAAGAGTTCCAGAACCTCTAAACCATATTTCTGATTTAGTTTCAAAGAATACCACTCTGAAGTACGTGAACTTTTGTAGATTATGTCAGCTGCACATTGCTGAAATATGAACTGCATTTCATCATTACTTCTTTCATTTTTTCAGACAGTTTTTTCTCCCATGAATTAGTGCTTGAAATCTTCCTGCTGCTTTGTGAAGATTTTCTTTCCTTCTTGAACTCATAGAGTTCACTTATCCCAAGCTAATACTTCTAATGTTTTCTGCAGTTCCTAAGGAAAAAAAAAAAAATTTAAAAAAAGCAGATGAAGCAATGGTATCATACTGCGTTAATAAGCATTATTACAGACTTCAAATAATTACCCAGGCCATGCCATAGCTTGCATTACATATCATGGCATGGCATGGTATATGGTTCAGTGTGACTCAAGATAGCCAGCTTCAAAAATGCCATACTCCATTCACTTTTATTAATACATTTTAATACTTATATCTGACAGAGGTTTATTTGGATGGATATTTTTTTTACCAAATGGCTCTGATGTGCAAATTTATGGAATAATATTTTATGGAGTAATGGAGAAATGGCATAGCTTGCTGAATGTGGGGAAGCTCTAGTAATTTGTTAGAGGAGCTGTACCTTGTGTATATTCAGATTTTTAAGGCAGAGTTAAGTTAGAGTGTCTGGGTAACTTTTGTTTCTACTTAAATAGTTTCAAAACTCAGTATGTTAAACTCACTGCTAAGTCTTCATAGGGCATTCTAGTTGTCCTCCCACATGTCGGGCAGGTACTTAACCTGCAAGATGGCTATAGAAAATCAGTGTGTGTATGAGTAAGTGATATTGCACCCTTGTCTACAAGGCTTCTCTGCCAGAGAGAAGAGAGAGAAAGGGAGGGAGGGAATTTTTTTTACAGCAATGAAGATAATACCAATGCACTTTTTGGAAAATATTTTGGCTGTTAGAAAGTAGGACTTTTAGTCACTACTTAATCATAAGCACATATACTCAAAATTAAAACTTCTAACTAGATTTTAGCAACAGCAATCGAGGCCCATTTTATGCAACAGTATATCATTTATAAAGTGCAGGTAACCTGGGGATCAGGCCCCAAAGCAGGGGGAAAAGTACATGTTTGCAAGTGATTTCTCTGCAAGTTAAGGAAAGTTCTGGTACTCTGTAACAGAAGTGGGTGCAGGAAAGTGACTTCTCATTTTTGCTCAGTGAGTTTTGCAGCAGCCACTTTTGTGTTACTCTGCGGTCCACAGCAGGGCCCTGAGGGCACCACCAGGCCTGGCTGCCCCTGCACAGCCCCGCCGCCTTGGGGGTCCCCCCACCCTCCCCACAGCCCAGGACCCCATTTCACCCCCCGGGGCCGCGGGCCCCGCCCCCAGCCATGACGCAGCAGGGCCGGTCTCCAGCTCCCACAGCCCTGTCCTACCCAGACTAGAGCCCCACCGAGCTGCCCGTGTCTCAGCCCAGCCTCGGCCTGTCCTTATCTCCAGGGAGGTGCCCGATGCCCAGGGCCAGGGCTGCCCTGGGGCCCCCAGCTGCCCTGGTGCCCCCCAGCTGCCCTGCTCCTGGCTGGGGTGGTGGGACGGGCCCTGGTTGCCAGGCCCTGCCCTGATAGAGCCATGGGGACCCCCCTGACACTCCCAGTGCCACAGCCCCAGGGAGCTACCGGCCATGCTGTGCCCCAGCTTTAACTTTGGACTTGCTAAAGTACAAGCTGAAGTTCCTCATTCGTACTTTTCATTTGCTGTGTGAGCTCCGTTGCATGTGATATGTAAGAAAATACCACAGTCAAGAAGAGAAAAGGGATATGTCAGAGCCACCAGCATTGACAGTTTGCATTATCTAATTAAAATAAGTAATATACGTAAAAACTATTGAATGCAAAGACAACGTTGCACTCAGTTTCAGTTTTCTTAACATAAAGCCAAATTTATGGCATTTTATTGGACTTTATAACCCTTTCCCAGTCCTCACAAATCTTTGCAAAGTCTAATTATTTGAAAGAAATTTGGATTTACTTTATTTCATGAACATCCTTGGCTTCTTGGTTTTGATATTTGAGGTTTCACTTGGCTCATGTCTTAAATATTTTTTCACAAACATGAGTGATGTAGACATACATGATGATGTAGAATCATACTTCAAAACATAATCTTGTCTGTGAGAAGTAAATCACTGAAAAAATGACTATAGAAGTATTGAAAGAATTGATATAATACTGTGAAACCCGGTAATACTGAAGTGTAGCCATAAACTAATCCAGACATATATATACATACACATACACACACACACACATATATACACACATATATACGTGTGTGTTAGGTACTAGGCTCAGTTTCCTGAACAGATGTTGTCAAATATTTCTTTAAGTTTGTTGCAAAAGCAGTTAGGATAATTTCTTTCCTTTTCTGTTAGAAAGTACTGTTAAATTTGAACCCTAAGCATTTGTGGCACTTAATTTCAAAGTGCAGAAGTTTGCAAACTGGGCTAATTTGTACTGTCCTTTTAGTGTTTTATCACAGCATAAAAATTATCGCTGGGGATTTAGAAAAGATAAATAGCAGTCAAGTTTTAGATTATGTGTAATCTCATCCATGGGAAGGAGCTGGTTTAATGTATAATGTACCATATCTTGTGGCACAGTGTTCCTCTAGTAAATGAGTGTTCTAACAATTTTTGCTCATCCCAGAACTATTTTCTTAGCATGCTGTCTAAGTCATAAGGGGAATTATATTCTGCAGCTAAAGACATTGCTTGCATGTAGACCATAATAAAATACTTTATAGTACTTTAGTGTATTCAGGTTTAATGTTCTCCCCCTACAATTCAATACAGTTCAGCAGGAGTTGTTAGAATAAGAATTGTTCCTGCATAGCTAAAACTCATACAGTTTTCTATCATTATTAAACTCAGTTAAGTATAAAAATGGTGGGAGGAAGCAAAGAAAGGTTACCACCTGTAGGATGTTCTTCAGCATATTAAGGAAGCATGATCATCTTGCTCTGATTTTTCCCCAAATGATTACTATTTCTGTAGGGAATATTACTGCTAAACTATAGTCTTTAAATACAGAGATTAATATACTTTTTTTTTAGTATTCTGAAATGCTGAAAAATGCTGATAGGAACAGCTAAAAAATAAAAGATAAACAGCAAGTACTACAGTTTGTTCTTCATGGATTTAGGTGAAGGTCAAAAGAAACATTTCTGGTTTAAAGCCTTGAAAAGAAATCACGAAATATGAGTTATTGCTGAAATATAAAGTTAGTAGTGCAGGAGAAATGCCAGATGCTTCAGCTGCCTTCTATTCCTTCAAACCATGCATTAACAGATAATTCACTTTCCCCTCAATTTAAAATTAATGTTGTGTCACCACTATTAATTTGAATGTGCCAGTGACAACACTTGAAAATAAATGTATCCCCTAACCTTTATATTCTTCATGTCCAGATTCTTCCACCTTTACTCAAAGCACCTAATTCTATTCAGAGTACTGAGGAACAAGTTACTCAGTATTGGTTAAATTGTGGATTACATTTTCAGGTGTACATTTTAAAGTATCTATACTTCAGTTGACTTCTCTTAATCTAAATCAGAAATAATTTTTCTCTTTTTATTATGCATTCTAAATTGGAGGGACCTGACAGGGCAGATATTTCTTTGTCTCTAAAGGAAGAAGTTTGTGGTAAATTAGAAAATTACATTGTAAATACAACAATGGAACTCCATCCCATTTAGTATTATCTGACAACTTCACATAGGATTTTAAATACTGTAATTTGGAGTACGTAATCCAAATGAGTTCACTGAAGCTGCAGGGATGCTCACACAGCACGGCCTTGGCAAAATGGCCTGGATAACAACAGCTGGTAAGATAGAATGGGAGCATAAACAGTGTGTAAGAATGGGACACTCAAAATTGCCTGAGAATGCATTTCTTCAAAACTGATAAAGTTGAAGACGACAACCATCAAACAGTAACAAGGAATTAAAAAGACACTTGTGAAACAGGGAGTCATCTTGAAAGGATATAGAAAAGATCCCCTATGGCTGGGGAGGGGTTCTCATGACCTGGAGGGGAGGAGGAGTGTGTCTGAGAAGGACAGAACTTCCTGGGATCACTGAAGAGAGGGTGTTTGGAAGTTTGTTGTTGTTTAGTGATGTTAACAATTTGTCAGTGTGGTTTATCTGTTGCATTGCTGATATTGATCCTGAATATATAGTTTATTGATTGCTTATTAGTCATGTGTTCTCAATAAACCACTTCAGTTCTGATCTGAATTTAAATGATGCAAACTGGACAGCTTTTCCCTGTGATAGAAGCCTCTTCAATCTGACTCAGAAATGCTGACAGATGATTTCTTGAATAAGGTAAGTGGTGATATAGTTTCCTTGTGATGTCCATTTACCTTGACAATACTTCCCCAAGAAGTAAACTTTTCCTATTCCTTTCACTATTCCTTTCCCCACATCTCTTCTCTTTGATTCCTACTTCATCATTTGCATTTAACTGGTTATTTGTCTTTGCTTGTCATTATTCAGAGATGTTGTCCAGCAGCAATGTCACCAAAGTACAGGACTTTGAGCACTTACTATCAACTTCTGCTACATCATGTTTTTGTTGTTGCTGTTGTGGTGGTGGTTTTGTTTTTTTTGCTTTAGGTTCTTTCTAGTTCTTTTGGTTTTTTCCTCTTGCTGTACATTCCTGTGATTGTTAGTGAGCAACATGGTAAAAATGCAGCCACTTTGTACCACTGGCTACATTGAACCATGCTTTTAACCAGTGTCATTCATCTTTATGAGGCACAATATGTCTCCACAAATAAACTTGAGTAAGATGAAGAAAAATAAAGCTACTTAAATTCTATAAAAAATAGAACATAAATATTTTAAAAGGTTTAACTAATGATTTCTTTGTATTTTGAGTTTAGATAATCTACTTCAGTAGTCTTTTTTGCATGCTACATTGGGTCACACAGTAATAAAATGGATGAATCTCTTGCTGTTCTGCTTTGAATGTCTGGAATTGTCTCTTGTTTTTTAATGTCAGAAGAGTATGTACTTCACAGGGAAATAGGAACCAGCATTGAATCTGTTTCAGAGTATGGTCTTAAAAATATTTATCTATGTCTAAGATTACAATTCCAACAGTGAACAGAATTGTTTTAATATCCAGTCTACTTCATTTGTGACTGAAAAGTAATCATTGATTCTGAAAAGCAATAAAAGTCATCATGTTCTGATAACAGGAATTCAGGAAATGGAACTGCACATTTAAGAAAGGCAAATCCAAAATTTGTATTTTAATGTATAGAAATTCCTGAAAAGAAGTAAATATATGTCTTTCAGAACAGCTAATCACTTCACAGTGAAAGTCATAAGATGGTGATAGCCCAAAGCTTAAATTTCACATCCCACATTTCTGAGGAGGGAGGAAAAAAGTCCTACATGCAATCTGCTCTGGTACCCTAAAAATGTGTATATTCAATATTCCATTTTGCGATGAAAAAAATTGGAAATTCATATGGAAGGGAAATTAAAATTTTCATTATCTTGCCCTTCCCACTCAGTTCTCTTTCAGTTCCTTCTATTTCAATCATCAGAACAATATTTTACAAATATATTCAACCCAGATTCATTTTATGTTTTCCACACATTTAACTGAAGTGACTAAATTAGAGCTCCTGGTTGCCTCAATAGTAAGTCATAAGAGATATATGCCACTGGCAGAAATTAAAATTGTAATTGCTTTCAATAATGTCATGTGTGAATTATATAATGATATACATATTAATTTAACAATTTTGGTTTGGTATTGTAATTTGTTTGTATGAACATTTATTTGGTAGCTTGAAAGCATTTTGGTTTTCTAAAAACTGGAAGTTTTAATCAAACAAAACTTAGATACCAAAAAAGAAGTCTATATTCCATCTTATAATGCAGATTAATTTTCCCCAGAAATTGTAGACAGACAAAATGTGGGTACTGAATGTGTATTTTGAAGTTACTTTTCAAATCAGAAACAATCACAAAATTTACTGTTTGAGTTAATTGACTAATCTTGTTGATAGTTTTTTCCTGCTGCCCACACACACTGCAACAGAAAATTTGTCAAGAAAGAAACAAAAACCTTTCTATGAAGGTAGATGTGCTGCTGTCACTGTGTAAAGATCCCTAATAACCCAGCACTTAATGGCTCTGTTCCTAGCAAAACTACTGTAAAAAAATCCACTTGTTTTGTTAAACTATAACTGAATCTAAATTTAATCAGGGTAAAATGCCACTTAAAAATAAAGGGAAAAATGTAACTTCATTAAACACTAGCAATTTGCAGAGAGGGTAGTACAAAATACTCTGTATTTTATAATCTTTAGGGCTTATTATGCACAAACACTTTACCTGAATTAATTAAGCAACCTGACCTTGCTAGTTGTTACTTAGCAGAGAAAAGATTATTCTTTGGAGGATTGATCCAATGCCTGCTCTGCTTGGTCTCAGTGGTTTCACATGCAGTCTTCAATTGATAGTAAGACATTACAGTGGAAACCAGTTTTGTCTCTCTGCCTAAGTAATGGATAACAACTCATGCCTATCAGTAGTACATTGTCCATGGAAGAACAAAACATTTTTTCCATCTTTTACATGCAATGTGTGTGGAACCTCTCCAAACTATTACTTTTTTGGAAAGCATTAAAGAAATGCAATGATAAACCTGAATGTACAGTGAGCGTTCCTATAAAAATAATGACATCTGAATAAATGCAAAGAAGTTTGAGAGAAGAAAAGCAGTATCTGTAGAATTTACCAGTGAAGGATTTTTGTTAAAGCTGTTCTTCATTCAGTGAAAATATGCTACAGAAATAGACACAATTGAGTCTGCTGCCATTAGAATTGACATGTGCCTTTTGTTTATTTTTCCTCTGTATTTTCCATTTGTTTCTTTTCTATATCTTAACAATAATATTTCCAGAATGAGATAGCATGGAAATTGATATAATGGCTCCATTTGTAATAGAGAAAAAAACACAATACAAGGACAATACATTCGTTCAGTTAAGGTCTAAAGACATAAAGCACCCTATTTTGTATGTATTTAGCTTCTTATAGACTCATGCTGTCCTCTGAAAATATTGGAAAACATCCTGAAATTTTACAGTAGACAGACCAACTCCACACTAGGGAATATATACTAATGTATGTCTATAACAAATAAATCCTACACCTTCTCTAAAAAAAGAGTACAGGTGAAAAAACATACTGTATTTTGTAGGAGAAATTTATGACTGGGTTATATCCTAACTGTTCCTTTTTGCATTTTTACTTTGCCAAATATAGAAGTTTCATCTAAAATTGAGGAAAATATCCTTCTGTTAATTTTATGCCCTAACTCTTCAATCTGATTGGTATTTACTGGAAAGGACTGCTATTTCTCTCATTTTCCCTATCCCCTTAAACAAAAGCAAAGTGTGCATTCTAAGGATTCTGCTTTTCATACTATTTTTAAAGTCGCAATCCAGGCAATTCTGATAAAATTATGCAGAAATGGAAAAGCCACTGTATAATATAGCCAAACTTTATTTAGGCTATCTTTAACCTTAAAGAAGATAAATTTAGCACTCCCCATCTTTACCTGTAATTAAAAACAATGTCTAACAGTTGTCAAAGATAATAATGTAATTGTTATCTAGATCTCCAGAAGGTTTTAAACTGTGTTCTTTGACAAACAGTATAAGAATGTTTAAAGTAATGCTGCTTCCTATGAGCTCTTTTCAGGATGACAAGTAAAATTGCCTATCATTTCATTTCAGACTCAAATGCTACACGCTTTGCAATTTTTTTCTTCCATCAATATTCCTGAAGTATCTCTTTAATTGCCTCCCTAGAAGGCAACAGGGTAATGCAGAATTAAGCGACATCTCCAACCTCAATGCAATTACTTCTATTTACTCTCACCTACCCTCTTATTCTGTTCTGAACCATTTTATAATGATTTTTTTTTAATTATTAGGTTTTATTAACGTTAGTTGCTTTTAATATTAGCTGTTAATTTGTAGCAAAGTGTCTTTGTTAGCAGGTATCTGTAAGTGCTTCTAGGTATTCACAAGTTAAAGACTTGTTTTCTTTTGTGATTTTAAGGTGGTAAACTTCACTACAGTTTGGTAATAATACTGACATTCTGTCATGATGCCTCAAACATCTGACGGAGGCATTTTGCAAAGAAATTTAACAGTAAAAAGAGAAACATCATTCTCACAGATAATGAAAAAAATTGAGGAATAAAATTATTCCTGGATGAAGCATTCACAGAGTCTGAATTTTTTGCAGATTCACCCACAGTCATCATGCAGTAGCAGCCATTGTGTTAGAAACAGCAATTGCTTTTTTTGTTGTTTCAATTGACACAATACCTCACATTTATACGAAAGGCTATGCCAAAGTGCCACCAAAAGATCAACTAAGGAATCCTTTTATAGCTTGTTGCATAACTCTCAGAGCTGACTGGAACAAATCCCATGCCAGAGCTACATCTTCCCACTACTGCAGGACACTGCTAATCATCCAGTAGCACATGTGCCTGCTTTAAGTGGAACATTTTAACCTTCTACCAATTTCACTGATACAGATCACTTATTTACCAACTTCAACTTTCATTTCAAACTTCTGCCCTCCACTCCCATCCTACTGTGAATGCCCTTGGATCATTACTTTTAATACTGTAAGTACATGTTGGGTATTCCCCAAGCTTTGAAAACTAAAAGGCAAGAGTGAAAGCAAATGGTCAAGTAAGCAATTCTGCTAAGGCAGTGAAAACTAATTGTTCTTTTGAGCAGATTAACCTGAGTGGTGGGGTAAGTGATCACTACTGGGTGCAAAACCTTAATGTATTAACTTTTATGTATTTAAGTAGGTCCAGAGCTCATCTTCAGAACATTCAGGTGAAAACTTTGACTGTCTCATATTTTGGCATAGAGTTAGAGCCCAAAGCTGTAACTAATCCAGGTTCTTACATCATTAGAGAGCAGCTGACCTTGCTTGGTTGGGTTTTTTTGTTTTGGTTTGTTTTTTTTTTTCCTTTTACTATTTACACACATCTTCTTTGGAAAATTATTATATCATTGCTGCCAGCCCAACTCCAGACATCATAAATATATTATTTTCAGTCAGCTTTAAGCATCAAGATGAAGCCAATCCCTTCCCACACTAGTGCTTCACATTTTAAAGGGGTTTTACCCTCCCTCTCCTGATAATTACAGATCCTAGAAGGATGAAGGGAAATTTTTTACAGAGTGCAGTACTTTTGCACAAGAAAATTCAGAAAACTGCTATTTTTGTTGCTGAAATTCATTATCAGAAAAAAAAAGATTAATATTTAAAGATTTCTTTCACTCAGATGAGATTTTTTTTTTTAACTGTCTTGACCTCAAATACTCCCTTTATCACTATCACATTAAAACAGTGAACTACTGACTGGTGGAGATTTTTTAGACCCCTATTCTTCCCTGTTGGCTCTGTTATCTATGTGACAACTGCTTCCATAATTCAGTGAAGATTTTGATCGTGATTTAAGGATTCATTATAATTTCATATGCATCAGTGGAAACAGGAAAGACATAGTGACTTGAATTTGAATCTCTGAAACTTAGTCTGCTATCATAAATTCTTTCTGCAGTCAGTACAGAGAAATGAAAAAAAAAATCAGTAAGTAATTAATCTGATCAAGGATAAATTCTTTTTATCCTGAAAGTTGTTTTGGGAGACACTTACATGAGCACAGAGTTATTACCTGAAGAACACAGTATATTTAAATTTGGACATATGAATTATGCTTATAGACTGGGTAAGGAATCCAATTCATAGAGAAAAAGGAACAACCAGACTACAAAACTGTATAGACGATATAGCAAGAAAATACAAGTGAATGTAGCATTGCTTTTGAGAAATGGAAAGCAAGATAATAATAGTAATTAAAAAATAAGTTTCAGGAATGTTAAAATGCCTCATTTTAAAGAGAGCTGGAAAAAATATTTTGTCATATTAATTAAATGTTGAAATTTGTATTATGTGTTTTTAAAATGTTTTTGTTTTATTTTAAACTAAAATATCTTGGAATTTTGAAACAAGCTTATCAGTTGAAAAGATAAGTCAGACCACATGAAATAATAGCTGTTTCTACTTTAATCACCAATGTTGTATTTTCTGAACTGTATGTTTATGGGTGTGAATTCCCCATCATTATTTCCCTTCCTATAGCTTGGAAACATTTCATAAAGACACATACTGGATATAGTTCTATTTATTTTTAAAACCTATCATAATAATGATGTATTCATTGATATTCTCTGGTTTGATTAGGGTTGATCTTCATTTTAGGTATCAATCTTAATCTAATTGCCCAAATATGAGATTAAAAATAGCCATTATCATCTTAAAATTATTGTATGTCATTGTTATACAATCAAATTTTTCAGTCAATAGAAATCTAGTTTTCCATTTGGTTTCGGTTCTCTTGGTGTATAGGTATTAAAAAAACCCAAATAAGTGTTCATAAACTTGATTAAGAAATAGATAAAGGAAAGAGCCTGATGAGAGTACATACTGATTAGGTAAATGTATAGGTTCTAGAAGTAGCAATTTAGTCAGTGACAACACAACATTTTTCATTACTCTGGGATCAGTGTTTTCATCTTAAATGGAGAAGTCACTTCTTCAGTGACTCCAGGGGAGGCGAAGGTCTATGATGAATGAACCAGTAAATGGGTACATATATCCTACAACAGTAATCCATCCCTTCATTTCCTCAGGGAGAGATCCCTGCTTTGCAACCCAGCAGTTCAGGTTCACACTGCTAAGCAACAAAGGTGCATTGTCTTTTTTAACAGGTGATTCTTACTTTGTTCTTTCAAAGCATTGTCATGGAGGCTCACACAATCAAATTAAACAGGTGTTAAACTCAACGAAATTTATTCTCCAGTCAAAATCGTTTAGAATTCCGACAACATTAGTAAACCACAGGTTCAGTGATGTAAGGGGAAATTAATACTCAAGATTTCAAGTACATCATAAGGTCAACTATATCTCTGTGCTGAATGTTTTTTTATAACCCGGAACTGATGACTCTTCAGGCTACATCTGCACTGCTAAATAAGAGAGACCAGAAAGCGAGCTTGAGCACTACAGCCTCATCATCTATAGATCTACTTATTAATTCAGTTTCAGGCTCTGTTGAAAACACATTATACAATATTGACAGATCTCCACTACCTCTAATGAGAGCTTATGTAGATTGATCACATACAGACAGTTAAAAGCAATGAGTGTTACTCTCAAGGAGTACTTAGGTGTTAAGCACCATTTGAGATTCCCTACTGTATCCTGCATGGCCTATGGTATCCTTCCTGCATAAAGGGCACAAGTGTCTTGTAGTTCCTGTATTATACATACTATAGGTCCTTCTTATTCTGTAGGGTATCTAAAATGTCACTAGATGACCAATTCTAGGTCTTGATTTCTGTCCAGATAAATCCACCCCAAACCAGAAATACCATACAGTCATACCTGCTCCACACTTTAGAATCATCCAGTAACTGCCCAAAATAGTGTATTCCATTGTGACTATTTTCTTTGCATAAAAATGCAGTTAACCCAGTGTCAGGATTTTATTTTTCTTTTGAATGAAGAAAGTCTCAGAATTTTAAGACTCCTTTTCTTTGCATTCTGTTCTTTGAAAAAGGTTTCACAAATGGGCTAAATCATAAATTTCTGAAGCACGGCATGCTATATTTCTATTAACAATAATATTACTGTATTTCTTATTCTAGAAGCTGTGATAAAAAGGCATTTTAAACAAAATCGGTAATAAACTGAATTGCTAGTAATAAATGCAAAAGTTTCAAAATTAATTGTACCTTTCTGTTTATTGTAAGCTGACAATTCAGTAGCTGGAATTATTGGATAATGTCAGAGGGTTTAGCATATTGTTATTTAAATAAGCGATAGAACAACAAAATATAATCAAGGAAAATTGAAGTATTAGGAAAATTGCAACTACAACAACAACAAGAAAAAAACCACACACAACAAAACAAAGCCCAACCAAGTGAGCAGAGGCAATCACTCACCACCTCCTACAAGTAGACTGATGCCCAGGCAGTTTTCTGAGCAATGGCTACCTTCCCGCCCACACCATCCCATCAGTTTTTATTGCTGACCATGGTGTTATATGGCATGGAATACATGGAATACCCCTTTTGTCAAGGGATCTGGGTCAGCTGTCCCGGCTGTGTCCCCTCCCAACTTCTTGCCCACTCCCAGCCTACTGACTGTGGGGGGCAGATTGGGAAAAAGAAAAGCCTTCACACTGTGCAAATTCTGCTCAATAATAGCCAAAACCTTGTGGTCTGTTATCAACATTGTTTTAGTCACAAATCCAAAACACAATACCGTATGGACTGCTATGAAGAAAATTAACTCTATCCCAGCCAGACCCAGAGCAAGTTTGAAGGACCATTATTCAGTGAAACTCTCATGTGACAAATGTATATGGTATTGTATATTGGCAACAGTGTTGCACCCAATGATGTTTGTTAGTACATAGCACCAGGATCTGGAGTAGTTGTTATTTGTCTGAAACTACATGTTTACATTGTCAAAACCAACTTGTCAACCTGAAAGTGACCGTAATGGGCTTACTGTTAGTATTTCTAAATTTGTACTTCTAATAAAACCTAGCCATAATTTATGACTGCATTTTTCTAGATTATTTCAATTGCATTCAGAATTTGAAAGGGGGGGAAAGAAAAAGAACAAAAAAGAACAAAAAAAAGGAAGGTTAATCTCTCACTACTGCATACTGAAAACATTCACCTGACATAACACTTTACCTGGTTTACTCTAGACCCTGTGTACTGCTTCTGTGTTGAATTCATTGCAGCACTCAAGCAGAAGACAAAAGCTCCAAGTATTGCCCCTGCACTGCAAAATTTAAAAGCCATTTTTTAAAAGCAAAGATCCTACATTCTGGAAATTACTCTCTGATCAAATTAAGATCACATTAGAACAGTTCTTTAAAATCAATATCATAATTTATGAACTGTTACCATGTGGGGGAAAAGCCAAAACCAACCAAACAAAAACCCTAATTATTTTGGATTGCCTGTCTCAGGCATGAAGATGCCTGAGTTTTGTGCTGAATTATGAGACTCTGACTTAATGTGTCCTGATTTGAAAATATTTGTTCCCTATATTGTGTTTTTCCATAAATCATAGAATGTCCTCCTGAAAGTGATACTACTTTTAGAGGAAAGCAGAAACTCTGTGTGAGAAAAGGCTTCTGCATCTTTATGGGATTCTTAACCTCCCAACTAATTGTCTGAGATGATTCACAATTTCTTGTGCTTTTACTGATTTCTTTTCATCATACAGTAGATAACTCCAACTTTTGAAATAAATTCCTTTCTTTTAACTTGTCTGTTCATAAGCAGATTTTTGATTATTGCAAATATAAGTACTGTACTGGTATGACAAGCTTCAAGATATTTCAAATGCAAATGAAATGTAAGTTTCTCTGCAGGCTGACTTGTCTAATTAAATTTTAGCCACCTAAAAGTTAAGTATGTGATACAAGCAACTCAACTTGGCACTCAGTATAGTTAATGGAAGGAGACAGTCTGAATGACTGTTAGAGAGATAGAGTGACTGTTCTTCCAGTTGTAAAATAATGACCTAAGACAAGTGGAACAGACTTTCCATAATTTAGAGATAGATTTAGATGCCTAAATTATGAATGGCTTAAACTATATAAAATGAATCCTACTTTTAAAGTCCATGAGGTAACTAAGCTCCAAAATAGAGAAATGTTTAAAAATTTAGATAAAGTATGTAAATATCACCTGTTTTTACCTGGAGTAATGGATTGCATGTGTATCTACTATGAATGTTTGGCTCAGGCTTATACTATGGACATTAACTTGGTGAGCCTCCTGGCCTACTAAATCAGTGCTTGACCTTACTTGCAAATCAGCAAAAAAAGGAAACGAACTCATGAAAGGTTTTTTTGTTGTTGTTGGTTTGGTTTGGTTTTCTTTCCCCCTAGTTCAGCTTGCAGGGCTGATGTTGGCATGATTCTATGCCTGACTCGTTCCACTTTGTTTCCTATTTGAACTTGGGTTACATTTCCTCCTGAAATTCCATCTCCAAATCTCTCTTTGGACATTTCTTATCAAGCGTGAGAACAAGAGTAGATCAAGCACAGGGAACAAGAAGTGTTATATGTTAATTGTCATTTCTCCCATAACAAACACGAGACTGAACTGTTCTGCCTGTTTCATAAGTAGGGAACTAAACCACATAAAGATTATGAGACCTTCCCAAGGCACACAAGAAATCTATGACAAAGAATGACTTTAACCAGATCTCCCACTTGATCATATGGTAACCAGTCCCTCATACTAGCTACACCAGTAAGCCTGAAAAAATACAGTTTTCCACCAAAGAATCTGAAATTATCTTGTTACTGACTGGAATTTATATATTTCAACACTTTCACCACTTCTGTCTTCACACAGACATATCCCTTTGTCTTAAGGGATACAAATTAGGTAGCTCCTTTATTTCAGTGGAACAAGAGCACTGTATATAGGATAAGGACCCTTTCTTCTCATTTTCTGAAGGGCTTACAAATGGTTGTATTTTGTTAATGTTAATGTATTAAAACAGCTGACAAATAGTATCAGTGTTCAGTTTATACTGCACTCAATTTTCAGAGACCTCTAACAACAACTTTTAAGCCACAGAATGCTTCAGGGATTTTAATTTCATTGTCATAGCAAATTGGGTGGATGTCTGAATGAGTAATTATGATTTGAATATGCTCACACAATATTGTGTCATATAAATAATATTCTACTGCTTACCTTTCAATTACAATATGAATGTGTATGTGAGTAAAAAATGAAGGCATGCACAGGTTGTAAAAGTCTATAGTGTAGAAATTCTTTATTTCAGTCATTATGTGGTAGCCTGAAGAAAAACAAAATGCTAGACTTCATGAAGCATGTTAACAGAAACCCGATTAAAAATGGACTTTAATGCTGTGGAACACCATTAGAGCCAAAAAGTGAGGACTTCACTTCCAGGAGTTTAATTCACAGGTCCAAGTGTTTAAGTTCCTCATATTCTGGATAAAGCAAGCTAGGAATTGATCAATGCCCATGAGATATGAGTTAGGTGAAAGGCAGGAGGTATCAGCTCAAGCCCAATAATGTGTGCCACCTACATCAGACAGATCAGGGTGGAAAGAAGGTGGAAAGAATACATGACTCTATCTGTTCATGTAATTATACTTTAGAACTGGTTAAAAAGACTTTACTGTGAGCAGGAAGACACTTCAACTCGCTAATAGGAAACACTTCCAGATAAGGCATTCTGCATGCAACTAATTTGATTTTATATCTCGCTGAAGCTGAGTAATAAGCTTGCTCTTTCCTCACTCCTCTCAGATCTTTCTCCATCCCTACCACTTCTCCTCTCCTGCTCCCAGCTGCACAGTCTGCCTTCTCCTACATATTACCAGACCTGTCTGTGGGCCACTTAAACTTAATAAAACCTCAAAAAAAATATCCAGGGATTTTTCCATAGTTGTTTTTTGCATATTTTATCTGATGAAAGTGCAGCACAGAAGGATGAAGTAAACTCTCTCTGGCAGTACTTACCATTTCTGGCAGTATTTATCCATTAACTAGGCTTATAAGTTCTAAATCACACATGTAGCTTAAGACTTCTAAGTAAGAGGTAGATCAATTTCATACTTTGTGCTATGTGTCCATACCTGGATACATACCTCACAACTGAAAAAAAGATTTGGGTACTAATGAGGTCAAGAAGACTTGTTGGCCAAGAGTAAATCCAAGTGTCATAAGCGGAGTGCAAGAGAAGGTTAAAAGGAGCTTTCAATAATATAGCCAGCTATATCTGGAATGCAGTGATTTGTAGCTTTGTATTTTTGTAAGTAGACCAACACTGCATTTATATATGCACCTGGAACTGTAATTTACAGTAGTGATCCTAGAAGACATCCTAGACACCTGTTAGCATCTGACAGTGAAGTATGGGTTTACGATTTTGTCGGTGCAAGAAGGATAGGAATCTACAGTTCAAGAAATTACATGCGAAGTAAACATAAGTCATGCATTCATCTGCACAATTGTGGAACATTTGGGGTTTGTTTTGATTAAAATATATCAACATTTGGTGGTGCTGCACCCTTTTGCATAGCACTCATTGAGGGATCAGAGAGCATTTGCTCTGGGAATAGAACAGTTTCTAACATTTCTCACCCTGAATGATTAGACACGACATTTTCCAGTCTTTAAGGAGGATATCCACCACAAGTCAGTGAGTATCCTCTGGTCCTTCTGTTAAAACTGTGCCACTGAGTATCCAGAAATGAAAAAATCCTGAAGATGGAAAAAGATCCAGCAAATGAGAGTTTGACTGCATGGTATAATTGCTAGAATATACTCCTGAAAAAATAGACCTATTTCCATTACTATTTCCATTTCATCTGCAATGTAAAATGCAGAGATAAGAATTCCAGAATGCCATTTATCTTCCAGATAGTTTTTTTAAACTTCTGACAACTTAGTAACTTAGTTGTTTTGTAGGTCAGTTTGATATTAGCATCAGCCTGTCTGAAATATTTCATTGAAGTCAAAGTATATGTGTCCTCAGACAAACTGACAAGAATAACTTGCCAAAATGATGACTAAGGGGCAGCTACTTTGTGTAAACACATCAAGATGGCAAAGGGAAGAAATAGTTAAGATAGGTGCAACTTTTGTGCACTGTGGTGGGTTGACCCTGACTGGATGCCAGGTGCCCACCAAAGCCACTCTATCACTCCCCTCCTCAGCTGGTCAGGGGAGAGAAAATATAACAAAAGGCTCATGGGTTGAGATAAGGACAGGGACAGATCACTCAACCAATTACCAGTCAAATCAGAGTAGGATGATGAGAAATAACACCAAATCTTAAAACCCCTCCCTCCTTCCTGGCTCAACTCCACTCCTGGTTTTCTCTTCATCACACCTTGTCTCTGCCGCTCCTTTCTCCTCAGTGGGAGGACTATTCACTCTTCCCCTGCTCCAGCGTGGGGTTCCTCCCATGGGAGACAGTCCTCCACGAACTTCTCCAACGTGAGTCCTTCCCATGGGCTGCAGTTCTTCACAGACTGCTCCAGCATGGGTCCCCTATGGGGTCACAAGTCCTGCCAGAAAACCTGCTCCAGCATGGGCTCCTCTCTCCACAGGGCCACAGGTCCTGCCAGGAGCCTGCTCCAGGCGGGGCTTCCCACAGGGTCACAGCTTCCTTTGGGCATCCCCCTTCTCCAGGTTGGGGTCCTCCCCGGGCTGCAGGTGGAGATCTGCTCCCCCGTGGACCTCCCTGGGCTGCAGGGGGACAGCCTGCCTCACCATGGTCTTCCCCACGGGCTGCAGGGGAATCTCTGCTCTGGCGCCTGGAGCACCTCCTCCCCTCCTTCTTCTCTGACCTTGGGGCCTGCAGGGTTGTTGCTCTCACATGTTCTCACTCCTCTCTCCAGCTGCAGTTTCCTATTGTGCAGCAACTTTCTTCCCTTCTTAAATCTGTTCTTCCAGAGGCACTACCACTGCTGCTGATGGCCTCGGCCTTGGCCAGCGGTGGGTCTATCTTAGAGCTGGCTGGCATTGGCTCTATCGGATATAGGGGAAGCTTCTAGCAGCTTCTCACAGAGGCCACTCCTGTAGCCCCCCTGCTACGAAAACCTTGCCATGCAAACCCAATACATGCACAGAAAAGTGAGGTGAGGGGGGATATGAAAAAACAAAGAGGAAAATGAAAAGAAAAAAGAGGAAAAGAAAAAGGAAAAAAGGGGAGGGGGATTAAAAAAACAAAACAAACCAAAAATCCCTACCCATCACTGAATTTATACAGGAATTAAGGGGCTACTTTTAAATACTAGAGAAAGAAAATTATAAAACACTATCTTGATAAAGAATAAAAAAGAGGAACAAAGCAAACCAACAAAAAAACCCAAACTGTAACTGTGAATAAATGGAGTTTGATCAGTTTAGCAAAGTGATTATATGGTAGGGTTGCCTGCAGCAGCAGACAATAACTGATGACTAAAAAGGCTTCTTCTCACCCCATTATGATTTACTAAGGGATTCTAGTTTCTTAATATTCCATTCCCCAAAATTATGCATATTTTAGTCTATACTTTAAGACATAAATATTCAAGCTAACAGAATAGTAAGTGGTGTTATTGATAGTTTGGCTTAATTTTAAAAACTTAAATCATGAAGGCAATAACACTTAATAAGATGTCTCTTTCTGATGAATTTGCTTCAGGAAATATTCTAGATTTCATTTAAATTTTTACATAAATTATTTTGTGAAATAATACATATATATTTGTATATGTATGCTTATGTATGTATATCATGTTCAGGGACCTTAAAGTCAACAAAAGTTATTTTAAGATACCAACACTATGCAGCAAGGTGTTGACCATTTCAGGGAACTGTGAGGGTTGGCTATATGTGATCTTGTTAGAAGATATGCTATCAATCAGAAAAAAGCCTTCTAACCAATGCTGAATGGAACTACCAGTGCACTTTTCTGGTCATTTCAAAAAGCAAAGATTTCCTGTTAAGATTTCTTTCAATTTTCTATAGAACGGTATATTCCAAGGGGAAAAAGGCATGGCCAGTGATTAAGTGAAGAATTCTTTTTCATCCCTATCAACTTTTGCCAGTATTTATTAACAGGTACTACATAAATTTGTTAATGCCTAAAGCTGTGACCATTTGGGTAGAAGACTCTAATATTTGATTATCCTTTGCTAGGCCTCAGGCATATAGCATGAGTTATCAAAAAATGGGTTTAGATTGCAATTATTCCAGAAACCACTTCACAATCAAGATTACACAAATATTTTATGTCAGTAAAAACCCCAAGTTTAATGACAGTACAACTAGATTAATTCTCTGTAACATTCTAGTGCAGCCTGGCATTGAATAACATTTTTATTGTTACAACTTGAAGATAAGCATCTAGGAAAAAACAAATTCTCAATTATTACTAAAATATACATTGCAATGTCTCTAGTGATTTCCCAGAGCAATTCCGCAGATTTTTTTAAAAGCAGTTGACATACCAGGCTTGAGTCAGCTGTTCACATATAGGAAGGTACACAGTACCATTTGAGTATCCCTATGGTATCTCAACTGTTTTCTAAGTATTTCTGAAGAAGATCATGGGTTTCCCATAGATCCCCCTAGACACCTATGTGCAGACAGCAGATCTGGGCCCTAGGAGCCTGTATGCTTTTGGAAACCACTAGAGGGAGATCCTGAACTTCTGATAGGGAACACTTCATTGAACAGGTATAATGAATAGCTGTGCTTGTTCATCTTCAGGTAGGATGTGTATCTCTTCTTGTGGTGGCTCGTACTGTACTGTGGTAATGGTACAACTCAAATTATGCAGAAGGAATTCTAGATAAACACGGGTCAGGAGAAAAAGCAAAAATTTGTCCTCATGTACAGAGGTTTAATTTATAGTTCAGGTTATTGGGGGAAAAATTGGATTAATAGATTCAAATTAATCTTAAGAGAAGTATTACTATGAAATTCATTAGGTCACAATTGTGGAGTGAGTATGGAACCTTTGTTAATATTTACTGTACAGAACTGGAAGGAAGAGTTCATGAATTCTGGGCAAGTTATATCACTTGCCTCATTTTATCCTCCTGGAGAATCTCTATAAAATTCCTCCTATCTAAAGAGTCACTAATAGGAAGTATTTGGGTTTTGATAAGGGAGTTTATCTTTGTTCTTCTGAAATGAGTTGTTTTCTGCAGTTTAACCTGTATTGAGATAAAAAAAAAGTTCTGCTTTTAACTTGATTTTCTGTAATAGCTTTAAAAAATAACCTAACTCTTTCCTAGTTGATGATGACTCTCTAAGTAGTAACTCAGAAGAACAGTTAGTATCACATCAACATACCAACATATGTTGTTACTGTAACATACAGTAATATAACATATCAGTTGTTGGTAGCATCATGTGTTAAGCTAACACGTAGCTTACCAGTGGCTGTTCCTCAGGCTGATGATCACATAATTATGAAAGATGTGGCAACCCGAGTGTTGCACTAGTTTCCTTGACAGTTCCTGTCATGGACAATCTTTGGGCAACTGTCACCGTCAGACATGTTGTAAAGTCAATGCAATGGGAAAAAAGATAATCTGTAGATGACCTGTGATTGCATATGTTTATACTTTTTTTAAAGCAAAATCAGATCTCCTCCTCTATACATTGTTGTTTCTCATTGCTTAAAGTTTTCTTTAACTAATGGAACCGTAAGACTGAAAACACTCTCTCAGGTGGATGGGCAAATAGCAGCCAGAAGTACAATGAGATCCTTAGTCATATTTTTAAATCATCATGCAAGTTAGGATCCAACTGTCATAATCATAATGATTCAGA
This sequence comes from Haliaeetus leucocephalus, assembly GCF_000737465.1. Classification (NCBI taxonomy): domain Eukaryota; kingdom Metazoa; phylum Chordata; class Aves; order Accipitriformes; family Accipitridae; genus Haliaeetus; species Haliaeetus leucocephalus. The sequence goes on along the minus strand of NW_010973220.1, from coordinate 1,074,160 downwards.
TTTGTATCCCTAACATTGTAGCTGCACCAATGTGTACAAAAAAATTTAAGATTCACTGGGAAGCATGAGGAAGATAGCCTACAGTTTAGAGCAATTGCTACCAGTTTCTCCCAACCTGATTTATAAGAAACATATTCACTAAGCACCGCCATGGGGACAAGGCTTCTGACCAAAGGAGTAGGACTCCCTATTCCTACATTTTTAATAGAAACCTTCAAGGAGAGCTGAAATGTCCTCCTAGCTGTGGCATTCACAATCTGTTGGTTATAAAATACACTTTCTTCTTGAATATTCTCATACTGAGAGTAAATGAACAGAATTTGTGTTCTAACAGTTCTGTAAATTAACATGCTATTGCACAGCACAAACCCCAGTAATTAAAAAAAAAAAAATCTCTCCACACTTTGAACACGGTTTATGAGAAAAATCTTCATTTTAATACATTTTATGCAAGACATTCTGTATGTCTATGTTCAGCAAGCTTCCAGAATACTTACTGCCTTGCAAGACATACTTTCAATTTCTAAGTAGGTTCAGCAATTAAATAAGAACTGATATGATTATCAAAAATGAATTCAGGAAAAGGAGTTCTAGACACTCTTGAGGCAGATATGAGGAACTAGACAGACATATTGAATGTTTCAATACATTTGGACATCTACACTATTTGTATTTGGTTCATTTTATGATTGTTTAATAGAAAGAAGCACTTCTAAGGTAGAACTAATTATTTGCTCCAATGGTTTTTTCATCAGTATTTTGATACTATGAATCATTCCTCCAAAATGCCTGATTTTCTTCCTTAATTTTAAATTGATGATTACATCAGATTAGGTGAATATATCAGATGTAAATGCTTGTGTTATGGACAGAAGTAAACCAGCTCCCCTGGTAAACCAACCCAGAGTAGATGAAGTTCAGTACAGGACTTCCAAACATGCTCAGTGCAGACCTTCAGACTCCATAGTCATACCTCATTAACATGAATAGAAATCATATAACTAAATCTCTGATTAAGGCTAATCACACTAGTGGTTTGGGTTGTACCAGTAGCTACAAGCTGAACAACAATTATTACTGGTTATACATTATATCTTAATTTGGAAACAAATCAAGGAATTTAATTTTCCTTAGAGGGCAATAGTACACTATTTCAGTTGGTGAAAATGAAGCTGATTTTTAGCTAAATGCTAATGAAAGTTCAGCCCAGCTATTTTCTTTCTGCAAATTCCTGTAACCTTGACACACAACCCTTTTGACATATTGTTATCCTCCACACAGACTGCTTTTGTTGTACTTCACATATGGTTTACACAATTCCGTCAGTGCTATTTGTGTCTACAGATTTATATTGCCACAGTTACTCTATTACTTCAGAAAACAGAAATACTTAGATATTCCTTCAGTTGGCATTTCTGTCTAGTTGTATGTATCATCTTGTACTATAGTCCACCACCTGTGGTCTTTCTAGTCCAAAAATTGCATTCTATCCATATCAATATATAAACCAAGAAGAAGATATCTTGGTGCCTACATCTTTAGAAATGTGTGGCATATGGGAACTTTAAAACAATTATGATCTAGGAAAAAGTTTTCTTCACTATTATGCCAAGCACTTCACTGATATATGCATATTTTGAAGTACATGTTTTTCAGATAAACAGAAAGGAAGGATAGGCTTCCATTTAAAATGGAAGTTAGGGAGTTTGTGCTTAACTCATCCCACTTCCACCCACAGTTATTTTCTGAAAAGACAAGATTTACTGTAATCCTATATAATACTAATGCTCAGTATTATTCTTTGGGTACACTCTCTTTAACACAGTGCTTACGGTTCAGGGTATAAAAAATCAAAAAATCTTGAAGGGCACTACAAACTGTGCTTATGATTTTGAGAAAGCTGACTAGTCTTGTAGCAGCATTTATTTAGTTAGTTCTTTATTTATTCAATGGCCTGAATAAATAGATACCTGGGATAATGAAACAATCTTGACCAACTGTCAAACTGTAATGTGGAATTCAAGGTAAATGTCCAAATTGCTCACTGGCTGTCAGACTATTTTAAGATCAACTAGAAGTTACTTAACCCTTTTTGCTTTCACTTATTTTTCTGATTCATCATTTACAAAATTTGCAAGACAGTTGTTTATCCTGTCAAAACTGGAAGGAATAAATTGGATAAATGAAGTGAGCAGGTGAGTCCAGAAGCATCACCACTAGGAATGCTCAGAGAATAACAGTGCTCTATTCTTCCCTTTTCTTTTGTTCTTTCATAATTTTGTTAATTTTTTTTCTCTTTCTTTCTTTCTCTTCTCTCTCTCTCTCTCCTCTCTAATTGACTTTGATACTATGAGTACAATTTAGATGACTAAGTGTGAATGTCTAATGTAATTTCTGAAGACATTCTGTATTGGAGATACCTGCATGGGATGGGCAAATATGATACAAGATGACAGGAGAGCCATTCCTAACTAGATCATCAAATGGAGTCGCTCAGGAAGCTCATGTATCCCAAATTGCACTTGGATGCCTCTGGTTACATAGCTGAATCCTGATCCTAGTGTTTAATCTGAGCCACCTGCTTAGATGCTATGCAGCCAGTGAAAAGAGTTGGATACCTCTGGCGAAAAACATCCTATCTTCATATAATCAGCTAAATTAGGATGCATTACCATCTTGAGAAGTCTATATTTCTACACTATTCATAGAAAGTGACAAAAATTTAGATCTCTTCTTAAAAAAAAAATTAAAATTGTCCTACTTCAGAGACTTGATTGAATTAGTCATACAGAGATCTAGTGCTATTTGGGATATAGCATCTGTCCAGTCCTCCAGCTGCCACTCCGTAAGTGCAGTTTTCTACTGAGTCTTCTTCCTATTTCATAGTCATGCAGATTTCTCTGATACGTGCATCTCAGCTGCTACTAGACACATATGCACGGACAGCAGAATTGAGCCACAAGTTACTATTTTAAATAAAATTCTGAGTATAAACCTATATATTTGCTTTGGAAATGCACATGTAATAATTTCATATAGCTTTATGAAACATCAAAATAACTATATTTCTAAAATATGGCCTTCCTTTGTTTGATAGAAAAAATAAGGGAATGTTAAATAAAAAACCTTCAGTAGCTCAAACACCTGTATTCAAAATACTCGAACTGGACATAATAAAACAAATCATAAGACTGGTCTGCAGATTTTGGATAAAAGAGTCAATAGGGAAAAGAAAGGAAAGGTAAAAATTTCTCAAGATTCCTTTTTGGTTTCCAGCAGCTTAATATGTTCCTTAGTGAAGTGAAATGGCAGTTGCTCCAACCAACAAACTGGATATAACAACCTTTGATATACACTAATTATTATGAAAAGGTCAAAAGTATTACATTTATCAAAGATGTAATCAAAATCAAATTATGTCAGTCAATATGTTTTTGAACCCTCTTAAAGCACTCATCATAATTTTGGGCGATGAAATTTTGCCTACAGGTAAATTAAGACTTCTTATTATGAACAACAATCATTGAAAATACATGGAGAAACAAACAGGAATAAAATATCTTATTAATTATGTTAGAACTACAGACAGATAAAGAAAATATTGCCAGCACAGATTAAGACTCTGGATGCATAAAATATTTATGTCAATATTCTGGGTGTTTACTGTTGTTACAGGAGTGATCTGAGTGTCAGATTCCAACATGGATCCTGGTTATCTAAAGGCTTAGAGTATTTATACAGAGAACATCTGTTTGGGATGCAGTTATTGCTATCTTCAATTGTTTCAGAACTGTTGAGAAAAATACATTCTTGAGAAGGCAGGTTGCTTCTCTTGGTTGGATTCATTCTCAGTATTCAAAAAAATTCCTATAAGCTGTCAGACCTATCTTTGAGGTAGTCTTAGAGATATTAGGAAGAAGTACTGAAGATCAAGACTGAGAGCGAACCATGCAGTACTAGTGAACAGTTAATCTAACTGTCATGATTTGGCAGATGTTACTGATTTTGCACAAGCAAGGCATCTTGAAGGAAACAAACAAACAAAAAACAAACACACCCCTCACGTTTTTCTGTTGAAGATCTCCTTTAGCAAAACTTTAACCATATACACTTCTACCATTAGAACACCACTTCAGAGGCAGTTATTCTGAGGATGTACATCCTCAGCTGTAGATTTCCTGAGACACCTAAAATGATAGCCTCTAGACTTAAATTTTGGGAAATTCTGTATCAACAGTACTACTTGTGGATTTAGGATTTGTGACTGTAAAAATCATTAGTTTTATAACTAAACCCATAGATATATTTAACAAAGTTCCTTTGTTCGTGTTTGCCAAATGTCCAAAGTTGTCATAACCTAAAATCTATTTGGCCTAAAGATCCACTTCCATACTGAAACCACAGCAGACTGTGATTTTTTTCAGGTAAGTCATTGTGAAATGCTGCCCATAATTTCAAAATATGTAGCATAGTAAAACAAGACAGTATATGGCAAAACACACATACAGAGAAAAAGAAATTTGTGGGGATGCTTAAATTTCCAAAGGTCTGGTGGAGTGGGCTTCAGCTCCTCTAACAGCCAATGGAAAGAAGTGGAGGCCTTACTGTATCTGATGCGGTTTAGAGATACAATCTACTATCACATAAATGACTCAAACTTTTTCTTTCCACTGAGTACACACTCAGATGTAAATGCCTACTTTTAATAAAATAAATCTTACAGTAAGATTATTTTAGAAGTCAGATAGGTTCAAAAAGAAGAAATGGCATACTCGCCTGCCTGTCAGTTACAACTGTTCAGAGAAAAATGTTCCTGTAGGAACAGCTTCTCAATTTTTCCCATTCCCTTCACTTTATTCCTGGTGCAGAAGAAGGCTGTATAGCCCTAAATGATGCTATTCTACCTGGTGCTACCAAAAATGCAGTCAAAACTTCATGGCTGCAAGACAGCTGGCTCTCCAGGCTACATTCATCATTTTCTTTCAGTTTATTTGTGATTTACTCACATTCACATTCTTTGGTTCATCCTTCACGGCCTCCTAGTATTTTGAAAATGGAACCAGTTACTGAAAAAGAGACTGGCAGTGTGATAAAAGAAGATCAATGAAGTTTTTGAAGCTTGATCCCACTGATATTTTTTAATCAGGGTATTTGGCTAGTTGCTGCTGGTGCAAACAATACAAAGGCAAGTGGCACCTTCCCTTCCATCCCCGAACCTCCCTCTCCACACCTCATCCCCCATATAAATTTACAGTCAGTTAACTGATCTTCAGCAAAATCACAGGAGCTGGTTATGTTTACACGTGTAACACACTAAAATTTTAAGGAAGCCATAGCAAAACAAGCTTCAAAAAAAGCTTAGGGTAACATTTCTCTTTAAGTGCAGAAATGGCTAAGAACAGATAATTACTGAAACTTAGTTCATAAATATGTTGTTAAGCCATGGTGATTTGTAATCTGTCTATACTTTGAGTCTAACAAAGAGTTGCATCCTGTGCTATTAGTCTGAATTATCTTTTCTGGTAGTTTCTACTGCAGTAGTCTAAAAGACTACAAAGACATGAATTGTTTAAATTTCTATTTTTAAAAAGCTGAAAAACTCCTGTCTATATATTAAGTATGCTTGGTTGCAAGAGTAGTCTGCATAAAAGAGGTCTTCCAGAATAGATTCCCATTTTTCTCTTTAGGTATTATCTTCCTGGTGATACGAAAAAAAATAAATCTATTTATTGAACTTGCTTTAGTTATGTAAAAGTTGCTTCTTCTGCCATTTGGGACACTCTAGTATATCTAGTGCATTCCTTCGGGGCTGGCAGCTATGACAAAAGACCTGTATGAGGCCTGTATCTTCCTGAATAGGCAGAGTTGGGCCAGCCAACTTAACCAAAGCTTCTCAAATGGCTTCAAGCACCTATACTTAAGCAACTGAATTGAAGCCACTGTCTTTTCAACTACCAGCCTCATCCGACTTTTCAAAATTAAACACTCTAGTTTTAGCAGGGCACTCAGAAAATCTGTCACTGAATCCTTATGCAGCCCCACATCTCTGACACAGTCAAATAAAATCAATGACAACAGGAACTTCTGGATGTCTCTTTGCACAGCAGAGCAAACTTTATAGGACACAGAAGAAAAAAAAAATTATAAATTATTATGGAATGACATCACCTACAATAGCAGCTGTAGCAAACTAAAATAAAGATTAATCATAGTTAATTGGGGATATGGGGCAGCTGGGGTTCATTTCAGTGCCATATCTCTTATTTTAAGACAAAAGTGAAATAAAGACTAGGGGAAAAAATTAAATAGGGTTCATATACAACTTCTCACTTAAGGAAGCTGTAACTTACCTCCCTTAAGCAAGTATGTAATGAGATAGGTAGACAGTTATTAGTTAAGCCAATATTTTGTGACTCTGATATCAAATTATTGGTAAATTTAAAAAAATAGAAACAGCAAATACTGCTAAAAATTTCCATTGACTCTGGTTTTAAAATTTGCTTTAGCAACTGTGCAATTTGTAATTGTTCTCTGTTCATATTCCAGTGAATAATCTACTGGGAGCAAGCTCCAGATGCAAAGTATCACAAGATGTTAGCAAAATTACTCAAATTGGAAATAGGAAGTGTTAGCACTGAAAATATGCAAGATTAAAAATTACAATGACAAAGCTAGAGCATGAGAAAGTTGTGACTGATGATTCCAATAACAGCTTGGGTTTCAAGTAAGTGCATCCAACAAACCCATCACAAGCTATTTGCAGAAATTATTCAGCAATATACTTAGAATAAATTAAAGCAGAACATGTTCATAGATAACTCACTACGAAATATTCTAGGAAAGTTCCAAAGACTTGTTAGAAATGGGAAACGTAAATTACCCTGAATACTGTAATAATTGGTAAAGGCATAATGTTAAACTTTTCTCATTTGAGCTTTCCAGTATGAAACTTTCTTTCAGTATTCCTGTCTTCCTCCTAAAATGAATACTTGTTGAGTAAGTGCTTTTAGTATATTTGCATAACTGCTGAGATGAAGTATTTCTTCTTCTCAGGATGGCAGTGTCTATGTACTTATAATCCAACCATACAATTATCCTGAACTAAATGTAAACAAAGATGAAAGAGCCCTCCCACAATCATGTTTAAACTGACTAAAATACTACCATGTTTTTTGATTCTATTTTCTGCTTTCCTTGATAGTTTTAAGTTTTAATGCCTGAAGGGTGTAGACTTGATTAAGACTTTTGTCTTGCATAAATTGCATTCAGATTTATTTGAATATATTCTGAAGGCTTTGGAATGAGGTCCATTTGTGCCAACGTTTTGGTTCTGTCTTACGTAATCAAGACACAAATTCCAAGCTTAACCTCCTAGAAGAGAAGAATCTTAAAGTGAGAAAGTCGGGGATTTTTCAAAGTAGTGTAGATCATGGATTTTTATTATATTTGTTAGATCCGCAGTGGGGCTGAGAGGGTTTTGCATGGTGTGATTTACTCTCTGTGCTGGGTTGACCTTTGCTGGCCATCAGGTCCCCTCCCAAGGCGCTCTATCACACACCCTCCATCAACAGGACAGGGGGAGAAAATACGATGAAAAGCTCATGGGTCGAGATAAGGACAGGGATATTGCTTACCAATTATCATCACCGGAAAAACAGACTCAACTTGAGGAAATTAATTAATTTATTGCCAGTTAAACACTTTCTCCCAACCCCCACTGCTCCAGCATGGGTTCCTCTCCATGGGCCACAGTTCCTGCTAGGAGCCTGCTCTAGCGGGAGCTCTCCACAGGCTGCTGCTGCCTTCAGGACATATCCACCTGCTCTGGCGTTGGGTCCTCTACAGGCTGCAGGTGGATATCTACTCCACCTTGGTCGTCTATGGGCTGCAGGGGGACAACCTACTTCTCCATGGTCTTCTCCAGGCACTGCAGGGGAATCTCTGCTCTGGAGCCTGAAGCACCTCTCCCCACTCCTTCTTCACTGACCTTGGTGTCTGCAGGGCTGTTTCTCTTGCATTTTTTCACTCCTCTCTCCCAGCTCTTGTGCAGCAATTTTTTTACCCCTTCTTAAATATATTATTACAGAGGCACTACCACTGTTGCTGCCCCCATGTAGGACAGAGCCAGTGGCAAGTCTGTCTGGGAGCCAGCTGGAACTGGCTCTGTCCTACATGGGGGCTGCTTCTGGTGTCCTCTCACAGAAGCCACCCCTGCAGCCCCCACCCACACACCTGCTACCAAAAACTCTCCATGTAAACGCAATACACTGTCTCTCATAATGATTCTCAGTTTATGTTCACACACAGAAGACAAGATCCAAAGTTTAAAATATTTTAAACCTCAGAATGAAATTTCAGATTCAGTCATGCTGAAATTCTGTGCTGTCTCCAGATCTCCTGTTTTCCTTCCCTTCTCCCTATTTATCGTATAGAAAACAACAAAAAAAAATCATGCCTCAGTTGAGCCCTCTGGGCCCACCCATTCAGTCATTGATCATTTATCATAGCCATTTTGCTATGATCAATTCAAAAGTGGATCTTAATAGAAAGGGAGAAAAAACCCAAACAACCAAAAACATCCACAGAGAATTTGTTGACAGTATCAATTATAACTGAAATATTTTACATATAGATTATAAATTCCACTGAAAAAGGAAAGAAGCCATAAAGCAAGAAGTAAATCTCATTCTCTTTTGAGATGTGATCAGAATAGTAGCCATACATAAGCATTTTTTGGTTTAGTGCAGAATCAGATTTCAGTTTTCAGCTGAAAACTTCATTGCTGTTTTTGCTGTAGAAATAACCTTCTACAGATCAGTAATCCATAAATATATGTCATACCTGGGACTTAAAGCCTAATATGACTGATCAGTTTAAGATTTGAATATAAAACTGAGGAGGTAATACCTGACTGCAAATACAGCCTTACTACATTGTAAAGGCTATAACAGAGGGCTATATTAATGTTAGAGATGGATGAACCTTGGAAAAATCTGCCTGCAAAGCAAACTCACCAGCCTATCTAATGTGCTTTCAAAGACTGCAAGCTCAGCAGGGTGATCCTAATGTATTTCTTTCAGTGAGAGAGCATGACAAATAGTGGTTATCTCCAACTAGCTCATGGATTCATGTTTTGTTTACGAAAGCACATCTCTAGTTCTTATATTTTTGTAATACAACTTAGATGAAGGCTGCTATTTTTTTACCTAATATTTTATCCATTCTCTTAACTTCACAGTCTTCAGTCATTTCTTTCTCTCTATCTTTCCTTCTATTGGTTATTGCATAACCAATTTCAACCTTTATGTTTTTCATCCACTTTCATCTATAGGCTCTTTTATTTATGGCAATCTCTTCTTAACCTTGTCTGTTAAACTTCAAACCACTTCATTTTTCAAGAATTTCTTAAGAAGATTCTGAGTTTAATTCTCTTTACTTGAGAAGCATCAGGTTCAACAGATCTAAAGGAATTATTCTAAAATTCTAAATACAGACATAAAGGAATACTGATATTAATCACCTAAAATTTGTGGGTTTTTTTTCATTGCACCTTATTTTTTGTCTGGGCTTTATCTATCTAACTTAGTTTTGGGGGGGAAATATTTTCCTTTACTAAAACTGTAATTGTCCCAGGAAAACTGCCCATGGAGATTTTATTTTCTGACTTTGTGAAAGCAGGAAAGGTAACACTATAAAGAAAGTAAATAGCCTTGCATAATAATGGTACTACCTTATATACCATTGACCCTCCCTCTGACAATTCTGTTACCTAAAAAATGACCTCCACTGGTAAGGATAACATATTACTTGTTTGTAAGAGTTTCTGTTTTCAGTGAGTTTACTCAGAATTTCTTTATTATTACCTGCTCATGATTTTTTAGAATAGACACAACAGCAAGCATTTCTGTATCTTATTAGCTAATAAAGTGGGGTTTTATCCCATTTTATGTCACCTTATTTCCAAGTCCTTTAGAAGAATTTGCACCTTTTGGAGAAAAAAAAAACAAAACCCAACAGTCTAGGTGTGGAATTTCTGCCATACAGGGAAGCTACAGCTCAGAATAGATAGATGGCAGTTTAAAACAATTTTCACTCCCATGAAAAAAAAAGGGTGGAATCATGTCTATTCCACCTACATTAGTAGAGAAAACTGGACATGAAAGCAGTTGTGGAATCCCTCAACTATCTGCATCCATTAATTTTCTCTTGGTGAAAGGGTCACTATTTAAATTACACAGAATTAATAAAGTTAACATGCCTATTAAAGTAAGAACAGATGTTTTTGTTTCCTTCCTTATGTTATTTTTCGGGGTCAGAAAAATCAGAATATATTTCAAATGAAAATTGCTATCTATTTTCAGTGATATCAGAAATATTATTAAGCTCAGTGTCAATGCTTTTTTTTGGTTTTGGTTCAGTTCAAATATTTCTCATCATTCACCTTCATCAAAATTTATCTTTTCTATATTACGGTACTATTAGTTTTTGCTTTATTTTATTTTCTCATTTTCAGTCTTCCAATTTTCTTCCCTTTCTAGAGCTACCTTAATTTTTAGCAGGTGCCTTCACTGTATTACGCTACTCTGGCACAGATAATATTCAGAAAGAATAAATAAAAATGCTATTGTTGTGTATTTTCACCATTCTTCTTTCACTGCAGGTTTAGTAAAAACAGTCTGTTCCAGCTCTCATGCTTTTTTTTTTCTTTTGGCTTATTGCCATGCTCTGTAGTGTCGATATGCTTATATTAGCTTGAGCTAGTATTTAGTCTATAATTCTGTAAAGTTCTAGTCTTGTAATCAAGAACAGAAAAATGATATTTGTACAAATGAATTATGAAATCTTCTTGTCATAAATTCAGGCTTTGTTAGTAAGAAATACTTGAGAAAGAACTTTACTTCCTTGCTAGCAACAATATGGACCCTTCGCTTGTGTTGGCTCTTACAGGGCATAAGATTTCTTTGATTCAGTTTGTCAATGATGAATGGAAATGTGTTCACTTACCCTTTTTTTTTTCCTAGATTTGCTTTCTCCTGGTTTAGTGAACTGAATCAGCCAATTGGGGGTCCAGGAAATATCATAATGAGCACAAGGGAATTGGTGAAAGCAAGAAAGAGTGCCTTTCAGTGAACTGTCAGCTCAACAGTATTAGGCTACTGTAGGTTCAGATAAAGGGCTTCGAACTATATTACTTTGTATTCCATACACTAGTAATAAAGCTAGTTCAACATAGTTGGAAACATTTTAGATCAATGTTACCAAAATTTAGCGACTCTTATTTCTACTTTAGAAAAAACAGCAGTTCTACTGATCTGATATTTAAGGTTATATGGATTGAATTACTCATGTCAGTTATGCATTTGGCTAGATAGGCAAATCAGGGTTTTAAGCATTTGAACAGTCTGTCAACAAGGCAACCCTATAATCAGTTGTAACTTTAGAGTTTGGGAAAAGATAATTAACTCAGAAGATTTTTTTTTTCCATAATATTTGAGACAGATAAAATTATTTAAACTACTATATATTTAAATTCTATACTTTAACTGAGCTCTCATCTGATCTATGAGAACTTTCATCCAGAACTTTCTACAACTTAAGGAATATTCAAAATATTGGCTAGTAATATTTTAATTTGGCCTTCTTTTGCCAGTATCACAAGTTACTGTACACAGATTGTGCTTGTTATTATTCTATTATAGTTATATATGATGCTATAAAATCTGTCTCCCTGTGCTTTAAATGAAAAGGGAAAGTTAGCATTTTGAATTTTGTGACTTCCAAGTATTTAAATTAAAGTTGCATTACCATGTTTTTTTCTTTAAATAACAGAACACTTCAGATTAATATTAATTTAATGGAGCTTTTCTTTGATGTCTCTGACACACTTCTCCTTTCTATTAAGCTGTTTTGCATTACTTCAAAGTGCTGTTGATTTATGAGTCATAAATATGCAAAGTGCTAATTTGCCATGTCTCTAGCATGCTTCTTAACTTTCTGGTTTTGTGTTTATTGTTGTGCTTGTATTTGTTTGCACATCATTTCATTGCAAGGAAACATTCTGTAGCTAAAAAAGATTTTAATTTAAACATTTTTTGGATCTAAGAACACTCTCTCTTCATCTCAGAATCATTACTGGCTTGGTTGTGTTTGTAAAAGAAGTTCCTGTTACAGTGGTAAATTTTTGCAGTCATTTCCATAGTGACAAAGCCATAATATTACTCATATGAACATTCAAGTAACACTAATTATTTAATTTTCTTTGGGTTTGCTTTGTTTGCAGAGAATGATTTTCTAACTAGTAGTGTGTCATGGCTATTAAAAGAAAAAACAAACCACATATTCTCATCATCGTTATACTTATGGTGGCTGTAGTGATAAGACCTTTTAAGAGCAGAGCAAACATAGCATTCAGAGTGTATTGGGAATCAACTCTTCCTTACAATGGAAGAGAAATCAAGACAGTAAAATAGTTTTACTGATGTTAGCTAGAGAAGAGAGGAAAAAGCGATGCTGTGTACTCTCACATCAAAACACTTGTTAACCTATCAGCATTGCTTGTATTTCACATTCATTGTTAGAAAACTTGCCTTCAAAACCTTTCTCAATTTATCTTTCTCTTGTATTTTTATTTTTGAAAAACTTATTTTTTTTTCCTCCTTATTCTTATTTTCAGTGATGCGATATCCTTACCTGATATTCAGGAACAGTAAGGAAAAACAAAGGAGACAAAGGGGTATCTAAAGAGAAGTGTGAAATGAAATAAATTTTGTCTCTCTGCAAAACCTTTTAAAGTGTACATAATGTTCTCTCAGTAATATGATTCCTTTCTGTTTTCCTCAATCAAAGAAGCAGAAAAGACCTATAGTATTATATTTACTTTTTAAAATTTCTTCAGTAGCAGCTGCTGCTGCAACTGTGATCTGTTATTTCACTGTATTTTCTCAGTGGAGAAAATGTCGAGCATATACAGTTTCTTTTAGAGTCTTCTCTTTTCCCATGGCCCTTCAGAAGACCCATGTAAGTAGTAATTACATATATGTGTATATATATATTTTGCTATAAAAATCTGCAAAATAATGTATATAGATTCTGATTCACAAGAGGAAATTGTACAACTTCTTAGGTTAAACTATAGGTTCCCAGTAGTCGGAATTAAATTTATATATCTGTTTTTAAGATGTGAGCTACTTGGGTATCTCAGATTCACATCCCTACTAAGCCTAAGTGAGAGAAGAACAGACTTGGATGAAAGTGTGTTTCTGAAAATCCTTGTGAATATAGCTTATTCATTGGGCAGGAGGAAAAGGGCAAGAAAAGTTTTTTAAAAAGGTGTGTACAGTAACCTAATGCTTTGAACACTTGTGCAGTAAGTGACAGACCCTGCACATATAAGGATCTCAGGTGGCAGCCTATTCTTGCTGCTTCATTAGCATGTCAAATACTCCTTCACATGCAAACTGTTACATTCAAGTACCAATTTCAGGCTGAAGACAATAAAGAATAGCTGTAAATCAGAGATTCTTTAATTCTCTTTCAGCTGTTGGTCAGTATATGAATGTTTCTCCTCCAGTTCCTTTCACTTCAAAGTTAAATAGATTTGCTTAAACTGAAACTATTTATAACAGTTGCACTTTAGCTGATGTTTTACCCTAAGTAGTTTGATCTTCCTACGGAAGTATAGTGGTGCTAAAAATTTCATGTTTTCATGGATGAAAACAAAAATACCCATGCCTCATATTGCTCCTTCCTCTTCTGACAAGAAGAAAAGATGTAACAAAAAGAAACAAATAAAAATTAGAAACTGATCACCCTGCAATAATGTTACTGAACATGAAGCTGACCTAGGAACAGAAGGAAGGCCCACTAAATTTCTGACTGTACCAGATGCTCCAATGCAGATTAACAGCAACACAGAACTTACAGTTCCAAGGCAGGTGTTCTGGCATATAAAATTTTCTTAAATCTTTTGGAGTTCAGCCATTTTACAGAATTATTAATAGTATCAAGAGTAGATACTTTTATCTGGATCTCTGGCATTGCAGATGAGTGCCCTAACTATTAGTCTGTATACAGTACCTTTGCACTGCTGGACTAAATGCACCTGTTCTGTGTTGGGTGAACGTTTGGATACTAAAAATCCAGGGTAGTTGAGGATTCACCATAGGATGAAGAATGAAGCTCCAAATGCTATTACTTCTTTCTCTACTGAGGTTGTGGGACAATCAAACATAAGCACTGGAGATGGCTGGAAAATATAATTATACTGTTAAGGAAAACTAGGAACATCCACATTTTCTCTAGAAAGCTCACATTCTTGCTAGCGAACAGCCAAAAAAAAAACCATAAAAGGCTGATGTCAGCCATAATGGCAGACCTGTTTCCTTGTTGGGAACTACCTGTGAGTTTTCACAATAATGACACTCTAAGGAAGATATTCTCCTTCCAAGGGGTGTAACAGATATTAGCAGCAATCTCTTTCCAAATATTAGCAAAAGTCAATAGAAACATTGAAGCAGAAGCTAAGAAAAGAACAAGAGACCTTAAGACAGAAATTTCAGAGATTTCTTGATGTAAAAGAAGTCTGAAGACATACACAAATGATAATAATCCTCATAGTCCAAAGAAAGCAAGAACAAACCTCATAGGAGATACCAGTCTAGTCTGGGAATATTTTAATGGATGCAAAGAAGCTCATCTTTTTTAATATAAAACCCAGTCAAAGTCAAGAAAACCTCAGAATCCATCTTCCTCCAAGCTTTTGACTTGAGTGTTTTTTTTACTTAAGTGTTGCAGTTCTGCAAATCACTATTAAGCCATAAAAGCCTCCTGTGCAGACAAAAAAATGTGGCTAGGAGCCAGGAAATCACCATTTTAGATAGCTTAATCTAATAACACTCAGAAAAAATTCCTGTCTAGAGGGAGATGTGGATCAGCTACATCAAGGAGCTGCTGTGGTTAGCTGGCCGCAGCAATGCTCTAATGAACACAGAAAGAGAGTGTTCCTTTAGCAGCAGGCGGGGGCAGTTGCCTTCAGACTGAGGAGTGCTTGCACTAAACCTGAAATGTGAATCCTTGTACATTAAACCTCATATCATGAGAGGCAAACAGGCTTTCTGGAACTCAGATCATTTTAATTCCACTGATGGTAGAATATAGGGCAGCCAATATACCATTACACAGTAATATCAATTTACTGTAAAACTCCAGCATAAATTCTGAAGCATGTGGGAGCTGAATTCCCAGTATTCCTCAATTAATAAACTTCATTCGTAGATTTCAAGATGATCAGGAGCATGGAAATATTTCATTTTCATAGCATAGGCAAGATTACAGTGTGCTCTGCAGATTAATTTTCCATTGAATTATTTTTCCCTTGAATTGAGATAAGATTTGGGAAAAGTAGTGACTACTAAGTGACTAAGTGACTATTAAGAGCAGACATTATGGAAGAAGTCATTTTAACAACATGAATACATAAAAAACAGTTTTCAAATGTAGCATTATTCTAAAAATGGCTTTAATAAATATATAAAATTTTCATTCCAGAAAAAAAATAATCAAAATATGCACAAACTGTATACATTTTACCCAGGATAAACTATATTTCTGTGTATTCCTAATATTCAGTAATATTAACCTAATAGAGGTTTCTGTGCTGGGAATTCACACCAAGATCCAGATCATGCTGTTCTCTAGGATTGAAGTGATTACACTAGAAAACTTTTCAGGTAGAAAAGAGGACAATGACATGAATGTAAAGCAAAACATATGGAAAGAGATCATGCACTGAAATGAAGAAGGCTTTAAGTCTTTCTTTTTGAAAATGTGAATAAACCTGAAGGATAAAAGTACGACAGAAAGGAGACATCTGCAGGGCGTTTATCTAAAAGCCAACAAGACATCTTGAAAGTCAAGAATAATGACAGTGTTACCTGATCAGAAAGTAACTCCCGAAACACACAAAGTATGTTTAGAGAGGAGACATTGCTTTATTCTGTGCAAGGTGGAAGATTTCCAAGAATCGAGCACACCTACTGAGGTTTTCGGTCCACACTTATACACTACAGTTAAAGCACCATGCCTATCTAATACCTATGTTCCACCTAACTATTGCATATTCATTAAGTTGAGCAAGCATGACATCTTGTTCTCTTGAGCAATCATCCCAGAGTCTTCTATGCCTGTGCAGGGGTCTTTGGTCGTCTTCAGTGGTCATTTGGGGAAGAATACCCCTATTCCTTTTGTCCCTTTATGGTCACAGGTCATCTGTGGACACCGGGGGCTTTGTTTCTCTTGCCAACCCCTCATTTCTCAGTGCTGAAGGAGGATGTATCTCCTCAATTAGTAAGTCTGTGACTCTGAAATGTCCGTTATCTGGTGCCTTGGCTATTATCCAAACACTCCCTAAGCATCCTCCATTGTAGACAGAATCTTAAACTAGATAAGCTTTACCTTGAGTACACATAATCTAAACAGTCCTTGAATAGCAAGCATACCACCCTTCTCATGTTTAATTTTTTTTTTCTTTAAGCTATCACCTCCTTCTTATTTGTTAATCAGTCTTTTGAAGGCTTGGGGCAACAATAACAGCAAGAAGTATGCATGAAAAATGTCATAAGATACAATAAAATCACTCAAAAATTTGTGGTTTCAGCCCTAAGATAATACATTATGGCCATAATAAAGCCTGAAGACGTTTGCAAAATTCTCAAAGAAAGCTAGGTTAAATGCAAACTTAAATACAGACTTCTAGACTTTATGGCATCTAAGAAGATCTATTTTTCAGTACTAAAAAACTATGAAACATAGTAATCTTCACTCTGATAGTGGCTGGTAGAGGACGTAAGGTCACCTCAAGGCAATATTTTGTATTTTAGTTGGACATTTTATTTTTATTCATGATAAGAGGCTGACAGGAAAAAGAGAAGAGAAACAAAATGGTCATCAGGTTTAACATTTAGGCTTTTTTCTTTCTTTTTTCCTTTTTTTTTTTTCCTGAGATTGCAATTTAAAGTCCTGCTGTAGTTGAGCATTTATGTGAGAACTTAAGTGCTTTTGTTCACTGAGATCCCAGCCACTCACACATGTCCATGAATGTTCTGAAGAACAGAGGGGGTTTAGTCATGTCCCTACCTCTGTGTCAACACAATGACTTTCTTGTGCAAGATAATCGGAGGCCACACTTAGTGAATTATCTGTACTGAGTTATCTGTAACCTCTTCAAGAAGAGGTTGCTGTCAAATGTCTATGAAGTAAGCTGAGAAAAAACTGAGGGAAAACAAAGATATGCCAAACTGACAGTTTTCTCCTGTGAGAAAAGATTACACACTAAGAACCTTTGTTCCACTTCAGCTACAACCCTGTACTGCACAACTGCATGTGGTCTTCCTACAAGGTGGAGTGTAAGGTGTCACTCCTAAAATGAAGAGATTTTGGGGAAAGTGACTAGAAACTAGTCTCTGATAATACATTTACAATCCTGGAGGAAGAATTGGAGGACAGCTCATGGTGAAATCTTCAAAAGGTTTTACCTTCTCTTTCAGGTGTGTAGGGATAACTTAGGTACAGGAAGCAGTGTAGTACTCTTGATATTGCAGGCTAATGCAAAAATGAGAGTAAATCTAGATGTGCTATTCAGCACTGCCTGTACATTTACAGAGGTGAAGTGGATTTACTGGTTCTGCTTTCCTAGCCACATCACTGCTGGATATATGTAAAATATGTGGGTAAAAGTGGATATTTGCATGACACTGATTTGTACGTAAAGCCTAAATGCCTTGGATAGGGTGGTGGACATAGAGGAAAGTCTCTGCAGTCCTCAGCTTTTCCAGTTTCAACTTCAATGGAGAATTCTTTAGCAATTCTCAGAGAAGAATATATAAAGATGTGTATTCACTCTATTAAAAGCCTTTTCTGTCACTTGAAGGAACTTTGCTCAAATTTGGTTAATACGTTCTATATGTCAGAAGTAAAACCTCAGAAATTTTTGTATCTCTAGGTGGCCATTTCAAAAATGAGTTGAATGTGAGGGCAAGAAGAAATATTAAGTGCCACTTGACAGTTTTGAATTTCTAAAACTGAAATTCTGCCATGCTCTTGTCAAGGCATAGAGGTAAGGGCGTTCCTTTACTACACAGGGCACCACAACTTCTTTGTGGCAGCATGCAGACATAAGGGTCCTGTGGATTTCTTTGTTGGATATGGGACTGTGACTACAATTAAACTGAAAATTTCATAAAAGAATAGAAGACATCAGGATTTGCATTCAATAACGTATGCTAGCAGGCTCTTTAGTTCATATCATTATATGCCAGCTGCTGACATGCTACCAAACCAATTAAGAAAAGTCACCAGAGTAAATTTAGCTACAGCAGGCTGTGAAACTGAGCTGAAAAATATTTCACATCCTTGAAGCCCAAGTAGCTATGATTTGCCCTGCAGTAAATGTCTGCTGTTTGACAGATACAGGTAGTGCTCTGCATCCCATCTTTGAGGGCAGCAGGGAGAATGTGCTGCAGAGAGTGTTATGGAGCAATTATGGGAAGGACTGAAAGGCCAAGATTCATAGCATCTGACAATGAGACAAATGGACCCCACTGCAGTGAGAGATAAGAGATGATGCCTGCAGTTAATAATAGTAGGCCCTGGATTGCTTACATCTTTAAGTGTCAAAAAAGACTGCGGAAAATGTTACACCAGCATGCAGAAACCACTGCACCAGGTCAGACACACTCCAAAGCTGCACGAACTGTATGCAGCTAGAAGGAGAGGCACAAAGAGGACTTTCACATCCTTTGAATATCAGGGAAAGTTCTGTCCTGTGTTGATACTGCTGAGTTTTTAGACAAGGTTATGCAAAAAATGAGCAGCATAATGAAACTATGGCTCAGAAATGATGGGTAGAAAGATACAAAATTGCATTGGCTGGAATAACATATGCTGAGGCAAAACAGGAGCACAGAAGAGTTATATTTCATACCATAGCTGGTATTCAGGTCAGTAGTAAAGAATAAATCCATTTCACAACCAGGACACCTGGCAGGACTTCACTTATGCTGAACAGAAATAATTCAATATTTTCTAGAAATAAAAAATCTGACAGCTTTTAGCAAGTGCCTTCCTCTACCCATTTTCTAGCTTTCCTGTTCTAATCCATGTTTCTAGAATGAATTGTTTCCTTTGAGGGACTGATATACAAGGGTACATAAAAGCTCTCTATAGTCCATACAGATTCATTGGTTTTTATTTGTTTTGTTTTTAAAGGAGGCATTTACCTATATAGAGATAATAAAATATGAAAGGTAACTGTATATGCTATTTAATTATAACTTTTAAGGTAACATATTTGATACATGTGTTTCTCTTAGTACACTGTATTATTTATCCAATTAAAAAAAAAAAAAGTAAATTTGTGCTTTACATGCTATCATAAATTTGGCCATGTGATGTGAATTCTGGGAACACCAAAGAACACAGTAGGTCCCATGAAAAACCTGAGTCATAGATTTCCTCGTTTGAAAGCAACATAATTCATAAGACATTGATCTGAACAACTGAAATTGTCTAGTTGATATACAACTTGCAAGATACTCAGGTGAGAGATGATCTGTACAGGAAATTTATGTTTTCCATTACAACATCTGAATGAATTAGATTCAGATTTAGATCCAGGCACCACATACTTTAAGATACAAAGTGCAAGTTCAGGTCATAGATGAACATACACGGAAAATCAGTTCTAACCTCTGGGCCTATGGATTACATAAAAATAAGTCATACATATTCCAAAATGGTTGACATATTAGTAAGGATATTGGAAAACCAGCTAGTAATAGTGACTGTGAACTATAAATATGCCCATATTAAAAAAGAATCATAAACCTTGAGTGTTGCAGCACCATGAATGCTTTAAAGGTATCTTAAAGCAGATGAGTGGTTTAAATTAAAATTAGGATTTCTGTAGCAAAATAATCTTGGAAAGAAGAAATAACGTAACTAAAGGAAAAGAGAAAAAATCAGTGTCCTGACTTTTATTGACATTCTTAGTCCATTTTGGTGCAAAATAAAACTTGACATTTATTCATCTTTAAGTTATGTACATGGTAATACTACCATGCCATATTAATAAGAAAGTCACTTAAAATCCATACTATCATAGGTAAGACAGAAAATACAGTTTGGGGGTTTATGCTATCCAGAGAAAATTTCAGATCAGGTAACCAAATATCATCCTCACACCTTACTGAAATTGAAACTTAAAACCTTCACACACAGACACTTAGACACATAGTCCAAAGAGTGAAAGAAGTCTTTTATCTCAGTAGTGCAGAGGTCTGTATGTGGACTGATGACAGCTGAGATGAGTATGGGAGGTAATCAAGAAAGTCTCAGAAGAACCAGAGTTTGAGAGTATAGATGGCTGTTCTCCATCATCTCCACAAGAAAGCTGCATTTCATGCTTGGGATTGGCTCTCAATTGTTTTGCATTCAGCTTTCATTCATGCCCATGTACAGCAGTTATCGTGCTTTTACTCTATGTGGAGCAGGTCTCTTCTTCAGGGTTTCAAGTGCTCTAAAATCTAAATGCTCTCTAAAGGGAAAAAGAAAAGGAGGCGGGGGTGTAAAAGAAAAAGAAGTAGAGCAAAAACAAATTTCCAAACTTCCAGATTTACAGGCTCCAGATTGTTATTTTTTCTCTGTACTGGTGTGGAAGGAGTGAGTTTGGATTGGTGGATCTGCATTTCCTATATACAAATGAAGGTACATAGGATTCAAATGAATTAGAAATGCTACATGGAGTATAGGGACCTGTGTTATTTGCAGTCATCTTTGTTGCTACTAATTCGTTGATGATTGTCATAAAATTCTCTTGAATCCTAGTTCCTGTGAAGGTCCATTTCCCATTGTGCTAGCTTCTGTTGCAGCACAGAAAGAATATCTGAGTTTTATCAGTCTTTCACATAAGGAACAAAAATGTAAGTGTACATGCACATGTCAAGGCTGAATCCAGGTTTATGCAAGATGAAAACCAAATTTGTAAGTTATGAGTTTCCAATCTGCACTTTGAAAGCATTGTAAAGCAGAACAGGAAAATCTATTTATTTACATCTGTTGAGCTGTCTGCTGCCACTGTCATTGAAATATGATTCTTTCTGGTCTGACACAAAATAGATGATGTCCTGCAAAACTTCTAATTCCTTCCTTTATGTGTCCTGCTAGGGGAGCATTTTTTTTTCCCCCAGTTCTTTTACTGACAGCAATAAACTTTTTTCTGCAATTCATTTACTGAGAACAGGCAGACATCATGGCCAAGTAGAAGAAAACTTATCTCACCAGAAAGATAATATATGTATCTAGAGCATAAAGCAACTGTATTTTGCAAAGCTGCAGTGCTTTCTGAGAAAAGTCCCTAGGTCAGCTATGCGAAGCAGTCTCACACTGGAAATGGTGAGAATACTCTGCTCCAGCATGCAGCATGATGCCTGTATTTGTGATCTTGATCCTACAGAATTCTGACTAGCACTACCAAAATTTAGCTTGTGCTTTCCACATGAAAAAATGCCTTGCATGCGATGTATTTTTTTCCACTTTAAAATGTATTGATATATATTTTTTGCTTTATTATTTGTCTGTGAGACAGACTGTATCTATAATCAACTATTGTTCACTAATATAAAGGTACCATATGCATATCTACCACAATACAAGACAGAAGAAAAGATGATGGCTTTATTTCCAAGCAGGGTTTATTTTAAAGCATATTAATTTGATCTCAAATTCGTATTATTTGTTAAAAATTAGACATACAGTGTCTCAAAATAACCTCATTGAAATTCCACTAATTTTACCAGCAAGAATAATACTGCAGCTTAGCAATACACTTAGACTAGAGAAAAAAAAAAAAAAGGCAGTGCACATTAATATCATAATAACTGAAGGTATGAATTAATACAACTATTTGGATCTCAAAAAAGGATAGAGTATGAATTCAGGCAAAGTACCCATGCTCACATTTTCAATAGCATCTAACAAGTCTGATAGCTTCAACTTTTCAAAATTTGGAGCGATTCTAATTTTCAAAAAGCCCTTGAGTAAGAAAAAAAAAAGAATCAGAGTGATTAATAGTCAGTATTCTTGTTTTGTTGGGTATGTGGAGGGAAGTATGTTTTTACAGAAGAACATGGAGGCAAGTCCATGCTTGGGGCAGCAGGCGAGTTTCCTCCTTGCCCACCTTGCCTTCCCACATGCCTCTTTACAGCAGGTTTGAGGCTCTGGATGTAGAAGGCCAGTCAATGGATGATGTGATTGATGGTCCATCTACACCAGAGGTGTTGCCAAGGTCAGAAAGGCCTACGCCCTGTATCATGACCATCTCCATGAGGAAGAAAAGATGGGTTATAGTTGTAGGTGACCTCCTTCTAAGGGGAACAAAGGGCCCAATATGCTGGACAGACCCTCCTCTTAGATAAGTCTGCTGCAGTTCTGATGTCCTGGTTAAGAATACTGCTAGGAAATTTCCTAGCCTGGTACAGCCCTCAGACTATTACCCATTACTGCTCTTCCATGTGGGTGACAATGAAGCTGCAACGCACAGTCCAAGAGTGATCAAAAAAGACTTCAGGGCCTTGGGATGGTTGGTAAGGGAATCTGGAGCACAGGTTATTTTTTCCTCTATCCTTCCAGTTGTGGGCAGCAACACTGGAAGAAACAGATGGACCCAGTCTATTAATACATGGCTCTGTGGCTGATGTCACTAACACAGTTTTGGGGTTTTTCATAAAGGGATGGCCTACATGGCACCAGGCCTGCTGGCATCAAATGGGATTCACCTTTCTCAAAGGGGGAAGAGGGTCTTTGTTCACAAGCTCTAGGGGGTCATTGACAGAGCTTTAAACTAGACTTGAAGGGGGGGGGAGATAGTATCAGGCTTGCCCGTGACAAGCTGTGGGACAACACGCCAAGGTTAGAGGGACTGGGTGCTAGTGAGGCCCTCAGTCTGTTGCTCTGAGATGTGCTAGCTACACCGCAGCATACCTGAAGTCTTATGGAGATGATCCAAGGGCTCCTGAGGTAATAGCTGCCAACAGGGAAACACCAGTGAAATACCTGAAAGGAATTAAGGGGTGTTCCTCTAAGAAGGTGACATGGCTGACAGCCCAGATGAAGTGCCTCTACACCAATGTATGCAGCATGGGCAACAAACAGGAGGAGTTGGAAGCCACCGTGCTGCTAGAAAGCTAAGACCTAGTTGCCATTACCGAAACTTCGTGCGATGAATCCCATGACCGAAGTGCAGCTTTCGATGGCTACAGGCTGTTCAGAAGGGGCAGGCGAGGAAGGAGGGGAGGAGGCGTTGCCCTCTACATCAGGAAATGGCTAGAGTGTGAAGAGCTGTCTCTGAAGAATAGCCACAAGCAAGTTGAAAGCTTATGGACAAAAAGCAGAGACTGAGGCAACAAAGGGAACCTTGTGGTTGGTGTCTACTAGAGGCTGCCCAATCAAGTAAGTCAAGGCCTGATTGACGAAGCCTTCTTACTCCAGCTACAGGAGACATCGTGCTCACAGGCTCTTGTCCTGCTGGGGAACTTCAACCACCACAACATCTGCTGGAAAAGTAGCACAGCCAGCTGTAGGCAATCCAGGAGACTCCTGGAATGCACCGAGGAGAAATTCTTAAGCCAGGTAATAGACAGCCCTACCAGAGGGGATACGTTACTCGACCTGTTGGTCACCAATGCAAGTGAGCTGGTGGAGTTTGCAGTCCTGAGGGATATGGGTCAGCCGAAGGGTAAAGTCAGGATCGTCAATTTTAGGAAAGCAAAATTCCAGCTGTTCAAGGAGTTGGTCAATAGGACCCCCTGGGAAACTGCCCTCAGGGACAAGGGAGCAGAACAAAGTTGTCAGACCTTTAAGAATGCTTTCTGTAGAGCGCAAGAGCTCTTGATCCTCAGGTGTAAGAAGCCAGGAAAGGAAGGCAAGAGACCAGCATGGCTGAGTCAAGACCTGCTGGTCAAACTAAAGGGCAAGAAGGAAATGCACAGGCAGTGGAAGCAGGGACAGGTATCCTGGGAAGAGTATAGGGACACTGCCTGGTTGTGTAGGGATGGGGTCAGGAAGGCCAAGGCGTGGCAGGAGCTGAACTTGGCAAGGGATGCAAAGAATAAGAAGGGCTTTTACAGGTATGTCTGCCAGAAAAGGAGGGTCAAAGAAAGCATACTCCCCTGATGAACACGACTGGCAAAATGGTAACAATGGACAAGGAGAAAGCTGAGGTACTCCACAACTGTTTTGCCTCAGTCTTCACTGGTCACCTCTATTCCCAAACCTCTCCTCCTTCTGAAGGGAGAAGGACTTGGGGGTACTGGTAGGTGAAAAACTGGACATGAGCTTACAATGTACATTTGCAGCCCAGCAAGCCAACTGTATCCTGGACTGCATCAAAAGAAGTGTGGCCAGCAGGTTGAGGGAAGTGATTCTGCCCCTCTACTCCGTTCTGGTGAGATCCCACCTGGCATACTGCATCCAGCTCTGGAGTCCTCAGCACAGGAAAGACATGGACCTGTTGGAGCGGGTCCAGAGGAGGGCCACAAAAATTCTCAGAGGGATGGAACACCTCTCCTATGAAGACAGGCTGAGAGAGTTGGGGTTGTTCAGCCTGGAGAAGAGAAGATTCTGGGAAGCCTTATTGCAGCTTATAAAAAAGATGGGGACAAACTTGTTAATAGGCCCTGTTATGATAGGACAAGGGATAATGGTTTTAAACTAAAAAGAGGTAGATTTAGACTAGCTATAAGGAAGAAATTTTTTACAATGAGAGTGGTAAGCCACTAGCACATGTTGCCCAGAGAGGTGGTAGATGCCCCATCCCTGGAAACATTCAAGGTCAGGTTGGACGGAGCTCTGAGCAACCTGATCTAGTAGAAGATGTTCCTGCTCATTGAAAGGGGTGTGGACTAAAGGTCCCTTCCAACCCAAACTATTCTATGATTCTATGATTCTGTGATTCTATGATTCTATGAAATAGATGTTTAATATCCTCTATTGGTCTTATTGGAAACAGGAACACAGGATTATAGAGATGCCTTGAAGCACCAGTTCCTGTTTCTTGCCCGTCATGAACTTAGCAAATTCCATTTGGAAGAACAATAGTCAGTTTTAGTGTAATTTTTCAGAACTCCATAGATGTTACAGTTATGAGGATTCTTTTAATATCCAGTGGCATTTAGTCACTTAAACTTTAAATAAGTTTCTTAGCAGGCTGCATACTGCACAATACATCTCTCCTTAGGCAATAGACAAAGAAGTAAAGAAGTCTGGACAGTTCATGACTTCAGTCTCTAACTTTCGTCTGAGAAACTGTTTCTACATCCAAGACTGTAAAATGAAAGGTAAGATACAATGATTAAAGTTCAGAAGTGGCAGCAACTGTTTAAGATGAAACAGAAAAAGAGAAAAAAAATCAAAAAACCCCTCTGCAAATAGAGCATCTTGTCACATTAACAAGTTTTGCTGTGTTTTAAGAACCGGAATTATAGTTTCCATTCCATTTAGTAGGAACATTAAAGGCCTTTGAAAAGCAAAGACTTAAATACCATTGATTCAGTCAGCAATGTTCAGCAAAGTTGTGAAAAAATACCGTGAAAAGGAAAGAGAGATCTTGAAAGGTGGCTGTTTAACTGAGATGACACAGAGACCGTTTTTATGTAAATCTGTTTTTCTTGGTCATGGTAACCTCATAGTGGACAACATATATAATTAAATATAATAATTAATTTCACACAAGCACCTCAAGAAAAACACTGCCATGCTTGCTTGCCTCATATTTGTGACATAAACTTGTATGATAAACTGTGGACTTACTCATTTTGGTTTTAAAGACATAGCAATGCAAATGTAAGCAGATTGTAATATTTAGACACCAGTGAGTTAATTCCTACTTTTTAAGAGATGTGGGAATCCATGGATTTATGAAGAAAATAGGATCTAACTTACAAATATTAGTGATAGGTGAAATCACTATCAATGAAGGATTACTTTTAGCAATTAAGCAATCAAGTATGGACTAAAAAGTTTCCAAACAAAAAATTTGAACTACATGCCCAAATGAGGCTGACATGTATGCAACTACACATGGATTATATGCATATGAATTTGATGCATTTTTCACTATTCTGAACAAGCACTGACTTACTTAGATTAGGATAAAATCAAAGTGTATTGGAAATAATCATAAGAATTCTGTTAGTCCAACACATTAGTGTCCTCCAAAATTAATGACAAGGTAAGCAACTGAAGATAAGAAACACAACTTCATAGCAACATGACAGGAAATAAATTGTTAGTGCCTAAAAGAATAAAGAGTATAAATAAGAAGTCTTTTTCTAAGGATTTTCCTCTCTCCCGGCTGAAATTATGTTGTGAGCAATGATGTCTAGCCATCTGTATTAAAAATTTCTAAGTTTGGATAGCTATAAAAGATCTTATGAAGATACATCTGAAGGTTACCTCTGCTGTATCTCAGTATTATGACAGCAGACTCCGTAACACAAACACAAACCTTTCAGCTAATGTTCCATCTACAAATCACTAAAAGTGATGTTTTGACAGCAAAAGGTTTTATCTAGTTTTTATAAAGTTTCAGTACTATATGGAGAAGCTGCCAAGGCCAAGGCTACTGCTGCTTTCAAAGAGATAAGCAGTTAATAACAGTATATTTTACCTGACTAAAGTATTATATGCATCTTTGTTTAGCCAAATGCAGAGCGTTATCACATGGTCATTAAACAGCTGAAAAATTTGTACTGAAACATATAATATTTTCTTTTTAAGACCTTGGAGTGGAAGAGACTACTGTGAACAAGAAAACAGAAGTGGTTTGTTGTTGGTTTGGTTGGGTTGGGTAGGGTTGGGTTGGTTGGTTGTTTCAATATGATTGTTTTATGTTGGGGTTTATGCCAGGAAAGAAGGGAAAGCACCTTTCAGTTTGAGAGCTCTCCAAATACATAAACTCCATTCCTAACAGAGACCTATTAAAATTTTTTACTAGAAACAATAAAGGAAAGCTAGTTTGTAATTATCAGTATAAGGATACAAAGAATAAGAATTTCATTGCTAGGGTAATCCAAAATTTGATATTAAAATATAATTACTCCACCCTCTTTTTCCTCAAATCATCTAATTCTATCAACATGTCTTTCTTCAGTTGGTTATGGTCTTTTGCCATCATTCTTAGAAATCTCTAATTTGTGCTTTTTATCATGGAATCTCTGATAAAAGACTAAGGCCTTTTCTTTTACCAAAGCAAATGCTCATACTCCCCGTCATTGAACTTACAAACCCACATATATAACTCTATCTGTATCTGCATTAACAGAGTTATTTCGTATGATTGTGATCATCTGGTGTACAATGAGGTATTTTACTTTAAAAAAATATATCTAACTGAAGTAGAAAAACCCTTTAAAAAAAAGTGGTTTCCATGAACAGCTGCTCAGAGATATTAGGTAGGGCTTATGCAATTTAACATTAGCTCTCCAAAAGTCAACCATAACTCTCTCTCTCTCTCTTTTTATTGTGGAGGGAATCTTGTCAATTAGACTGGGCTAGACATCTAGCTATGTATCATATACATGTTTTCTATGTAAGACTTACTCCACTACAATAATGCTGTCTCTTGGGAAACAAGTGCAGTCATCTTGTATAGTTTTAAATCCTATGCATATAAAATTCCTATAGACCTCTTTGGATAATTTGGATTTTCTTAACCATTTATAAACTAGCCTAACTCTCCACCTAACTCTCTTCATATATTGTAATCAAAAACCAAGTGTTGTAAATAATAAGAAAACACAAAATAATAAATATTGATAGCTTGGAGAAAAGAAAGATTTCTCAAAATCTATATTGTTTTTAAAAGACAACAATATTAATCGAAACACTATAGTGAATTTAGTATGGCCAGATGACAGATTCAAGTCTGCGCACATTTATTAAAGATCTGATGTTCTGGAAGACCCATCACTTCAAATAGTCATAATTTCTTAAGAAGCAGCAACTTTTACACATGTAGTTGCTTATTTTGAAGTACTTTAAAACGTTGAAGCAATAAAGGAGAATCAAGATATGTTAAGTTTGTAGCAGTACATAATAAACAGAGAAAAAACACAACCCTCAGAATAGCCACAATTGCATCAAGGAAACTGAGACCTGTTGTGATACATAAAATCTATCTTTAAGAAAAATTTCCAGCACATGTTTCTTGGAAATATGTTGTTTTCTAAGACTGCTCATATAATAATTCTAGTCTAAATTTGAAAATACTGAAAATCTTAGAAGAAAATCTCATATGATGAGGTTAATCTCTACCCAGAGAAATCTGGATAATACAAAGCATACATGCTGAGTCAAACTGTCAAGCTTTCTTTATTTACTTGCTTTCATAAAAATAAGTTGTATAAAGTAAATGTCTTTTGATGTTTATTTGAGTCATTATTTGAAACAATTTTGACATGTCTTAGAGTATTTCTCTTTTTAAGGAGCACTTGTTTATAGGTGAATTTCTGGAACTCCTATTAATGGTGATAAGTACCTTATGACATATGCGTAACAATTTAAAATGGCATAGCTACTTTCTGCTCAGGGTATTACAACCTGATCTTATTTACCTAATGAATGATTTTTTTCTTCGTTAATGACTTAGCAAGCAATTTGTTATATGTCTCCACAGTGAAACAGAAGTACCATGGAATGAGTTTAGCACTGAAACCCTGATCCATGGTTTAACTGTTAACTCATACCCTAGGTTTCTCATGAGTAATTAGCTTCCTCAAAGAGGAACCTCCCTGTGGAAAAAGCTGATGCCAAGCTATGTGATAAAAAAAAAACAAACAAAGGAAGTAAACCCCAGGGCAAGGGTTGATAGCTGACCTTTCATTTAGCAGTATAAGCATAACCCTACACATTGGTATGGGACCATATTTAATTTCAGTGGTTAATACCTTTTTTCTTTTAGAAATACTTTAATTATATTTTATAACAGTGTTAAATTCTTGGACTTCCTCAGGTATCCTTCATCTTTTGTTATACAGAAAATGGATTCTCTTGGCTTGGGTAAGTAGGATCCATAGGTCCACTCTTCTCTTTTCTCTCCTCTTCATACACTTGTGTTTGATTTTAGCTTTGCCCTCCTCTCTCCCTGATCAACAGAAGGCTAAGACACTGCCTACCTCTGTGGATGTCAACAGTGCATTCATCTTTAATAACTGTCTCATATTTCATCTTCCTTAAATCTCCTTTGGTATCACTTGTGTTATGTGTCATCTGAGTGGAGGGAAAAAAAAAAAACAAAACACCTTCTTTATCCCCTTGCAAAATAAGATAAAAACTTCTTTTTTTGTGTATGTGAAACCCCACTCAAGCCCTGTCAAAATGACTAGGTCAATAGTGCAAATGTCTGATAATCTACCAAATCAGTGGTCAATTTTCAAGTCACAGAAGTGAATGAAGTGACCCTAATTAATATCAAGGACTCAGGAGTATCTCTATTCACTTCACTTTCCAACACTTCCCCCACCAATTAATGACTCTGTTTATGTCTTTTTGTATTCCTTTAAATATGATTCAAGGTGAAAATACACAAACTGCTGCTGACCTTGTTGTTAGGTGTTTTTACATGTTAACTCAGAATCTCATTATGGGCAAAATGGAATAGCTGTTACGTAACTGAAGATCCAAGGATTTATTGTTGGCTTAATTATAATCTTAATAATTGAACTAACATACAACAAATACTTACCACTAATCCACCTACAATATTGTTAATACTTACATTCCAAATGACTGCAGAAAACCTTGCTTAGAATCACTCTGAAATATGTCAACAAACACGTTAATATTCATGTTTAGCAAGCACAGTAACATCAGTTCAATTATTTGTCTTTTCCACTATCTCAAATTCTTGCAATGTTAAATGTCACTGCCTAATTAGAACTACAGAGATAAGACTTTCCACTTGCTACTCGTTTACACATTCTACTAAAGTTAATTCGTGTCTAGGGATAATTTCTCTTGATCCAAACTCAATGAAGTTTGTGAAGTCTCATTATCAGTGGTTTGGTAAGCTTAATCGATTCTGAAAAATTTCAAATGACAAAGAAATTGTTAAGAAACCAAATATATGCAGATGAAAAACCCACAAAGGGTCTTTTATCCATATTTATCATTATAAACAGCTGTATGGTTATTGATCTGAAGACTTCATTCAATGCAGCATAAATAGGATTTATGTAATGATGAAATATGACCCTCAAACTGAGAAACTTCCATCATTCATAAGTTTCCTGCATGGTTTGTGTTTTTACTCACTCTAAAAAAGAACTTTAAATCTACTTTTATGCCAACTAGGAGTAAAATCCTCCAAAATCTACTAAGATTATGTCTAAGGTTCTTAGAATCCCTCTTCTTTCTGTCCATTAGGTAAAAAACTTCAGTTGCATAAAATAGTTTTAAGAATAATTGTCTTGGCCAAGAGTGATTTTTCCCAATACAAGAATTGGAGATGCCACTGACCATTATTTTCCACAAAACATGCCAGAACAGGGAATGATGAGAAGAAGGGGGTAATTGAATAAACACATTCAGTCGCTGAGTATGTTGACTTGTTGAATTGTGTTCTGATTAATTTTGTCCATACTAACATAATGGCCTCTTAATATTGATTAGAATAATATTGTAATATTTCTGAGAGACCTTGAGATAAAGATTTCAGAAGTAACTTAGCCCTCTCTAAGCTGAAGTCCTATGTAGTGCTTTTGAAAGAATGATATATATCACCAACTGGCATGTTTCTATGTGTTTTAGTTCTAGTTTTAACATTGCAATCTTTAATTCAGGATTTGGAAATATCAGTGAACTCAGCATATCTGTGTATATTTTTTCACTGCAGACTAAACAGATCTATGATTTTGTAAA
This sequence comes from Haliaeetus leucocephalus, assembly GCF_000737465.1. Taxonomy (NCBI): domain Eukaryota; kingdom Metazoa; phylum Chordata; class Aves; order Accipitriformes; family Accipitridae; genus Haliaeetus; species Haliaeetus leucocephalus. Next base: position 1,043,191 of record NW_010973220.1, on the reverse strand, counting down.
TATACCGAACAGATCTGCCATGTGTTCTTTGTGGAAGTACAGTGGAGGATGCATAAAACAGAAATGTGCCATCAAGCAGTTAAAGGACAGTATTTCATAAAACCTCTAAAAAACCTCTTGTATCTATTTTACAAGGTAATTGATAAAATCACATAAAATCAGATTTTAAAGAATAAGGGTTGTTATGGGGATCTTTGAAATATTGGAGGGTAAGTTTATAATTTACTTATGTAACATACTGTTTACCCAAATAATGACATATTCCCCTCAGTTTTGTATACCACAGCAAGAAAAAAAAGAAAAGCTTCTTGAAACTAAAGATTGAACAGGAGTGCAGGGTACTTGATTCTTCCTCACACACTGTTCCAACATTCAGCACTTGCAAAGCTGTGCAGATATGTGTGCCTTTTATGAAAAAAGACATTAGCTTCTATTACTCTTACTTCTATTCACTTCTGTGTATATCCTCCACCCACACAAATAGGTATGTGTACACACACACACAAATGCACAAATATGGGGAGGCAGAGTGCCAAAGAAGTTGACTGGACCGATGCTGATTAAAGCAATTTGTTTGGATAGTGACAGCTATCTGTAAAAATACACAAGTACTTTTACTCTAAACGTGCTGTAAGGTAGGGTAAATAACATTATGCTTAAAATTCTGGCATCCTCCAGAACATTGTGCAGATTAATGTATGCATTCATGCTACTATTGCTGAAGGTGAAGCAGTAACCAAAGTTGGTTGGTTTGTTTGGGTTTTTTTCTGTCAAAAATATTAGTAGTGATTCACCTTAAATATATTTTTCTGTCTATAAGGATTTTTCTTGAAATAATTCTGTATTTTTGAGACCCTGTCAAAATAAACCTTTTTTGTCTGTTCACAGAAAAGAATTTAATACAAATTGACAGTATCTGTCATTTTAAAGGCAAAACTAGACACAATGCTAAGCAGTTAAATTCTGTGAATAAAATAAATTATTTGATGAAGACAGACTTTAGGACATATTTCTACATTGCATCCTTACTATACATACCTTTATTTTTAAGATCTCTGAATTAATCAATTGGAAAAGATAAATATAAGATTCTGCATTATAGGCCAATCATTGCCAAAAAATAACTCTAGAATAGCAAGAGATTAATAATTTTTTAAAAAATTATTTTTATTTTTTCAGTTAAAGCTTAGGAGGAAAATGTTTTTCCTACTTCAGAGACATTTCCATGTTTTTGTTTTTCAGTAAGGCAAAACTAATTTTTCACCTCATTGAAATTCTGAACCATAACAAGTTTTATTACTAAAAGTAAAGAATAAGGTCATTGTGTCCTCTCCACAAAGAAGATTAAATAGCTACTGTATAAAAGTATTAGAGATGAGATTACCTTGAGATTCACTAAGGAACTTCAGACATCCCATAATAAATTTGCTCTAAACCTATGTAGACAATAAACAAAAAGAGCTGGTCTGCTCTTTTTCCTATGAATGTTCTGAACAAAAGAACAGCAAGATGTATCACTGAATCCAAACTTAATTCACAAGGACAATCCTTTTTTCAAATACTGTTGAAATTGAGCATGTAATTTAAAATGCCTCATACCAGTAATGAATAGTGAGCTGCTTATTCACAATAACTATGATAAAACGTTTTTGATAATATACTAAAATAATTTTGTATATAAATATATTTAAAAACTAGTTAATATGTAAAATACCTCAGTGCAAAAAAAATCCTTTATTTTTACTTTGAGTGCTGAGGATAAATGAAAAGAAGCTTCAGTGTATATATAGTGTTCCACTGCCTGGCAATCCCACATGGCATTCATGATTAATGCTAACCATCTCTTAGCTTCCATCCTGGTTTTGCATGTAAGCAGCCAACTTAGTGTTTACAGACAAGATCATAAGCCTAGAGTATTATGTGTGTGTTTGTAACTATACTGAGCTACAGTTCACGTGCGGATGAACAGCAGCAGTTTCTTTCAGATGAAAACTTTTATTTGTTCCATAAATGTATTATGAATAAGTACATTAATTTCATTTTGCAGATGAGGAAAATAAAATGCAGATATTTATGTCACCCACTCAGCTAGCTAGTTGGGCACTACTAAAATGGTTAAGTTAGGAGAAAGGTTTCTCTATTTCATTGAGGGAGAACAATGCACTGCATCTAGAAGTAGCAGCTTGTATGTGCCACAGCATACCCAGAAACTGAGGTTTCCCAGTCACCCTTCCTAGTCCCTAAGTGCCCTGCAATCACAAAGGAAAAGTACAAATCCACATCTCTCTATATGAAGGTGGCACATAGGTGAAACCAGGAGTCCACTGTTTTAAACATGGACATATGCATGATTGCCCAGCTATTTGAAACCATCACTCCTGTTTTTTGTTTCTCTTTGCATTCACTTCGAGTGACAGAGGAGAGAAAGTAGGCTCTAATTTAGACATATCACTTAGATCCCTATGCTGCATGAGAACAATCCTATCAAAAGTGACTTGTGGAGGATATACACAGAATTATGTTTGTGCTGCTAGCTTCAGAAGAGATCTTGGACTCTCATACCAGATGCAGAAACTGCTTATGGCTCAGCTCTGGGTCAGAGCCAAGTATTGATCTACAATGCTCTGGTTTCCAGGGAAATGAAAGATGAACTTGGAGGCTAACACTTTGAATTTATGAAGACACACCATCTAAAATAAAACTGGAGACAACCATAGTGAATCACCGCAGAGCTATATATCCTGACTTTTGGCTCTTTTCTTTCCCCTTAGACACAGTGTATCTATTTTAAAAGTATTCAAAATGGGTCTATTTCAATGGACAAATGCAAATAGTTCCTAAAGATAAAGAAGTCTACTAGTTCTAGATAATATTTTTAATAGAGAATATATAAATCCTCATATTTAATGTGTGTTTTTAAGTAATTCAATATTTAAATTCCTTTTTTTTTTAAAAATAAATATCTTGGCCTATGTTCCGGATGAATACATGGACTTTATCTTTTATGGGATACTTTTTCCTTATTTCAGTTTCTGTGTTTATGTGAAATAATTGTTAAATATTAATAGATAATATAGCAAACAATGTAGCTTAAACTTGACTTATATCATTATCCAGAACAAATTCCAGACTGCACTGAGGCTTTGGTTGTAGGCAATGCACAGGGATAGTATCAGGCCTGGTATCACTTGCCTAGATAAAAGAACAGCCTTAGGAAAGAATTGCAACTTCAGGGTTCTCAGTCCTATACCTACTGTTTTTTCAAACGTTAGGGTTAAAGGTTGATACAAAACTTCAGCACATATACCCTAGTTTTAGGATGCATTGCTACACTGGTGAATCAGGTATCTTTTGTCAGTCTAGGTCCTTAGGTAAACCAAGTATTTACTATTCAAGTGTTGCACTTCCATTTCTTTCTCAGAGGGCCCACACTCTCCCTGGATCAGCTTACCTTATAAAAGCAAAAGAAGCCTCATGAAACAGGTATTTTTAACATTTTATCCTTCATTAGTTACAGTATCTTCCCATATGCATCTACTTCTAGATGTGGGGTTTTTTTTGTTTGGTTGGGTTTTTATCAAACACTATTCATAATTGTACTGCTAAAGCCTCCAAACAATTTTTTTTTATTTCAGCATGTCATTACAGAATGCAATATATATGATAATGGTGCATAGTATGACTAGTAAGCTCCTAGTTTGCATGAAATTTGAGATGGCATCAAGCAATCCTCCACTGTTTTATTGCAGAAATATTATCCAAGTCAGTGCTAGAAGCACTGGTATTTAATGCATCTGAGTCACAGAAAAACATCCTACTGTTTCCTTTTGGTTTCTTTAGGTGGTTAAAACCGAATTTGCCAAATACTTTTTTCCATGCATCTTACCTTTCCTATCTCAGAGGCCCAGAATGTAACTTATCATATCATTTTAAAAGTGATTTATGTGCTTAGGAGCCAGAATCTCAGAGGGAAATAATGAATCTTAGGGTCCTAAGTTATTCAGCCTTTTGAAAACCGAACTTCTTGCTTTCTCTGTGTAGAAAAAGGGTAGACAGAGTAAGGACTTCAGCCTTACTCCTACATAACCAGATAAAGGAACAATGAATAGTCAACTTCTTACAGAAGAAGAGATGTTTTCATGCCTGGTCCTACAATAACTGTGAAGCAAGCAATCAGGAAAAGAATAGAACCATATTTTTGCCCCTACAACATGTCAACCAAGGGAACTGAGTCATCCCCATAGGAGAAAGACATTTATCATGGTCTTTCTTATTGGCAGAACTACACAGAACATTAATTACAAGGGGCAAAGAGGGAAAAGTTGTTTAAGTTTTGACCGAGGTGATGATGGTTATGCATACACATTATATAATCTTTATAAACACTGTGGCTGAGCATAGATTACCTGAGCAATACGACTACATGTAGACTGTGAATGTAAACTCTTCTGAAGACATTAGAACTGCTGAAATAATTACTGAAGAAAAGAAATATCCAGAGAAATAAGGTCACGTAAAGTGGTAACTTAGCTTCAGGTTATCTTTTGATGTTGTGTAAAGAAAAAGAACAGGAAATGAAGAGTTCATTTCCATCAAATTATATATATAAAAACTAAATTCTTTGGTGAGAAAACTTTCTGGTAAAACCCTACAGTTGACAAGAGCTTTTTGGGTTTCTTTCCCTATGCAGTTGGATTTTTCCTGAAAAAATAATCCAGCAAACTGATACCAAAAAAAGGCAAAAAGTTTCAAATTATCACATTCTCAGGCCAGTACCCTAGTACTTCTGGTTTTCTTTTTAGAAAGGGAAGAAGATAGAGAAGGAATACAGAATTGTAAATAGGGGCAATTAGGGAATTTAGGAGGACACAAACTAAGTTTGAAGGATGAAATTTCTTTAGAATAATAAAGATATAATTTGATGTTTTCAAATCAAACAAACAATCTTTAGCCTCCCGAAAGGTATTTTTCACAAGCAGTTAAGGATCTTCCCTAAACTTGATGATTCATGCATTTTTTTGGCCTCATCCACCCAGATGTGGATGGCTTCCTGTCAAATTTTTCAAACATTTCAATGTTATTATCAATTATAGGCATAGTCCCTGCATCTGACTTAACTTGGATCTGATCAAATAATCCTCTTGCAAAGTAATAATAATTTCACCCGAGTGTGTAACAGCTATTTCAGATGGTGGTTCCCTATCTGCCAACAGTGTCTGTCTGCTTGTACCAAAGCTTGCCCTTGCAGTTCTGTAGCCTAGTAAATAACAGTATCGGCATGGCTAGCAACAGGTGTCGTGTCCCAAAGTTGGAGTAACTCAGGTTTGTGGATTTCCTTCGTCAGAATTAAGGTGAAGTGACACTAGGGGAGTTCAAACAACAATCAACATTTATTCAACCTAGCTAACCTTGCCCAAGTACAAGTGAATTTATCAATATGAACCTAGCAACATGTCATTAAGCCGCTGTTTGAAAAGAGAAGGGAGGTGTAGAAAAAGAAAGGGAAAAAGGAACATGAAACTGTGTCAGAAGGAGAGCCCTCCCATTGAGTCACGAGGTTCAGAGCAGACCCCCTTGCTTTCTGGACTACTTCTCAAAGAGGAGCCCGGGGTGGCTAGATCCACTCCTAATCTCAGACTTGGTCAACAGTTTATGTTTAAAAGAATTAGGTGTAGGGACTATGGAAAAGAGACATGAAAAAGAGGGAGAGAGAGAAAAAGAAAGAAAGAGAGAAGAAAAGGGTTTCACCAGTCCTGGGTCCAGCATTGGTCCAGCCAGCGTAGAGATCCAGTTCCGGAGGGCGTGCACTGAGAGCTCATTCTCCCTTCTTCTATAGTGTGTTAGTCGGTGGTCTCGACATGTGCAGTTCCCATTCCCAGGGTTCTCTGGAATTGGTCGGTGAGCTTTGGGAGGGGTTCACTGCGGAGTTGACTCTCTTTCCTTGCTGGCATGACGGCTTAAGATAGAAGCACAGTTTCATCTTCCATGGGACTCCCTCCTCCAGGCGCATACGCTGTGCTCCTTCTTCTGGTCACTTAAGATAAGGAATTGTGGCTTTGGAGAAGCGCGGTCCCACCCTCCATGGGGCCTTCTCCTCTGGCCACGTTGTCCTGTTCACAAAACTCCAGCATTTTTACAGAGGCCATTTTCTCCACCAAAGTTCTTTAACGAATGTTTGAGACATTGACTATAATTTGTCAGACCGTCACAACAGGTCACAAGCTTTGCGCTGTCCTCCTGTTGGCTCCTAAATAACTTTCATTTTCCCCTCATTTTACACTCTAAATGTCTTGCAGACCTGACAGTTACAAAACAGCACTCACACCATACCCTTACCTCTGACTTTGATATCACAATTCCTAGCACTGTAGATTTCTCCTGTTCAGGGACCTCCCACCCACTCCAGTGAAATCTTTTGACCACATTCAACTCTGAATGAAGACATTTACCAATTCTTAGTGCCATGCTGATACTTTGGCTTAATACAACTTCATGCAAGGAATGGAAATAAGAAGTTAAAAATACTCTTGCAATTCAGTTGAACAGTGTTATTCAGGTATTGATCAACCCTCAGATATACAATAATCAACACAGTAGGAGAACAGGTCTGAGCCTGTTTATTTCATAATTGTCCACAGAATTCTCCTCTAAGATGGTCTGGATAGAAGCACTTTGGGCTTCTGTATCTGAAAACATTATTCCATTTCATTGGATATTCAGATGTCCATTCTTAATTGTGTCCATTGCTTGCTGTTATATTAAATTTGGCCAATATGCTCTTCTATGTATATATGAGAATATTATTCTTGCAGTCAAAAAGTACTAATTACAAGGCATATCATTATATACAATTACTTTTCACTTTCCTCATTTAATTTCATGCTGGTACAATAATGCTTTTAAGAAAGAAATTACATTCAGGTAGGAGCCAATGACAACACTTCACCACATGGTACTGAACTATTTGCTGAAGAATTGTGCTTGATACCATTTAAATAGCAGTTCTTTTTATGGTTTGTAATTTGCTAAGGAAGTTTCTTTATACTGAAACATTCATGACTTGGATCTATACAAGCAATCCCTTGCTGCTTCTCTGGTTTCACAGGTTCTACATTAAAAAGAAGTCATTATTTAGGTATCAGCAGTATTGGAAACATAAGAAAGCTAACTTTGTAAAGAGTTATCTTTTAAGGAGAAATTCTGGATGTTATAGATTCAAATGTTTTGCCTTGGTAACATGTGATGGAAAGCAAACAAAGCAAATATACAGAAATAGATAATATTACAGAGATTCATGGGTCTGCAGAGATGTTTGACTTGATTAAAGTTCAGATGAATAGATTGGGAACATCCATTATGTAACATACAGTGTGTATCTCCTGCTACCTGTATCAACATAAACAGTTTACAAACAAAAATATTAATGGCACTTCAAAACTACCTTTCTTTAGGGGGAAACCAAACAAAGGAATCAAAGATTTTCAGTGGTTTATCATAGTTCATCTTCTATTACCTGTACAAAAAAAAATTTGGATTTTAAGAAATCAAGTTAAACAAGGTTATGTTGAGCACTGCTTAAATTCTGCTTGCTTGGTCCTTTATGTCTCTATGGAAAGTTTGAACAAATTTTTTTCTATGTAAACCACAGGTAAGTATGAGTTGATGAAACCAGGAATCAAAATGCCATGCTGTATGAAGGTTTCTACTATGAACTCAGCTTTTTCAACAATGTGTCATACAGGAGTTATTCTAAAGAACGTGTTCATAGGTGTGTCACGACCCAGACTGGACAGACCAGGGAGTCGTGTTTAATTCGAAATTCCCTTGGGCTAAATTAAGGTGAAATGACACCAAAAGATCCGATCAGTTAAAGATTTTATTCATGACAGAAGCAAACTGAACTGGGGAGGTGTGGTAGTAGATGGCAGGGTTTCTCACAACAGGAATTGGCATAAGACTACTTGTGTAAACCATGTAACCCAGGGTAACCATATACATCAGTTCAGGGAATAATGAGATCCCTCATTGAGTCACGAGGTTCAGAGCAGACCCCCTTGCTTTCCAGACTCCTCCTCAGAGAAGGGCCCAGGGGCAGCTGGATCCGCTCATCTCAGACTTGGACAACAGTTTATATCTTGAAACGGATGAGGTGTAGGGATTGTGGAAAAGGAAAGAGAGTGATACCAAAAAGCCGGTTGAAGAAACTCTCTAAGACTCATTTTGGAGTTTTAGAAAGCAAGCATTCTTTATTGCAGCGCTGGATGCACGGGGGATAGTTCCACCTAGCATGCATACCACAGCTTTAGCACAAACAGGTTATATAGAATAACTAATTGCATATTAATCAGATTAGTATACATATACATAAAAATAATTGCAACTGATTATCATAGTACTGCCTACATCCAATCATGCACAATAAAGGATCCATCTGAGTTGAAGGGCCGCTTTTGCGACCACTGACCCATTTGAAGTTCTTGCTGGCTGTCCTTGAAGTCTTTATTCTTGTCCTTGTTCTTTGATCTTGAAGTTTAACGCAGTTTCAATCACGTGGTCAGTTTCAACATTGTTCTCATCTGGCGTACAGGAACATCTAGTCATAAGAGCAAAGAACTGCAAAACTTATGAGTAACTACCTCTACTAGTTAATTGCTTGGCTATACTTTTGTCTGTTGTTTCAATCATAGTGTTAGTATAAGATTTCTAATAATTATTTACCAAATCTCACTTTTAGAGTCACCTAGCAGCAAACCAGTTTCCACGGCTGGTACAAAATATTAAAACCATCAAAATATTTAGACATACCATACAGAATGTATGGAAATATGCTATCAAGAGAAGAAGACAGAGAGAGAGAAAGGAAGAGAGAAAGATTTCACAAGGCCTGGGTCCAGCGTTGGTTCAGTCAGCCAAGGGGTCCAGTTCTGGTGGGCTTGTGCACCCGGGGCTTCAGTTTGTGTCCTTTTATCATCCTTGCCCCTTCTTCAGGTGGGCACCCAAACTCGTCAGGCTAACGAGCAGTTTGTGAGCCTTTGGGTTTGGGGGTCGTTTGTGGAGTAACTTCTTCCCTGCAGAGGTAGCCATTGTTTGATCTTTGTATCAGAACAGCTTATCAGAACAGGGAGCTGCGCACCCTCCAGCACGCCCTCCCCCTCCTGTTGTTGATATCTGAGCTGATGGGCTTTTCACCTTGGTTCCTTGCTGTGCAGGGTTTGTCTTTAAGCAGAACTTGCCCCACAAGGTGTATAGATGCAAATGCTTGAGAGTATGACCACTGATACAGCCCTGGGAAGGGCCCAGACATGATGTCCCTTCATTCTGGTTCCCTTTGTGCCCCATGCTCCTTTGTGGATGCGTAGATCAGCTTTTATCACAAAACCTTACACCCTGAGGTGTGGATTCATATGTACTGACATATATATTTCTTGGCCTCAGGCAGTGATTTCCAGCCAATAGTTGTTACAGACAGATTTTGTACCCCATTATCCTTGTTTTCTTTAGGCATGAACATTTAGAAGCAAACATTTAGAAGACTGAACAAACTCATCCTGATGCAGAACTATCATCCTTGCTATTTGATGATTTTAAGTAAAGAAAAAGCAGATAAACAGTGCTGCATGAAGCAAATCTGAAAATTGACAATGAATATTAATTTCCTCACGTGAGCAGCTGAAGGCTCAGGGGCAGTGTTTTACCTGTGAGTGCTCAGAACATCTGTACTCCCAGCGTGATCAGCCACAATCTATCTTTTGGTTAATTTAATGTATTCTTTATATATTGTGTTTGAATGTGTGTTTGTTGGCTACAAGGTGGCCTAGTGTGTGCCCTACAGATCCTGTGGATAAAGAACAATGGGAATCATGATTTCTGAGACTCATTATGTAAACTGCTCCCTCAGATCCATATTATACTACATTTGAAAGTCATTCCACATGCTCAAATGTTCATTTTCATAGCACTTCATTTTTTCCACAGACAACCTACACCATGACAGTCTGTACAACAGTGTGTCACGCTGATATAATCCAGTGAATAATACAAGATATGTGACCCAAAGGCTTTTTGTTCCCTGCAGCAGTTCTCCTGGTAATATCCCTGCAGTAATTATGAAGAAACTGGAGTGATGTGCAGAAGTACTCTTTCCTCTGACACCCTAGGGAATTCTACAGAGACACATCCTTGGACTTAACTAGATTGATGTCCTACAGGTCTTTTTTTAGTAGAGTGTATGTGGATAATTTTTTATTCTAATGTCTGTGGAGCTCGTCAGAGTGATGCCCTTGAACCCCTGCCAAAGTGATTCCCTGAAGGCCTTGTATTAGATAAGCATGGTTCATCCAAAATCTTTCAGAAAAGCAAGTTTATTACTGTTGGAGATTTTTAAGAGGGTGATGACTCCTGCAGTGTATATTTGCCTACAATTTTAGACTGACAGAACCCCTGAGAATATTCCATACAGGTGTTTTGTCACTTGTATTAGTTTTATTCATACAGGGTTTTTCCCCTTGTCATTCTCAAGCACTGTCGCTAACTATTCCTCTCATTTATAAAAGCTCAAGTGTATTTCACGTCTGATGTCACAGTCTTATCAAAGACTGCTTTTTATTAATTGAGTATAGGCAACATAGCAGTGATGCTGCAAATGTATCTGAAGACCTATAGCTGTGGAAATATACCAAAGCTGGTATCATGGAAGCCACCAAGAACAACCTCCAAGTCAGAATCCAATAAAATCAGGGGAGATGTGTGACTTGGGCCAGACAAGCTCACCACTGTACAGCTGGATGCGGACCCATACTGAAAGAAGTGGGAGGTACAGATTATTCCTTCCATGCTATGCAAAATAAAAAAAAAAACCAAACATTGGTGGGGAGTTAAGATTGTCAGAGTTGATGTCTCCATCTTTCTTCTCAAGATACTTTCTAGGGTAACAGTCAGGGGAAATTCTGAAGATACTCTGACAAAGAGTTGGAAGTAAAAAGTTGGACAACAAACCCCAGTACTGATGAAGATAATCCTGGTTTACTTTACAACCCACTGGTGGATCAGGGAACATATACCTTTCAGCTTTGGATGGCAAAGGGATCGCCAGTGATTTAGCTGTTGAAAAACCTGCCTACATAGGTGCTTACAGATATTTCTTACCACTGCAGAATTTCCCAAAAGTATTTATAAAAGAGACAACAACTGAGGGCAGACCTAACATAATATCCTAAACTCACTTCTAGGATAAACTAATTTTGATCATAAATGCATTGCTTGAATTACTATTAATTACTTGATTTCTATTTTTTGCAATCTTATTAAAATATGTTTTTGTATATATTGCACACAGATATACATACTTTTTTCTTGTTAATGACTTTCTTATTGTCCTTAAAATAAAATCTCAACCTCTCTGTTGTCCACCTAAAGCCATAAGAATCACTAATACCTTCAGAGAATTTGTGTCAGACTCTACCATACCTTTCCATACCCTTTCTCTCCTACAGCTCGTTGAATGCCACTTTATTAAGATCAGTATATAATGACTTTTGTTCTTCTTATCTGCCCGCAGGATTCTCACTAAAGATAGTAGTAATTAGGCTAATGCAAAAGAAATGAAACAGACTTATGATCTTATGCCTGTCCAGGAGATATGTATTCTAGCCTTTACTTCAGGCATTCTACCCATTCTTTCACTGTTCAATCCATTCATGTGTCTACTGTGTAAATCCAAAGCTCATGTCTTGTAAGTGAGATTAGTGAAGATTTGTGACATGGAATTATTTAACATGTTCACAGGCTCACATGGAAATATGATCACATAGAAATTCTATTCCAGATCCACAAAGAAATGACCTAGTTAAAAAATCATACGCAACAAATGTAGCATCAGTTAGATCAGAGCATTCAAAGTATCTTGAGATAAAATGTTTCGAAAGTATGCATGTTTTAAGTTTTGCATTTTGAGATTTAGCAAGGTCATAAAGTTTTAGTAGAAACAGTCTTTCAGTACTGGCAGAACAGCAATGTGGCAAGATACTAATAATGGACCTCGGGGTTTGTAAAGTTTTCATAAATTTAATTTGAAGGCATTCACTCTTTTAACTGCAAAAAGGACACAGTAAGTTTTGGGTAAATTTAAACACACACACAACTAAAGTGTCTTAACAATAGTTTGGTTCATACCTTCCAACTGGCTTTTGAAAATATTATGTTCTTTTTCACTCCCAGCTTTATGGTTATTTCTGCAACAGTAGTATCTCTTTAGAGCTTCTGAAATGGAAAAGCAGCTCTGTAAGGTTGTGAATAGTTCCCTGTTGCCCTGGTGATTTGCCATTGCATGCAGTTTCAACATGGTTTTTATATAGCTCCATATTAATACTTGTGTATAAGCCACAGGGAAAAAAAAATTGATTATTTGCAATGTGGTTGAAAGAAGCAGTGTATAGCAAAGTGCCATGTGGGGTGCTGAAGATGTAACAGTTGATGTTCATTCACTGAACCCATGAACATTAAAGCTCATAATATTCTTTGGAATACAAAGAGAATGTAGAGGTGAATTGAACAGTCTGCCTTCCTTCCACTGAAATAAAAAAAGGGGGAAAAAATACTGTTTAGCTTTTCTTTATCCTGATAATTTTCATAAATACAATCCACAATTAGACTTGATAGCTATGCAACTGTATCAATTCACAGTGACCTAACATGCCATTATTTGTTTCCAAAATGCAATACAGCCAGTAAACCCACACTAAGATTTAAAGACATAGATTTTTACAGTTAATTAGGTAGCTATGTCAAGTCTCACATAGTGGACATGAAACCCACATATCATTGCTGGGAAGCCTTCTTCACATGGCTCCATCACCATTCCCTCATATGTGCTGTAGAAGCTGTTCTACATTCAGGAAAGTCTTTGAGATTCCTTGTGCCAGAGGAGAGGGATTCTGTAGGACATCTGAGAGTTTCTTTCCTTGTCCTGTCAGTTTGTGCACTTTTCATGGTGTGGTTACAGGATAAAATTTACATGAAAATCCATGAGACCTGGCACCAGAACTCACCTGTGCGTTTTAGGAAAAGGGTCTGCTGCCACCCCAGAGCATGTTCTCTTCCAAGTTTGTGTTTCAAAGGAATAGAGAAAATCCAGAATTTTTTAGTAGCCACACACATAGCTATATCAGGGTCTTAAGCTGAGCTGAACTTTGTCCCTGAAGCTTTGAACAGAAGCCTCTGAGATTCACCCTCTTCTTAAGTATTTCTTACTGGCTACCTCTTATCAACCACATTCTGCCTCTTCCATATTTCAGCCTCAGGCAAATTGTTCCATCTAACCACTGTAACCAGGTGTAAATTGTTCTTGTACTTCTAGTTCTCTCCATATACTACATAGGGAACAAAGTTATCTCTACTATGAATCTTTTTTCTAAAGATAGGCTAAGAACTCCAAAATTGTTTTTTAGATATTAAGTAATCAGATAATTAAGGCATATATATGAATTGGTTTAGAACAAAAATCCCAATTTTTTTTCCTTGCTAATCTTGAAAAATATATGTGTTTAAAGGTGAAGCCAAGATATTGCTGAATTTAAAGATTTTTATTGTTTGATGCACATTTTAGAGAGGAAAATCCAAGGAAGGGCTAGCGATACAGTTCCTGTTAAAATTACAAAAATATTTTTATAAATCTGCAATACTGTTTCTACCTTTTTTTTTCTTTATTATGACTTTTTGATGATTTGAAGGAATGGAGAACTTTATTGCATCTTAGCTATTAATCTTAGAAAATTTAATTATATGTTCAAACTCCCAAAGTTTCTGGAAGAAAAAAGATTTCTTTTTTTTTTTCATTTTGGCCTTTTGTGTTTATTTAGTTATTAAGTTACTGAAGTTTGGGGTTTATGAACTTGAAAAGGGAAATTGACTTCTATAAGTTGGGCTGACCTTAAAATTTAAAGCATAAGGGCATGACCAAAAAAGTCAACACTCAAACAATATAAACATAAATTATGCTGATTTGCTGTTTTTGCAAAGTGACTTTCATAATTACACCTTGTATATTGTGAATGACAGTAATTGTGCATTGGTGATAAATGTTTAGCATAATGTAATAAATTGTTGGAATAGCTTAATCATGCATTTAAAAAAAATTTCTATTGTGGCTGTGAGAGTTAAGAAATCAGCACTCTACAAACATCATCAGTTAAATACTGTATGTGATCCAAAATGATATTCAGACAATGTGGAAAGAACATAATTGCTTTTTGCTGCAGGTATACATATTCAAGTAACAATTCAGTTTGTGAGGATGAAGATTATAAAAATGTGGAAAAACATAATGAGGCTGAGAGTACTGCTCTCTTTTTTTTTTTTCCTCTCCTGTTAAGAGAAATCCTGCAATGTAGCCCTACTACATTGGCAAGGTATCTTGGCTAGGGTTTACTAGCGCTGTCATAAAGCTTTTGTTCAGCATGAAGTACAGCAGAGACCTTCTGGGCTTACCCAGAATAAACCCTAATGACTTCTTTTTCTCTGAGAAAAGAGTAATGACCCACTTTTTCTGAATTAGTAATATACATAATGGTATCAATATCAACCCCCAAGCTGCTCCACCTCCCCCATAAAGTAAGCATATAAACCAGGTGCCAGTCACCAGAATTTTTTGCTTTCAGGGATTTATTGTGCTTAGTAAATAGTGCATTACTTTTATGTACAAGAATTTACATAATCTTTAAAAGTATAGCAGACTGTGACCTGTGATAGTGGAACTGGTGTACAAAAAAAATGTGAGCAAAGGAATTTATATCGATCCAGGATAATAACATTAATTCATTGTTACATCTATCTACTAGGCTCCAGTTACAAATTACATGAAATTCACATTTCAGTATGAGCCCCTCTAAGTTTAAAGAAACCCTACCAAAAATCATGAAATGAAAGGCTCTAAAAGTTTAAATGCTGTGTGGTCACTGCAGCATTATTTTACCTAATCTAGCCATCTAAAATTAGGCATTTAATCTAAAGAAATTGTCTTGACTCTAAAAATAGGTACTATTATTCTAAAAGAACAGAATAATTCATTTCAAATAGAAGTAGAAACATAAATTTTATTGTCTCTATAGATGCAATTGACTACATCTGCATTATAAGCAGGTATGCTCAAGGGAATCTCCCACAGTCATAGTCTCCAGCTGTCATTGCAAACTTGAATAAAGCATACAGCAACTCCCTTCCAGCCTCCATGCAAAATTTCCTTTCTGTAGAAATGTGAAACAACAGAGAGACATTCCTGAGCCCTGTTATGACATAGACTGAATCTAAACAGCCAGTTTGGGCTAGATGCCTTACTTTTAGCCAACATATGCTTGATGAGTTTGGTAGTGCAGAATTTTTCATTTAAATTTTACACACTTTATGCTGTGAAAGTCTGAATTGAACCTGTTCATTCTATATTCTGTTTATAGTCAATGGAGAGAAAGAAGCATTGTAACTTGTTCACTTATGCCTAGCTAGTCCTAGCTTTGGATGCAGTAAATCACACCCCTGGTGTGCCTGGTTTTCCTTTATTGACAACAGAGTGTACAGAGAGTGACCAAAGCATACATAGTTTTCTGTACGTAGACAGGTAAGTACAGCCTTCTGTGATACATCCTATCCCCAAATGCTAATAGATACAGTATAAAGCATGTGGGAAAAGCAAATATGTTGTTTTGTTTCATAGAGATTAAAACCACAGCATGAGAATAGTTTTCTTTTCCAGATCCTTGTTTACCCAATAACAGTGTACAAAGTATTATATTTTTGTAATAATATGTAGATTTTTTTTTCTGCATTTTGATAGTATTTAGAGTATCTGGAAAACCAGTATGTACACCTTTATGTAAACATAAGCTACAAAAGCTTGGTCAAAATCTATCAGAATTTATCTATCAATAACACTCAAATCTGTCATTAAATGCAGTTGCTTATGATACGAGATTTAGTAATCAAAGATGATCACACAGCAGCACTTCTGTATTTGGTTTAAGATAAAAGTTAAATAAGAAGAAACAATATTACCTGACATATTTTAAATATTTTCTTCTTGCTTAATGCGTGTAAATCAATCTCCTGAGGACAGCTGGGCTATCGTACTCTTTCTTCCACAAGTGTCTGGTGTTTTTAATAAACATTAAAGACATTACTTTGACACTGCACTCAAAACTTTTTATTTCTATTGCCATGTCTTTCCCTTAGGCTCTGGTCAGTTGACATTTGCAACTGCCTCAGAAAGAAAGATCAGTCTACGCTCTTTAGCATTTATTGTAACAAAAGCAAAAGATAGAAGGGTGGAGTGAAAAGCAAATCATTCTGGATAGGAAATGTATGTATGTGTTCTCATCACTAGTTCACAAAATCCAGTAGTATTGGCACTAAAGATTTCAAAATGCATAGAAGAAAGGCCAAAGCTGGTTGAAATACGCAGCTAACATTTCTCTCTGATGTTCTGTACTCTGTGTTAGTGAAGTTATAAAGGCAAGGGTATTAGTTAAATTATTTTGTAAGTGAACATAGTACCTCCAAGGTGCATTTTATTGCAGCTCATGAAGTGGCTATGGCATACAGAAATTCTAAAAGAAGCATTTATAGTCAATCAAACAAAACAGAGGAGCTGAATAAAAATCCCGCAGAGCCAGAGCAAGAAGGAAGGGTCCAAAATATATATTTTGTTTTATGCTACTGTGAGAATGATATTTTGCTAGAAATCTTATAAAAGCTTTCATAAAATATTTTATTTCTTTTAAAAAGATTAATATTTGTCATTGCACACAGGTATAGTAATGAAATATGAAACTGTTTTAGTCTGACATACTTGGGAAAAAACCAACAAACACACCAAGGATGCATATCCAGCATAATACAAATAAATGTCCCTTTCTTTTCTGATTGGTTCTGCATGGATCATTGTAAAACAGGAAATTTATATTTATGAACTTCACTAGTGTTGTTTGCTTTAAGGAAAAATAGCACAAACCAGTCTCTGCAGAAGACAATCATGGAGTTGTATGATTGGGGCATCAGTATTTAGAGACTGAAAGGAAGAGGACAAGGAGCAGTAATATTTTGTTTGGACTTGGGAGAAACTCACCGGCAAAAGTGATCAGATACTGTAGGACAAGCTAGAAACAGCAGATCTACTTAGGATGAGGTGTTTGAGAGGATTATGCTGTTTCTCAAGATACTGTAAAATCTGGAGAGAGAACACTCTCTGCTCTCCCAAGCAAACAATATGGTTGCCCCTTTAAAATAACTTGGCAATTACAAGCTCTTTGCATTAAATCCAATGTTGCTGACACTAAAAAAACTTCCAAAGCAGTTAACAATTGCTACAAAACGAGGACAGTCTGGAAAGGTGGAAACAAGAAAAGCTGTCATCTGCAGTACAGAACAGTGCAGCAGTTACATTGTAAGGAGGAACTCTAAGGCCAGAGGAAAATGCCAATCCTTTCATCTGCAAGTGGTAAGACCTGGAGTACGTTACTTTGAAATGGGTTGAGCGGTTATACTAATGCAACTAGAACATATGGTTCTGAAAAAGGTTAGATCACAGCCATGAGGACTGTTAAAGGTCTATCATTTCAAAGCCTACAATTGATTTTAGCTTCCATCCCCTCCACACCAGTTATTTTGCTTTGTATTTGACTTGGGCTTCTTATTTCTAAAGGAAGAAGTCATTCACTCGTCTAAGCTCCATAGACAAGGCAAGAAAAACAGAAACCATTCAGACCATAGAAGACCTCTGCTGTACTGATCGATCTCTCCTGCATCTCTTTCTGTCATCGAAAAGACCTTTTGCCAGGACTGCATTTTTGGCTTAGCTCAGGAAAGTGATGAAAAAGTCAGACGTTACCACTATGTTTGAAACAACAAAGGGAATAGAGAACAGCAGAAAGTATTGAAAATCATTTTGAATGCTCACTTCATAAATAAAGCTACAAATGGTCCTCTCTGATCAATGACTTCAGGGGCTTCTAGCACAAAGGAGAACAACAAATTCAGATCACTTGTTATGCTTGTAAAACTGTTCCAGAGTCCCAGTATAGCTTGGTAGAAGAGGGAGATTGATTGACCTTTAGAGCAGCAAGACACAGGGAGAAACAAATGTTCTGTATTTGCTGTCCTTGACATATTCCAAATCCCTAGCATTATGGTTAAGTGAACTCTTGCTAAGACAAGAATGCATAAATTCATGACAATTCTTGCTGTTGCCAAAATAGTTCATGTCTCAGTAAGTGACAGAAAATCTGGCTATTATGTTTTGAGAAAAAGTTGAGGGCAAGATATGTATCTTTAAAGATACTTCCCTTGTATGTATACATACATATATACTAAATTCTCTGATAATGACTTATGTCACTGTACATCTCTCCTCATTTATTACTGACAGAAAGCATGATTTCATTATGCAAGGAGATTTTAAAAAAAAAGAAGAAAAGAAACCTCTCTGCAAACTTTCTTTGAAGAAATAGTAGTGACACAGAGTATTTGGACAAAGAAGGAAAAATATGCTGCAACAGCTCTTAGCCAGGGACTCCTGCTTTTTAAGGTAGAAAAGATAAGGATTTCCTTGGTTGTATTCCAAGGAAATTTTCTTCTAGTACTTGCTTGTTGAGAAGCAAGGTCAGTCTTTCCGTATGTCTTTCTAAATGAGAGGCCTTTTGCTCATCCACCCAACAACATAGAGCTCCCGAGACCACTGCATTGTTGATGATGAGGTTGCAGACCTGCACCACAGCTTTGCCCTGTTCTTCAGAATGATTTCAAGGCAATCTGTCCTTTCAGTGTAACTATTCTTTCATTTCTACCAGTTCTTTCCATAAATCCTCAGAAATCTCAAGATTGCTTCCTATTACCTGGAAAAAAAGGGAAACTGAATCTTTACTCTTACACAGTGAGAGAAAAATGAATGTCTTCTCCAGGTAAGGCATCTCAGAAATACGATCAACCTCTCAATGAGAAAATATAAATTCCTGCATAAAGCTGGCTTTTGGAAAATATGCATAGTATTAATATAAGCTGCTTGATAAAACAAGAATATCTGTAAGGTTCTCTGAAATGTAATGTAGACACAATTAATTTTTTTGCATGTGACCATGATCACGAGTAACCACTGAAGTACCACCCACAAGAAAAAGGATTAGGTTTATACAGAAACTTTCTCAGATAATGACTCACGGGTGGTGACTTGACTCCCAAAGCAATGACCACCCATCCTCACCAGTTTCCAAGAATGCTTTAGTGGTTTGAAGGTTTCCATTTTTTTTTTAACTTCAGATCAACATGCACAATCAACAGCATGTCAGATCAACAAGTTGCCTGGCAGGAAGACACAGAGAAGTCATTCTTTTGAATTAAGCAAAGTGTTCATGTGCCACAGTGATAAAAATGCTGTAAATATCTATACTAGACAGATGAACAGAAAAAATAAAATTAAGATGTTTTCATGTAAGTGACTCCTTATTTCAGAAGCAAGCTCCTTTCCAAGGAACATTTGTATCCATTTTGAATGAATAACAGTAGAGCCAATACTTCATAGCAAGGCTGTGTGTCTGTCTTCAGGTGGATGTTTTAAGGGAGCCAACCACAGAAAATATACTACTTCTTGGGGAAGCCACCTACTGGTATTTTTGAGTGGTTGCATATCTGAACAAAACATGTGATTAGGGACCTTGTATTTTGTGTTCCACCAGTAGGATCTTCCTGTTATGACTACATGTTTTTGGTTTTGTTTTTTTTTTATTTCACTCCTTACATACCCATAGTCCTCCCTCTAATTTTAATGTCTTTGGGTTCCTGCTTCTGCAGAGATCACAGAAGAAAAGCAGCCTGCCAGTAAAGTAACTGACTCACATTTTTTTCACAAAAGAATTGAAAGATGAAGGAAATTATGACAGTATTTATTATGTGTCTAGCATAATGAAAAGCATATATAAACAACAAAAAAACCCACTATTATGGTGAAGACTCAAATCATCCAGATGACAGTTTGCATGTTAAAATAAACTATTCCAAAATAAAAAGAATATATCTACTCATCTGAAATTACAAATGCCTACCTATAAGGGAAACACCCAATAAAGGTGCATTTCCTTTTAAGGCAGTTACCGAAATGAGATAGGAAAGCAGGATATTGTTTCTTAATGCATTTGCTAACTAATCCCACTCACCTTTCATACATGGAGATTGTTTGAATTCTTACCTGGGCACTGTTTCCTGTGCTTTTTTAAGCACATTGTCAGAGTGCAACTTATTAACAGTTATGATAAACACCATAAGAAGATTGACAGAAAATGTATGAACACTGTCATTGAGAAAAATTATTTTGATACATCATCTAGTAAGTCCTATTCTCTATCTCCATCTACTGGAGGATTCTTAACAACTAACAGACTCTGGAGGGTTTTTTTTTCTAATTCTTCCTCAATGTATCTGTTATTTTCAAGGAAAGCTAAGCCCCATTTCAGAAAAAAAGACTTAAGGCTATCTGTCTTGAAAATAACAGTTTAAGCATAATCTTATTAGCTGAATCTGTTTAGAAATAAACGTTCTTATAAACATCTAAAGTTGCACAAAATAAAATAGTGACCTGAATTTATGAGGAACCATTAAAAAAACATACCCCCCCCCCCCCCCCCCAAAAAAAAAGCACCCAAAACCCAACACCTCTCGCTGGCTTAGACAACAGGGATTCCCTAGATACCTTCACCTGAATTGGTGAAGTTTCCTACACTCTAAAACTTCTGTAACTGTAAGGCTCTATCTATATTAGTAGTAAATGTAACTCAGTGAAGAGTGCAGCAAAACAACTAGTGCTGAGGACCTGGCATCCACATTACAAGCATTTTGCAATGTTTTATCCTGACCTAGTTGTAGCCTGATTCTGTGTGCTGAAAACCCATCAGCAGTTGAAATGCCTTAGCTGTTAGTGTCATTCTTCTGGTAAAGTATAATCTGAAAGATGTCCATTGTGTACACCCTGAGAACACTGCATGGAGTGCACCTTAGCAAAGTGAGTACAATTGGGCAATTTTCTTAAAAAATGAACAAACAAAAAACTCCTTCTGATCTAAACCATAATGCACAATGCGGCTGTGCTGAGAGGTACCACTATGCGGGCAAAGCTTAGCGTCTCATGTCATTCCATATTCAGGGTTTCTTTCCAAAGTGGTCCAAACAAGCCAGCATGCTTGCAACTAACTCACTTAACACAAACTGACAGCATCACTTTCAGCATAAAACACAGCAGTCACAGCCAGTTTCATTTAATATCATTGTTGGAAAAATTGAAGCTGTACATTCATAAGTATTTTGGACATAAAGTGGGAGGAGACCTGTATTACATGTCTTCCTAAATTCCAGAGTATAAGCCCGCACCCTCTGTTTTCCAAGAAGGACATCCTAGCTGACTGAGACACAAGTTCTTTGGATGAAGGAGAGGTGATATGTTGGTTATCCCAGCATCTCCCGCTGAAATTGAATCATTTTTGCAGAAAGGAAACCCAGACTCAGAAAATTAGAAAGAACCAGTGAATTAAAAATAGGGAACAGAGAAAAGTTGAGGGTCTGGTATCTGTACAAAATGCCTAAGGATTTTGCTTTGAAGAGCCATGGAATAAGCTACTGCTATAGTATGAGGAATATAGACTGGAAAGTAACTTTTTGCTATTACTAGAACTTCCTTCATTAGCTTGCAGAGTTGGTCTCTGTCTCAATCCTGTAATCATTCAGTTTACATGGTACACTTGCAAAATTAGAAAACATGTTAAAATATCTCAATCTTTGCTTGCAAATCCCACTAGAGTAGCCACTCTCCTCGAAAATATGAGAAGTGGGGTTTCAACCACTTCAATACAATAATTGAATCCAGAACTTACAGACACACATCTAATCATGACCCTATTATGTAAATAGGGAAATGATGCCTCTTCTTTGTCCTGGTTTCACTGTTTTGTATTCTCCATCAGTGTATGTTAGATATTGCAAATGCATGCCTTACAGATTAGGCTGCTTAGTAGAATCAGATGCAGGGAAACACAGTTTGCGAGTCCTTAGCTACTTTAGACATTGAGATGGTTTAAATAGCGTAATACCTTTCCACATACTGAATAACAGCACATTCAATAACAAAACAATTTAATAGTTTTTTGGCAGCTAAAGAACCTTGCCGTAGGTACTTAGGATAATAGAGACCAGCATGATCCAGGAATACTTCTATCTGAGTAAATGGCCAAAATATGTAAAGCTGTATGGGCAAAATGCAATATTTCAGGTCCCCTATTTATGCTGATGCGACAGAAAGTACCGTGTGTGCTTTCTATCAAATCAGTAACACACTGGACTCTGTCGGCTTTATAATATTATATTTTCAGGATTTCAAGAGAGTCCATCAGGCTTTTTAGGTGAGAGCTTAAAAAGAAAATGAAAGCTGGAGCCTTCTACTGTATGCCTCTGTTCTTAATAAGCAAGAAGCCCAAAATGGGGAAATATGATTCCGCTTTCAGCTTCAAACAACTTCAGTGTTAAACCTTGGGACTCAATAAATAGATCTTTTGTTTTATTACTCAGTCTGTCTAGTGTTAGACAGAGAAGGAAACATGATGCAATCAGTGAATTTGGGGAATTCTGCAAAATAGCATGAGGAGAGGTTTACAAAGGATAGGGGGTTGAAGGGGTTGCTTGGAAAATGTAGGCGAGACATGCCTTTTACAGCATAGAAAGAGTCAGGGCAGAGTCTGTGTTTTACACAACAGGTTCTGTGTTTGTGCTGTGTCAACTTTTAGGAAGGAATTCCTTTCACTGAAACCTCAGAGAATAGCTGCAAGAATCTTCCACTAGTCACAATCAAGCAAAGTTTTCCAAATTGCACTCCTGGAGTTAGTCACTTATATTTAACCTATGGCTGATTTAGGACACCTAAACTTTTTGTATTTTCATGCAACATTTGACATCACAAACTCTAGACTTTGAAGCACAATTCATAGAGTGTTTCTATTAATTTCAATAATAATTGGATTAAGCCCATACAGTTCATTAGAAAACTTACTTTCTCAGGCTCTGCTGCAGGATGAGTAGATCATGATAGGAAGAGCGTCTCTACTTGTGCTCTCTCTCTACGCTCTCACCAACAGACTTTCATCACATGCAATTGGAGGTTTAGCACTAGAGTTACCTCTTTAATATAATTAGGAAAGGTTATTTTCTGACTTTTTGTCAGTTCAAAGTTCTCAACTCATCAATATTGTTTATACCAAAATGCTACTTAAAAAGACTTTGCTGCAGACTACAAAGGAAACTCTGAATTCCTGTTGCACGTAACATAAATAGAGAAAAAGGTCAGACTTTCACAAAATACTCTTTAAGCTATAATTGAAAGCAAGCAAAAAAAGTTGTCTTTTTTCCTTTGAAGAAAAAAAAATCTTACAAATTTATTTGAGATTACTTCGTTATACTACATAGAAAACACATCTTTAATTGCAAAGAACTAATTAATAACTAGTTAATAATTATTACTACTGTTTATGATTTATATTTTTAGTTACAAACTCCTTTGGAAATAAGTAGAAGTCATGAAATATTTATCTATGAGATTATACAAGAAAATACAATCATGTTACCCAGGACACATGCTAATGACTCAGAGGGTACTTTAATTCACAGAACTTTATGGAACTGTCAATATTTAAAACAATTATGTATTAATTAAAGAGCTGATGGAATAATCTAGGAGAAATTGTCATGCACGAGTATCAATATAATATGTGTATTACTTTCCATGTCCTTTTTTTTCTCTCCAGGTTGTACTTACCTTCTGTAGTTTACTCCACTGCGTATCCTCGAGGCCTGATCCTCTGAACATCCAGACCAAGTACTTAATCATAGCACTGAGAACTCCCGATTGACATAATTTCTGAAATCCTGTTCTGTAAAGGAAGATGAGAGAGCTGATATGCTCTGAAGTTTCTCTCAGATATTGATTTAGGATAGATATTGCCAGAATATCCATGTGGGGCTTAGTAGTCATCCAAGTTCTGGAAATAGAGCTATAACTTATCACTGCTTCCACTACAAAATTTGGGTTTAGTCACTATTGTTATGGGTAGTCTCATTATAGAAGCACTTCAGGAAGTGGAGTATGCTAGTACTAGTATTTATCACCTACTTTTTTTTTTTCTCTATTCTTTGTAAAAAAATGAGCTTTCACAAGACCCATTTGAGTATAGGAACATCATTCTGCCAAAGGGAGTACGTCACGGATGTCAAATGCACCTGCAACAGGCACTAAGTAACAACCACAATTCACTGCTATCCTGTTGTCTGTAGATGCTCTTTTCTTGTATTAGCAAGTACTGCAGTTTATTCACAAGTCACTGTGGTCATCTATTGACTCATATTCATCTAAACCTACAGACACTGACATCAAGTGTGCAGAGTGAAGAAAACACCATCAAACAATAAAAAAAAGCAAGAGCAACATAGTCCATCCTGTTCTTCACCTCCCCTTCCAAACCCACAGCTTTCACTTGAACCTGAAAGCTGTTTAGAAGAAAACGTTAATCTTTTCCCCCTTGACAGGCTGGCAAATATTTAGTGTGATTCATGACTTTTTGGGTGACAAGACACTTCTGAACTGTTTCTGAAGAGCTGATTAATATAATTGGAGATTTCACTCTTGGTATAAGTAGCTCAGGAAATTTAAACTAGATTTATGTTGCTGCTTGAAGGCACTATGTGTGAGCCTACTTCCCCTCTTTCTTCTTTATTGGTCTACTTAAATGGAAATGCTGAGAAAACAAGGTCATAATTCAATAATTCACATGTCACAGCATACAACTATACTGATGACTTCAGAGTTCAATAGGAGGGATCTCATATCATCAAACTTATCAAGTATTTACCCAAGTCTGAAATATCTGGTTCTTACACCAGATTTTATTGTGTATTTCTTCTCTCAAATGAAAAACGAATCCTCCAAACAAACAAAAAACCCCTACCAAAACAGAAAGCAACAGTAAACTGTAATCCATCTGCAGAAGAGATAAAAGCTAAAACACATTTCTACAATTAAGCCCTGTGAGGAATTACATGGTTTATTTGTGTCAGATATTTCTGTATAGGGATTTAGTGATATGCTTTAACTAAAAAAAAAACACAACTAAAACTAGAACATATCCTTCATAAAAACTATTAAAAAGAAGAAAATTAGAAGATATGAAAATTCAGACCAATGGTCCATCTAGCTCAGTAGTGTCTTCAACTTCAACTGCAAAATGGTATCACAGAGTAAACACAAGACGAGTATGTAGGGTACTTGCACTAATACTTTCTCAGCTTCTGACTACTTTCAGCATATATTTTCTAAGCATGCTATAGTTTGTCTTGTTTGTTAGCCAGAAATTGGTCTTACTTCCAAGTGTTTCCAAGTTTCTTGCCTTTCAAATTTCTTTTCAAACCTGTGTCACTGTCGTGGTTTAAGCATAGCCAGTAACAAAGCACCACGAAGCCGCTTGCTCACTCTGCCCCCTCAGCCACGGTGGAACGAGGAGCAGAAACTATAACGAAACGCTCGTGGCTTGAGACAGGGACGGGGAGGGATCACTCACCAATGATGGTCACAGGCAAAAACAGACTCAGCTTGGGGAAGAAACAAAATCAATTTCATTTACTACCTATCAAACCTAAACAAGGACACTGAGAAGTAAACCCAACCTTAGCACCCCTTCCCCCAGCCCTCCCTCCTTCCCGGCTCAGCCCCACTCCTGGTTCTCTCTCCCTCCTCCCCCCGGAGGCACAGGGGGACGGGGAATGGGGGTTGGGGTCAGTCCATCATACCTTGTCTCTGCCGCTCCTTCCTCCTCAGGGGGAGGAGGACTCCGCGCTCCTCCCCTGCTCCGCCGCGGGGTCCCTCCCACGGGAGACAGTCCTCCACGAACTTCCCCAGTGTGGATCCCTCCCACGGGCTGCAGTCCTTCAGGGACAGCCCGCTCCAGCGCGGGCTTCCCCAGGGAGCAGCGGCCATCTTGTGGGGCCTCCACACCGTGCTCCGGCATGGGGTCCTCTCTCCCCGGGCTGCAGGTGGGCATCTGCTCCCCTGCTCCCTTCCGTGGGCTGGGGGGACACAGCCTGCCGCCTGGTCTCCCCACGGGCTGCAGGGGCATCCCCTCCTTCCTCCTTGCCCTCAGGATCTGCACAGGGGTTCCTCTCCCATCCCGATCCCCTGACTCCCGGCAGGTTTCCCCTCTGGAATCTGTTCTCCCAGAGGCGGGTCCGGATCCCAGCTGGGGAAGCTTCCAGCAGCTTCCAGCAGGAGCCGGCCCTGCGGACCCTCCCTGCTACCAAAACCCCGCCACACAAACCCAAACCAGTAATTTTTCTTGCATTTACAATATTTTTTTCACAGACCTACTGCCTTGTATTGTAATAAAAATTATTATTATGGTGATGATGAAGTAATTTAATTTCTTTGTTTTGAATGATCCTTCCACTAAAGTCTCATATTCCAGATTGGTATTCAAGATAGAAAGTATCACCTTTTTCCTGCTACTGTACAATTCTAGGTGCCTGTATCTGGGTGGTCACAATTAGATAGGATGATTCCCTGTATTACCTTCTATAACTGCAAACTGAATAATTCTAGTGATAATAATACTAATGATACATTAAGTGGCTTGAGTATTATTGGCATGGACAGAAACTGTTAGGTTGATTCTTTCCCCTGCTTGCAAACTTTCTTTTGCAGTTCTCTAAAGTTTGCAATAATTTACATATAAATAAGGTTAGGCTTCATAATTATTACCACAAATGACTTATGTGCCGTGTTCCTGTAAAAATTTCAAGAGCCATCTTACTTACACTGGTGTTGATCTTGTGCTGTTGGAAAGAACCTAGTGCATTTTTATTGTATCTTATGTATAAAAGGATCTAAGGCCCAGCCTATATAATAAAAATTATCACTAAGACTCTTTGCTAACCTTTCTTTAAAGTAGTTGCACTACTGTCATACTACAAAATTGACTCATAATCTATATGACATCGTAATTCTGTGCACATACTCTCTTATATGCTGAACACTGATTTTCCCTGAAGAAAAAAATAAAAACATATTGACTGTGTCCGAG
This sequence comes from Haliaeetus leucocephalus, assembly GCF_000737465.1. Classification (NCBI taxonomy): domain Eukaryota; kingdom Metazoa; phylum Chordata; class Aves; order Accipitriformes; family Accipitridae; genus Haliaeetus; species Haliaeetus leucocephalus. The sequence goes on along the minus strand of NW_010973220.1, from coordinate 1,016,054 downwards.
GCAGTTAATGTTTTTGACTCCTGAAATATGTACTTACTATGGATGGAATTATAATTTGCATTTTGATTATGCTTTTATATTTAAAAAACCCACAACCTTCTAATCTCTAGGTTTGTGTTATTTAACCAGCATATATTTTCTTATAACTGTCCTCACTGATATGAACACAATTTCAGAAAACATTATCACACAATTTATTGATCTGAATAAATACTTTTTTATTTCTTGTCAAAGGAAATAAAATTTATGTAAGATACATGTTACTTGCTTCCAAGATATAAAGTTGGGATGCTAAGCACGTGTGAAGTTTTGCATCACAAAACAAACAAAAATTCAATTTCCATAAGCTGATATTTCTTTAAACTTCTCCTTTCTTTAAAACTGCTCAGTAGTTTAGCTTATTTCTATATCTTAACATCACCTGTTCCTTTCATTTTTTAAAGATAAGTGAATACTAAAAATTAAGTCAGTCAATGCTTTTTTTTAAAAAAACTTATTCTCTTAAAAAAGTCCCCTGAGTTGGTCGGTCATACTGTTTCACCATTTCTCTCTGCGTTCATCTAATATTTGTCTTTTCTAAATCTTTATCATCAGTTCTTTGGACTGTCCACATCCATTAGTGATCTCTTTGTTTTTCTCGGGAATTATTTCCACACACCTATTCATGCTCTCTTCGGCTTTCACCCTCATCTTCAGAATTGACAGTCCCAGGCAAACAGCTATTGACAAGATTTAACTGTTTTATTATCAAGGTAGAATAAATGTCCACAAAATGTAAAGGTAAATACCAAAAGCAGGTTTTTAAGTATTGTAAAGTTTCTGCTTTAGTAAATGATATAACACAAAAAGTTTGGAAGTATGGCAAATAGTTGAAGTTCTTCAGACCTCAAAAGTAGTTGCGATTGCAAAAGAAGACGAAAGTCTGTGTCCTGGTTTGATAAAACCAAAACTGAGAGTAATAATAATTAAATGCTTTTCCTCTCTATAGATAATAAAGTCTTTGAAATGAGCCACAGTAACTTGAATACAAACTCATTAGATTTTTGTGCTGGTTTTGACTGGGATAGCGTTAATTTTCTTCATAGTAGTTAATATGAGGCTGTGTTTTGGATTTGTGCTGGAAACAGTGTTGATAACACAGGGATGTTTTCATTATTGCTGAGCAGGGCTTACCCAGAGCCAAGGCCTTTTCTGCTTCTCCCACCACCCCACCAGCGAGCAGGCTGGGGGGGCACAAGGAGTTGGGAGGGGACACAGCTGGGGCAGCTGACCCCAACTGACCCAAGGGATATCCCACACCATATGATGTCATGCTCAGCATATAAAGCTGGGGGAAGAAGACGGAAAGGGGAATGTTCAGAGTGATGGCATTTGTCTTCCCAAGTCACTGTTACGTGCGATGGAGCGCTGCTTTCCTGGAGATGGCTGAACACCTGCCTGCTGATGGGAAGTGGTAAATGAATTCCTTGGTTTGCTTTGCTTGTGCACGTAGCTTTTGCTTCCCCTATTAAACCGTCTTTATCTCAAGCCACAAGTTTTCTCACTTTTACCCTTCTGATTCTCTCCCCCATCCTGCTGGGAGAGAGTGAGCGAGCGGCTGTGTGGGGCTTAACTGCCGGCCACGGTTAAACCACGACAATTTTGTAATTGTGCTTGCTACACTTTGCCTTGGCTCATAGGCAAGTCTTTCAAACTGAAATGGCCAATTATAGTTCAAGATCAAGTTTAAAAATATAGCTAGCAGAATGTTATGGATTACATGTATGGAAGTAAAGTTTAAAAGTTGCAGCATATGCACAAAAGTGAAGCAGATGAATTATCCTTGTTTATCACAATCACCTTATTCCTGGATTACTCATCACGACTGTTTGGGGATTTTTCTTCAAAAATCTCTGATATTCAGATGAAAACTAAAAGGCATGTAATCATCCTGAAACGTCCTGAAAAGAAACAGTTTTACTTAAAATTAATAATATGGCATTTTTAATGTATATGCCAGAGAGTTTTATATTTGACATATCTATGGCATCTAAACTTGCAAAATTAATAGACAGGTCCCTTTTTTTATTGTCTTATTTTGTCAGTGGGGTACTTTCACCTGTAGGAGGATGAATGACTTCTGGCAATGTTTAAACATGTGGCAGCTAGAGATACCAATGACTACATCTGGCTGGGGTAGTTTAAGAATATGCAGAGATGAAGCACTTTTGTTAAGCTGTACAAGCTGAAGCTGGGAATGTGTCAGCATTTTAGTTCTGAGAACTGAGATTTTGAGGAATGTCCCCTAATCATCCTCTCTTACTGTGCATTGCTGCAAATCACATGCATTAGTGCATGAAAGCCAAGTTCCTTTCAGATGAAGCGAAGCATGAACTCTGTTCCAGCCTGAATCAGGACATCGTGGCAGACCCAGAGACTTGTTCTTTGGACAGCTTTGAACCAAATGTTCAGGCCAGACAGCAGACAAAAACTTACCCAAAGTAAAAACCCTAATCATGCACACTGTAGATGCAGACATCTTATATCAAACTTTTGTGATCTGCTTCTGTTTTAAAAATGTAATTGTTCGTGTATACACAGGCTAAGAATACATCTTCCAGTCAATGAGGATATAGTCCTTCCTGTATTCATGTCCCCATTTCATCCACCTGCTCTTATCTACCATGTGTATATTTCTTTATTACGGCTGACAGACTCTTGGAGGATTACACTATTTCCTAGTATTTCATTTCAACCATTCTGTATTGGTCCTCTGAGGTGACATTAAGCCCTACCATAATAAATAGCAATAAATAAATAATATTAGTGTTAACAGGAGAAAATAAATTAGATTAGATTACTAATTAAGAGTTTGGGCAATTACTAATCCCGCATGCATTCTAACAACCAAAAGTTCTGTACTTAATTGACAGAAAAAATTTAACTGAAAAAAATCTGCCAACTTCATTCAAATTTTCAGGAAAGTATACATATATATATATACACACATATATTATGTACATATAATAGACCAAAGTCACAATAACTGGATAATTGAGAACAAATTGTTTTGCTTATCTAAAGTTGTCTGGAGTATATGGTTTGTTGTATCATTTTCAAGGGTAGGAATGGGATTCACAATATGTACTAGAGTTGTACTTCAAGATATTTTGTAAAATAGTCTATTAAAATCCAACCTTTTAATGTAAGACATTTGTAGCATCCTCATATTTCAAAGAAAGCCAATCATTTTCAATAACGTATTTACTTCTAAGCTGCTGAAATCTACCTAAGCTTGTACACTGTGTAGCACAAAATTACTTCATATCAGTTTTTTGCATACCATTATAAAAGTTTTCATCAGCTAGCCTGAAACTGGTACATTTAAATAGAATTTTCATGTACATAGTTCTTTTGTTTGTTTCAGAGTGCAAGGTAGGCATTAGGGATTGGAAACAAGTATTTCTGCTAGTACACAGGGACTAAGAATCTATAATTTAAATTTCACTTACACAAAAAAGTTCTTCCAGGAGTCTCACTTCTATACTATACTAAGGTTATTTATTGATTTGCTTTACTAATTCAGAGGAATAATAATGAGTCTTGTCTTTCTCACTCTCCCTCATTCCCTTTTTAATTGTCACCATAATTTAACAAGATGTTATGCTGTCAGAATTTAATTAAGCCTCTCAACAATGCCATCTGGTGGGGTTAAAAATAAATTATTTAGAGCTCGTATCTTACTCCTGACAACAACAGAGAAGAATTATTCGTAGCAAACTCTTTCAAGGAAAAGGCAAAACAAATAAACAAATTTCCTTTGGTCAGCTTTACTAGTTTAGCAGTACTAATTACTGAGGTAAGATACGCTAAAATTTGGATTTCTTAGGTCATCTAAACCAAAGCTGATTATATGCATAGCTAGTGCCCAGACTGTGTCTTCCTATTACCATTACCTTCCTACAGAATGACATCCATCATACCCTCCACTTACAGCAGAAGACACTTATAAGTCCCTTCTCCATATTCATATATGGTGGCTTTATGATGTTAATGTGACTGTTGCACCAGCTTATTTTAAAGGCCTTGTTGATGCAGCAATATACCTAATTAACTTCACAGGTCTTCCTGGGGTTGTGGGCTCCTGAACATCCCCACAACAACTGTTTTAGTTCCTCAAGGCCTCTCCTTTGCAGCAGATTAAGTCATACTCTCCAAATGTCATTTCAGAAACTGCTTCCTAAGTGCTTGATCCAGAAAAGCCATCACAGCTGGCTACCTCTACTCTGTATAGATCTCCAACACCATTTTGGAGACCTTGCACTTCAGACAATCCTGGTTACCTTCGTATCACACACTAACATACACCCTTAGACTCACACTATTTAAGTGCTACTTCTCAGGGCTGGGACACTGCTTTCATACCATTTACATTTTTTGCACTACCACTCGTCCCCAAACCAGGTGTAATAATACATTATTATAAATTCCACAGATGTACCATGTGGCACCCAGAGAAACTTATGCCAAGTGCTATGTAGAGTGGACACAGGCAGTCCATCCCAGAGAGAGCAATCTAGCAGTGTAGAAGCAAACCAATCTGGAATACTTGGCAAAATGAAGAGGTCTTAGAGAGAGAAAAATCCCCCATCACTGCAAATGTAGCTTGTAAAGTCCTGTTTCACAGCTACTGAGAAACATGAGGGTACCAGCTTCAAATATAAAATATTTTTATATTTTATATCCAAACTGGTCTTAGAATAATAGAAAAACATATTATTTCATCAAGAATCTTACCTTACACAAGCTGGCTGCAAAGAAGCCTTTAGGGACAGTTCTTCAAGCTTTGAGTCTTGCAGAAGAGCAAGAGTGAATAGTCAAGGAGACTAAGTGTGTGTTAACATCCATACTCCTCTCTGGTTCAAAGACACATGAAAAGTAGTTTGAGATAAAATTTACAGCAACTGAAGCCTTTCAAAAAAACCCCAAACATATTAAAACCCCATTTCTATTACTCTTATATATCTCTTACATCAAAATCCTGAGAGGGACCTTGGTTCATTCAGTCAGCTGAAGAACAGTAACAGTAAGTGGTAAGATCCGGAGTGCATTCAAAAGTCAATGCTTCACTGCATTTCTGTAGTGGTAATAAAATGAAGAAGAAAAAATAGTTAAATTTTATATTATATAAATCAGTGGTAAGTAACTGCTGATACTGTTCCAGTAATGGTGCAGTAGTCTTCTGCTACACCACTGTTTGTCTCTGTATTAGTGACAGAACAAGACATGGTGGTATTAGAATTGCCCTTCTGTTACCATTTGGAAGGATGAAACATGGGATTAACAAAGTGTGCATGAGCCAAACATGAAAAGGTGTGCCAAGCTGCAAACCTAGGAACTGCATACCAGGAAGGCACATAAGGCAGCCATGAGAAAAACAGTGTGAAAATTTTCTGACATTGTCTAAAAAAACCCAGTATGCTGTTAGATCATAGAAATGAAAGTGCTGAAAAGCAGTTCAGGGCATCAAAAATTCTTACTGTCAAAATATTGAGCAGATGCTAAAGCTTACAGATAAAATGAATACTGACAACACATGGGAATGTCTGGATCCCCTCAGGGAAGGTCTCCTAAATGTAGACAAGTGACAGAAACTGATTGAGAAGTACAGATTAAACTTCTCACTGAACAAAGTTTCATTAGGATATAATAAACAGCTGCAGTGATGGCGAGTAGCCTGTTTTCACCAATGGGTAGCTTTTTGCTGACATCAGTTGAGAAAGACCTAACCTGCATACCTGAAGTACAGAATTTACTGTATAAGAGCATATTTGGAACACAACGCTCATTACTCGTGCTTCTGAAACAAGTCCAAAATGCTAGGAGGGTTATGATACAAACCTAACTTGGCCAGACTTTTAAAAGTTATCTGTCAAAAATTTGTTGTTGTTGTTTTGGTAAGCACCCTCAAAAGACAAAAAGTGCTTTAAAAAAAGTTGTATTTTAGTATATGGCAGAACAAGTAACTGTAAAAAGTAGAGGCAACTCAGAGGAGATGAGAATAAACCAAAAAGGATCTTTTGCCTCTTGTGTTCTTGCAGGCTAATCGTTTGCTCCTGGCTTGATTTCAGCCTGGAAATTGTTTCTTTTTCCTATGTTGGGTTTTAGGCAGTCCCTTCTGGTTCCTACAAATTCTTTGTTTCTCACACTTTGACCTTCATCCCTGGGGATGTTAAAGCATTGACAGGACAAGTCCCTCAACAACAGCATCCAGATTTGAAATAGGCCCTGCTTTTAGTGGGGTTTGGGCTGATGATCTCTATACTTCCCTTCCAACCAGAATTATTTTATGATTCTGTGCTCCTTTAAAGAGCAAGTGAGAGTCAGGTGAGCCTTACGAAATGGGGGAGGCTACCCCTTTCTATTGGGAGCAACTGAGTTTGAGGAGAAGGTTCAAGAAGAGTCAACCGTCTGGAGAAGACAGAATTGACAGACATGCAGCAGATGAGGCTGCCACCTGCATCCCAAACAGAGATGCTGAGAGGATTAATGAGCTGTCAAACAGGCCTCAGTGGTGTGGGAAAGGAAAATTTCCTAGGGCCAAAAGAGGATTTTTGGAGTTGGCTGCTAGCCAGCAAGTGGCTCTTTTCATTCATGTGAAGCCTAGAAGCAAGAACCTATCCGAAAGGACACTGCAGGTAGGGAAGAGTCTCACTAACGTTAAGCTAGTAGCTTGGAATTGGTTTCTTTTAAAGAATGAATTATACAGGTTTAACTTATAAAACATTGTTGTTATATTTGTTATAATAAAATAATTACTACAGTACAATGTTTTGGGGTTTTGTTGTTTGTTTTTTTTATTCCTTTCTTTTTTCTTTTTGTTTCCTTCTTTTCTAGTTTGTTTTAAGGAAAAAAAAAAATAGGAATTTTAAGCAAATTGCTCTGAATGAGTTAGGGTATTATCTCCCATGCTGCAGTGCTTCAAAACTGAAAACCCCTTAAAAGGACTTAGTGAAATTGCAGCACAACATAATTGAAACTTACTGTATAATATACTGGACATGGAAAATAACCTAATTTGGACATTTACAAAGTATTTTTTGATTTTGAAAGTATGAGTCTGAAGACATGTTGCACAAAAACAGTTCCTCAGAAAAGTTGACTGAATTTTGTAAACTAAAATGAAATAAGCTAAAATCAATAAGGATTTTATTTCTCAAGTGGTGTTGGGTTTTTTTCCCCCTCCTCTTAAGATGTGAATAAGACATGACCACTAGAGGGCAGAGGTGGATAGCTTTTTAAATACATTAAGCCGAATTCCTTCTAGAAGTACTTTTTTTTTTTTGTGACAAGTTAGCAATTTTGGACTGGTAATGAATTCCTGAGCTGGCTACAGACTACAAAGGAACGAAAGACAGATTCAAGTTCAAACGTTCATTTGAATACCATTAATTAAGGTATGCAAGTCAAAATAATTTAAAATAATTACTAAGAACATAATGTAAAATAATTGAAAAATTACTGATGAGACATGCAATCAGTAACAGAATAAGATGGTGGGAAGAAAAAAATATGAGCATGATAAAATAATTGTGAAAGGAAAAAGTGATACTAATTGGGAAAAAGGGAAAGTAATATTTCCTGATGTCCGGGGAGGGGGGAAGTGTTGCTTCAGATTGCTGTACTTGCTGAAATAAAATACAGTGTTTTAAACTGAATATTTTATATATGACTTATTTCATAGCTTGTTAACAGAACTTATCCATACTAATTGCATTTATATAGCATATCCTTCCAAATATCTTAGGATGATTTTACTATGTATAAATACAATTAATCTTACAAAAGGTAAATATAGAGAAACTGATGTTTGGTTCATTTAAAATTTTCCAAGGTAATACAGTGAATATTGGGTTTTTTAAGAACCTAGCATACAGGGTTTCACCTCCTCCTCCTATTTACTCCCAAATGCCTAAGTGCTTACCATTATCTCTTGTTGGTTTTGTTAAATTTTCTCAGGTGCTAGATTGGGAAGAATGTGACCTTTTAATTACGTTTAAAGATGCACTTACTTATTTTCTATTAGCTCAATGATGTCTTTTATAAAGTGTCTAGAAACATATATGAGACAATGCTAAAACTTATTTTGTCATAGTAAACATGAATATTTTTCTGCGCTGCCGTATTACTCAGTTATACATAGCTAAACAGTCATTTGTTGGCTGAAATTCAGCTCACAGTTTAAAACAATAAAATATAGTTGTCTAGCCCCCATTTCAATGGAGAGCTGGGATTCAATTCGGTTATCTAAATGCAAACTGTTAAAGTTGTATGAGACAACTTAGACTACCTGGGAAATCCAGAAGGGTTTGACAGCTGTGATGGTCAAACTACATGAAAGCTGCACCTTTTGGAAGGCACCTGGAGCCCACAAAGGATATGCTGGGTCACCATGTGCATCTACGCAAGCAACAGGACCGGCCCCAGTGCTACCCTCAAAATCTTGTTTTGGGGTAAAGAGGAAAGCACACCTTTCAGATACATACAATCAAGAATTTATTGTTAATATAAATAAAATCTTAAGAGTCTAATCAGTATGAGTCCACATCTAATTGTTGCAGAAGGATAACAAATAACAATGTAGTTAAAACTGTTATACACTTCTTTTATACCCCTTTTTCTGGTGTTATGCTCACCCTTCCCCTGCTCCTTCAAGTGCTAAGGTTGGTGGCTTCATTCAGGTGGTATGTGGGAGAGCATTACAGTCTTCAGCCTCTGGAGTCCTTTGTCAAGAAGAATATGATGTTCATGTTGATGGCTCCTAATTCCTTTCTCTCAGACCCAGTTAGGATCATTCTTACGTGCTTGCTAACACACTTTTACATCCTTGCTCTTTTCTCATTGGTCTGCAGTTCTGTATTACTTCCAAATACACTATGTACAGTGCCTTTTACCTATCTTAGATATTATTGCTTTGTTCTCTTTGTTATTCCTAAAACGAGTTTTTTTCCAACTCCTGGTCTGTATTTCTTTAACTGATACCACGGGTGAGTTGTTAACAGCTGTGGGGTCTCCAGTGCCAAGCCTGTGTTCCATCATGTGCCTGAGCTCCTCTACACCGCATCATGTGTCTCTACTTCTGAAGGCTTCTGCCATCACACCAGGCCTGCCTTTCTCTGCACTAATGAGTCATTAATAGCTCATTCTACATAGAAAAACTGCTTGTTACTACTATCTCTACAGAATTATGGTTCTACCACAAAGAGATACACAAAAGTAGAACAAATTAGCCCTAGGCATCTGGTCAATTAGAGAAACTGCTGTCACAGCTAAATTAGGTAAAACAAAGCTGCAAGCAGGTCAACGAAGTTCAGAAAGAGCAGGCCTGACAAACCTGAGGCCTTGCAAACTGTGTACAAAGCTTATGGCATGTTACTAGCAACAAGCATACCATCTTGCTGTTCTACATGGTTTCATTAGTCAATAAAATCTAGAAAGCTATGCAGCTTTACAGCTAATTAAATGTAGGACCTCACTTCAGCTGTCTCAAAATTGGTGCCTAATGACATTTTAGATGCTCTTGGGATTGCCACTTAGCTCCAGCTGCTGTTCTTGCAGGGTGCAGACCTCCCATAAATCCTCTTCCTATGCACGTGCAGATGTTGTAGAGGCTCTAGGGTACCTCAAACACTGGACTGACTGCCCAGGCAACTGAGCCCAGCCCAGCCCAACCCTGTTTTATGATTTCAGGGTGAATTAACAACCCTCTAGGTTCTGCTGACAGTCCCAACCTGTTGCTGCAGTGGGATTGGAGACACTTGATTCACTTGAGCCCAGCCAAAGGCAGGAATCTTAAGCTCTGTGCTGCATACTGCAGTGTATACTTTTTTAAAATTTAATTTTTGAAGAAGAAATTCTGTTTAAGCTTTATAATTTGTGTGTGTGTGTGTGTGTGTGAAGCAAGTAATTCTATACTCATAGATAGCAATAAATGGTGTGGTTTTATAACTCCTATTTCAATTCTAGTTTATAATATGGATTGGGCTTCCTCTGCAGTTTTTCCTTCATGGGTACACAAATAACATCTATCCTCCCCACCCAGATATTTATTCTCATGAAAGTTATAGAATATTATTGTCTTTGGTGTTCCCATCTCTCTGTTAAAATTGGTTGTAGTTTCCAGTGGATTCAAAAAATTATCCTGCTCTGAAGGCATTAACAATGAAGAAGGCAGTTACGTAAATATAGAACATATACAAAAGATGAATGGGAAAAACAGAGATCATGATTACACTTGTCCATGTCCTTACACTAAATACAACCGTCAGAGAGAAGATTTAATGTCATTTAATCAATAAATTCATTTTTTCACACATACGCTAACAGTAGCAAAATTTCTATTTCCTGGGCTGGAACTTAGTTTAGCTGGGTGTATTCAAATCCACAAGGCCTGATGGGATCATCCACGGGTACCAAAAGAGCAAGCTGATGTGATTGCAAAAACAATACAAAATATGGAAAACTCTGGTGATTGGGGGAAGATTCCTGAATGGAAAAAAGATCATATGTTATGTCTATCTTTAACAAGGGTGAGAAGGAGTACCTGGGGAAAGGTAAGTCAGTTAGCTGCACCTCAGTAAGTGTAAACATTATGGAGAATGACCTCTTGGAATTAATTTCCAAAGATGCCAGGTAATGACCACTTAAAAATTCCTAACTTTAATTTCACATAAGCTCTTTCAACACTGAAAAGAATATTCCTTTGTCAGGATCTACTTTGAAAAGCTAGCTGCTCTCTTTCAACTTTTGTGCTTGTGGAAAATTAGGCACACATTGATCCAGATTTTCTGGGTGATGTGCAGTAACACAATGTGTCATTCTATATCAAGATGCCTTGTTACAAAGGGTCTGGTAGTTTGAATTCATTCATCCATCACAACAAATGCATTTGATTATCATTTTGGGTCAGTTGATCTGTCCATTAAACAGATGAGGTAGACCACCATTTGGTTAGTGAAAGCAATTCTGCTATAAAGTTTGATCCACCAACCTCAGAAATATTAGAGAGGTGCATAATGAAACTACAGCCTGAAAAAAGGGCACAATCCAAAGATCCTTAGACAAACACAAAGTGAAAATTCACAGATAAAGTCAACCCAAGAAGTCCGTCAGCAAGTCAGGAACATCAGGGGACAGAGTTGGTCAGAAGCACACCTACAGTATAGCCCAGGGCAGTACTGGGTGCCCAAGCCTGAGCTGAAATGGAGCGTCTGGGTCCACAGGCAGGGGTTTCATGTGAGACTGGCCAAAGCCAGTAAAGCTTAATGGTGCCCTCGGGGCCCTGACTATGTAATGGAGTGTGTAGTTCAACATGGGAATATAAATTACGATATCTACAGGAGTTCTAGGGGGAAAATACCTCTTAAATAAATATGTATGTGCCTTTACAATTTTTAAAAACAGACATAAGGTAAATTTCGGGATGCTTACTAATTTGAAGGAGTCTTCCTCCTGTTTATCATTTCCCTGCAAAGTAATTTTTTCATACACTGAAAAAATAGTTATCAAGTTTACAAGTAACATCAAGGTAAGAATGAAAGAGACCACATGGTCTTCAAGACCGCCAGCCAGTAACCACATTGTAGAATGCATAAACTGAGATCACTGTTTGCTTATGGTGATTCTGAATGCTTTTCCCAGAATTAGAAGTGAAGCGATAGAAGAATGCGTGGCCTGAATGAAGATACTACAGCTACTACAGCATGGACTATATCAAGGTGCAGTCAGGACAAAAAAGACAAAGATTTGTAGACTCAAAGTTCTGAAGCCCAAAGAAAAAAAAGTAGTCATAAGGAAAGCAAATTTGTTAGGATAGCCAGCATCTGATTAAATATCTTCCATGTGTTTTAGTCTGAGAACACACAGCTGATCTAAAAACTCACTAAGACAGCAAGAATGATTTTCTGTTCATCCACATTCTAAATTAAATAAACATGTGTTCATTAATGGAAATAAAATAATTCTGTTCCACGTATGATAGCATCTATTTACATAATGTTTCAACTTTCAAATAATTCAAGATCTGTACAGATTATTACAACAACTTTAAATATCTAATGTGCTTGATTAGGCTCTAGCAAATATAAGAAAACATACACCACAGTCAGCTAAAAATAGAAAAAGGAAGGAATATTCTTGGTGAATTAGCCTAAACTCAGATTATTCAGCAACGGTGCATATAACAGGATATTTAAAATAAAGCAGTAACACTTAAACTGGCATTAATCTACTGTTGTACTTATTTGTTACTGTTATTTTTTATTATTGGAAAGAGAAGAGCTAACAGGTCGTTAAAGGCTAATAACTGAAGAAACTTTTCTGAAATGCCAACATTTGCAATATAATGATATAGGAACAGTTTGGAAAAGGTTAAATCAGTGACAATGAACAACTTAAGACAGGTTTGTATTTCACAATGTTTTTCTTACTGGAGGATAAACACAATGCATTTGAAAGTTTATAACTCTTGGCTTTATATTTCAATAACCAAGTCGTATTTTATCATTTATGCTGTTGTAATATTACATCATGTCATATACCAAGATTTCATGACATCTCAATGATTGAAGAGTTCATAGGTATTCAAAAGTACATAATGATCATTTATCTGGCTTTGAGGTTTTTCTGTAACCAGTAGTTTACCATGTTTCATTGTTCATTCCTATATTGGATATATGAAATTAAAGCTATTAATATGTGTGATATCTTAATCAAGGTTTAAGCTGAAGCAGTCTTCAGAAATGCAAATTCCACATTCTTCCAGTAGGTTGAACTTGTAAATCAACCAACACCCAATTAGATTTTTTTTTAGTGAAGTACATAGAAATTTCATCAAAAGTTTCATGGGCTTCTTATCTATGAAAAGGTCATTGTTAAGAACTACAGGGACAGAAAAGGTGCCTGATTATCCTTCTTTATCTCCTATTCTGTTGTTCCTCAAGAAAATCTTGAACCCACTGTCTAAGCAGTGGATTACTTCAGATATCCTTTTCATCAACACTGGAAACCTCCTTTACAGTGCAAGAACTTGTAGCTAACATTGGATGGAATTCTCAATGGAAAAAGGAATGCAAAAGATAAATAGTTGTATCACTAGGAAGAAAAAGCTGCAAACCCAAATGCAAACCTTTCCTTAAAACAAAAGTACTGTTTTAAAATCAAAGATGAAGAAAAAAAGTAATTGTATATGGTGTCACTAGATGTTGACTGTGGGTAATTCCTTCCTTCTTTTGAAACCGAATATCCTAATGTATCTACACGGGGCACTTTTCATTGAAGCAACTACCACCCTGCAGATAACCTTACTCCCTAATAAGCCAACAAGCCTCATAGAAGCAAGGGAAGAACTGATTCGGGTACACAAAACCTTGTTCTCTTCCATGAATTCAAGAAATTTAGATTTTACTGTCCCTGACCAGGAAAACTGTAAACTGACAGTTTAACAAAATTTGCAGGGAAGGTTTCATTCTAACACTACAGGGAATGCAGAAAAGACATTCATGGTCTGTTTTATTGCTGTTTTTACAGATTAGCTAAATGATCTTGGTATTTATATATGATCATTTCTCTCTTTGAGTGGTCATCTTTCGCAATGACAGGTATAAATAACTATTGATAACATTTGAGCTCATTTTTCCCACCCCACTACTGACACACAAGGCAGAAATGCACTTCCATACTTTTGGTGCTTAATGTAAAAATAAATACAGAGAATAATACAGAGATTGCTTTAATTGTAATCAACTGTAATTTTCATAGTTGTCATGCTAATTCCTAGGTGGGTGGTTTTTAATATTTCAATTTTGTTATTTAATCTGCAGAAACACAAGTTAAAAAAAAAAAAAAAAATATATATATATATATATGAACACCTGGTAACTGGGTGGAGTATTTCTAGCAAACATTGCCAGACTACTATTTCACTGCATTACTGTAACTCTTAAAAAAATTAATCAAAATATTATGAGCATGAATAAGACCACCAAAACTCAGATATGGAAGAGATAAGCAGAAGCATGCATATTTATAGTTGCCAAATGAAACTGCTTATTCAGTGAAGTGAATGGCAAAATATCCAAATATTTCAATAGGGTCAAAATTGAAAACATTCTAAACCGTGCTAGATAGTTGCATACAGATACGTATATATATTTCAACAGATATGTTATTTCATGAAATATGATTATTACTTAAAATTGTAGAGAGAGTGATAGTAATTTCTGATGTTAGTATCAAGCTCCTATTCACTCAAAGGCTTGTCATTTGGCTGCTGTGAAAAACATGTTGAGCCCTGAAAACAAATTCAGCCTTGCTGTTCATGCCAGGGGTCATCTATTTTCGATTTACACATTTACATGGTTATTATTTTTGTAATCACTAAAATATAAGATGTTAACAGGAATTGATTCCAGGCGAACTTTACAACATCTCTTCTCTTAGGCTTGTCATGACTGGATAGATTTTACTACCTTTACAGTAGTAGTATATTTCTTCAGATAGCTATTGAAATTTTGCCAAAGACACAGTCAGTATTGGAAACTGATTGTGTTAGGAAACATGCAAGTGCATAAGAAGATGTTCCAAAGAACTTAGGAGGTAAATAGAGAGAAGGAAAATCTGCTATTCCTCAGCAAAGCATAGATCAATTTGGTAAGCTAAATACATTACTTATTGCTCTCCCCAGCATTTCCAGTGGTATTTTCTTCACTTTTTCACATTATATTTGAACTGAAATAAAATTCTGATCTTTTCTTTGATGATACTTTTTCCTTAACATTTTGGTATCCTGGATTAATCAACAGAGGGAACAAATAACAATTTTTGTAAGTGGTTAAAATATAACAGTGTTAACTAAACACGGGTTGGGAACCGTCTGAAGGCTGATCAAGTTGTACAAACCTTTAAATGAATCTAAAATAGAATAGTTTAAATTCATGGTGAGCATATACTAGGAGGTTTAACTCCGGTGGATTACAGTTGTCACAAGAAAAAACAGAGATTTTCATTTTCTTCTTCTCCAGTAAGTTAAGCATATTGTTTGAATTAGTAAAAGTGATGTTCATATTTTAAAAATACAAAAAGACTTGTAAAATTTTCAGAACTGTCCATTGATGATATTTTAGTTCAGGCATGCTGCCAGGAGAGGGTGATGTTGAACTATAAATCTAAAGCAATCTCGTCTGCCTTCACTGTTAAGTTCAGTCTTCACTTGAATCTATCTACATTATTTTGCACAAGAAAGATTACCAAACTTTCAATTTTGACAAATACTTGGTTCAAAGAAGACAAGGGCACTGTAAGGTTTTCAAATATACTCCATGTAAATTTTCAGAATGAATAGAGAATGAAAAATACCTCTGTTGAATCCCCATCCTTCCAACCCCGAAGACAAACATTTGTAAATGAGTCATAGTAATATGATTGTATATTATCAACGTATATGTGTATTAAATAAGAGGACATATAATTAGTACCACAGTTTAAAAAGTCATTAATGTTCTTATAACAATTTTTTGTTCTTTTCCTGTTGAATCACTTTCCTGATGTAAATTCTTATTCAGTTACAAAGGAATTACAGATTATGAAGGACAAGTGATGGTATTTGCTATGGTGGTATGTAAAATACGGTGGAAAATTAGTTATAACAGATTTTTCATATAAACTGGGAAATAAGAAAGCAGAATTGTTGCTGTGTTTTTTTATCAGCCCCCCATTCTTTACTTGGTAAAGCAGTAGTCTGTAATATGAAATCATGGTCACAGTCATAAGACTCCTTTGCCCTGTGCCACCACCTGACTCTCAAGTCAACCAGACTGTATTTCAGATCCAGCACCTTCATGCTGAGCATCTGCCAGCAGCCTTGTACAGATTGACCACTGTTCTCTTTACTAATGAACAAACAGATTTTTGCAGAATTTACGTTTCTCACTGATCTGTACTTAAAAACTGCTCCTCTGTATCTTACCTTTGTGATGCAGAGTAATGAGTAGAAATGCACTACACTGGATGAAGAAAACAAGTTTTACATACTCTGAATATCTCTTAATATCATTCAGAACATTGGGCGTCAGCATCTTATGATATTTTTTTCTTCCTCAGTAGGTCAAATTTTACAGAATTGAAGATGAAAATGAAATTAAAATTGCAAGTTAATACTGGGAAAGATGTGAGCATGTTTAATGGTAACATATTAGCTAATACTAATTGGTCAAGTAATGTTTTATATAATACTAACTATTAAAAAAAATCTTGATAAATGGATGTATTTCCAAGAGCTCTGTAGGGTCAGCAAAAGCTTTTGTAGAAATTAATGGGTGTTTTTCCTGTTTACTTCAGTGTTAGTTTTATTGAGCCTTCAGCAGTTGAATCTTAATCAATGTCACCTGGGAAAAAATGACACACAACAGGACAACAGCAAGCTAACACATAGCCAACACACTCCTTATCTTTACATTCATATGGACATACCTATGTATACAATAGTCTATATATAGATCTAATTTTTTATTACCCACATTGCATTATTTTGCTCTGCTGCTTAAAGTTCAAATTTAGACATTTATGGTTATTTAGTATAATTTATTTACTATCTATATAAATAATAAATGAATCATTAGTGTTCATGCTCCTGAACAGTTGATATTTTCACAGTTAAAAAAAGACATGCAGCTAAACACCAGCTATGAAATGCAATTAATATTTAGAGAAAATGAAAAAAATTAACATAATGCTAGCAGTTTCAAAAGAATAAAAAAAGTTAACAGAAACTGAAACATAAACAGTTAATGTAGAAGTTTGAAAACAAAATGTGGCAGCATTGTAAGGATGGAAAAATACACTGTATTTTTTCCTACTTGCATCCACTGAGACACTAGAGATTGACTGATTCTAATTGTGGTGTTTTAATAGGAAAGTGTAATGCATTTTAATGAAAACATATCTGTTTGAGCTTGAGATTAGTGATTACTTAAGGAATGTATGTGTTCATGCTGAATGGCTGTGAAAGATGATCGATACTTTGATAATCAGTGTACTGGCATCAGCCCCTTGATCTTCAATGTTTGCTTGCTTTGTGTTTTAGACACACTAAATATAATTTTGCTTTAGTATTTTTGAATGACAATTAAATTGACAACTGAATCAATTTGATCAATTTTTGGCAGAAGACCTGTCATCTTCAAGTTAGGTTCTGTATGGATTTATGGTTTGGTCCATATTTTAGCTAGAAGTTCATTGAAAGTGTCCAGTACTTCTAAACTAACATCCATCAATACGAGAAATCTTTTCTTTAAAATAGTTTTAATAATAAAGCATATTTCCAAAATTATATACTAAATGTCACATAAGTGAAAACATTTTTTTTTAAAGAGCATGAACTAATATACTAGCAGCTTTGATTATCTGTTTTGTAGATTGTATGCCAGTTTTGGCTGGGATAGAGTTAATTTTCTTCACAGTAGCTTGTATGGGGCTGTGTTTTGGATTTGTGCTGAAAACAGTGTTGATAACACAGGGATGTTTTAGCTGTTGCTGAGCAGGGCTTACACAGAGCCAAGGGCTTTTCTGCTTCTCACCCCACCCCACCAGCGAGGAGGCTGGGGGGGGGCACAAGGAGTTGGGAGGGGACACAGCTGGGACAGCTGACCCCAACTGACCCAAGGGACATCCCACACCATATGACGTCATGCCCAGCAATAAAACTAGGGGAGAGGTTGGGGGGTGGCCGCTGCTCAGGCACTGGCTGGTCATCGGTCAGTTGGTGGTGAGCAAGTGTCTTCATTTGCATCACTTGTCTTTCTTCGGTTTTATTTCTTTCTCTTACTTATTTTCCTTTTCATTGCAGTTTATTATTATAATATTTCAGTTATGAAACTGTTCTTATCTCAACCCACGAGTTTTCTTACTTTTACCCTTCCAATTTTCTTCCCCCCATCCTGCTGGGGTGGGGAGTGAGCCAGCAGCTGTGTGGTGCTTAGTTGCTGGCTGGGGTTAAACCACAACTGACTGGAAGAAGAAATATCAAGTAAAGTAACATTCATGGCATACATTTTTTTCTTAAAATGATATCTTTCAAAACTGGATTATGTCATTATTTTCAGTTGTGAGGAGATCCCTGGCCATGTTACCCCAGATCATCCATAAATATCAGGAACAAATCAAAGGTGAGTCTAGGGGCCTGTAAGATTGAAAACTCTAATACTTTTTAAATGAACATTTAGTTATCATAGTTGGCATTAAATAAGCTTCTTAATTTATTGCTATTTCTATAAGTTAACATCACATGGCTTGTGTACTATAAACTGTATTACTTTAACATGGCATTTCAGAGATATACGCTATGTTTTCAGATAATTAAAGTATTATTTAAATTTCTCTCCATGGTAGAGAAACCATATGACAGTACATGACTTTGTATAAGACTAATTACATGCTAATTATTATTTTATGAGATATAGTAATCCAGTTCTGAAGATTATTGTGAAGTGATGTGCCTTAAAATTCCGAACCCACCAGATTTTGGATTCCCAAAGCATTTCACAGAATCAGACAGAATCACAGAATCATTGAAGTTGGAAGGGATCTGCTTAGATCATCTAGTCCACCCTCCCCAGCTCAAGCAGAATCAACTACAGCAGTTTGCCTAGGAACATGTCCAGTTGGGTTTTATATATATCTAAAGATGGAGACCCTACAAACTCTCTGGGCAACCTGCTCCATGGTTCAATGACCCTCATTTCAGTCATTGCACCACCAAAAAGTACTTCGTGAACTGATCTAATCAACTGATGATAAACTGACAACTTCAATTCTAACAAAACCATGATCACTTTTTTGCTTTGTTTGTTTATTTGTTTCTTTCTTAGCTGACTCCAATAGTTTTTGGTGTTGAAATTAATTTTCTCATGTTTATATAGCTGGCAGGATGAAATAAGTTGTATTTTTTAAGGAGAAAGTATACTTTTAATAATGTAATATTCATTAACCACAAACCAGAGAAATTTTGGAAGAAAAAGACTAAGGATCTTTCTAAAATATTACTATCTGAATGCAATGGCAAATTAAGAGGTATTCTCTGTAGGTATGAATTGAAACATCATGCAAATTCAACTGAAAAAAAAGTGATAAGCTTAAATAGTGATAATGGTCAAGCTGATCATATGTCAGAGTTGAACAAGATGTTGTTCTATTTTGTCTCCTGAACTGAGATTACTTCCTATACAAAGTTGTGAGATTGACAGTCCTGTCTAGGGGAAGGAGGCTATTGTGGCTCTTGAAATTAATGTAGCTCTGACAGAGAAGTTTTCTGATAGAACAGGTAGTTTTAGACTGCAGCTGCAGACATTGTCCACACAAATGCCTGTCTCTGACTTTACTCTGTATAGTTCATACCTTCACCCTGATCTTAACAGAAACTATTTCTTATGAAACCCCTGAAAGGAGATTAAAGTAGGGAAGTCATAATTTTGCATACGATCCTTTCATTTTCTCTGATGCAGATAATCAAGATCTCTTTTTACTCTCTTATAGAAAGAAACACTAATTAGTTTATACCCAAAACTCCTCCTTCAGATGACAGCAATACTTTTCCCCTTCAAAACAGCAACAATTTCAGCCTAAGACCTATATACTGCATCTATCTTTGCTTTGACAGCAGATGAAGAAAGGGAACTACACATAATTAATTATACCTATGTCCATGTTTGAAAAATGTTTCACACATTTGCTCTTTTGCTACTTCTTTCAGGATATAAAATCTACAGGAGATCACAGTGCAAGCTATAATTTTACATTCTTATTATTGATAGAATAAGGAACTTATCAAAATCTTAATAGATTCCATTTTTTGTTTTCCATGTGACTTCAAAATTTTCTACAGGCCTTCTCTGAAGTATGGAGAAGAAATTTGTGCTGTGGAAAACTGAGAAGCATCTGAGTGTTTGCTGCCACTCATTTGTTACATGTAGCATGCACATGTCAGTTATGTGCATGGTTATGTGCATGGTAGAGTTCTGAAAGAGTTAAAATACCAATGAAAAAAAACAAGTTCAGTTCTGGCAAACATATGGTCATCAATTACACAAAAAGCCTCCAAAAAAGGAAATTATTCTCAGTACTAAATCTAGATATTTAATTTTCTAATTAAGATGGATAATATGCAATAATGGCACTCTAAATTGAATAATATGGTTATTCCTGAGAGTCTTTATCTTATTGTTTCAAAAAAACCAACTGCAACCTGAGAACAGAGGGGGAGGAACAATTTATATTTATTCAGTCAGGTTACACTGCACATTGCACAGCACTTTCTATTAACTCACTGTCCATGTTCTTTGTTTTTCATTGGACTGAGATGGTGACTACCCTGCTGTAGGTGATTTTGATTAAAAAATCCATCCCTGATGTCATGCAGAATACCAGTCCCTACTACTGACTTAGTAGCTATCCTACAGTGAAGCTCACACCTGCTCATGGTCTGTGACTTGGTGAAATCCATATGGCTGTGCACAGTTGCCAGTAGATGGTCAGTTGTAGTTAGATCTTTAAGTCAGGCAAAGATTTAGGAAAAATGAAGTCAGAAAATTAATTTGGAAGCTGCCCTTACTACAGGTTCGAAACAAAGCTGCTTTATCTATAAAAACCCACATGAAAATGAGGCTAATTTAATTGCAAAGGTTAAGTGTTCATAAAAGACTTTATACATAGTCAAGGTACATAGCAGGTAGTGTGCAGGGCAATAGATTTTTGGAAGCAGAAGTAATGTATATATTCCTGCCTATTGTATCTCAGTGTCACTGGGGAAAGGTAGGGGTGTGCAACAATGTGACCACAGCTGGTGAGATGGAGTCTCTCCATAAAGTCACTACTTTACCCTATTCTTATCTTCTCCAATAGCAGAAAGAGCAGCAAGTTCACTCTTCCTGACCTACTTTCTGCTTTTCTCTTTACTGGAAATAATCCCACTCCTGTCCTTATCCCCTGAGGACAATAAATTGAATTTTTCTTTCTTCATCCTAAAGAGGATTTTCTTCCCTTTTACAGAGGGAAAATGTCTGGTTTTTCTGTACTAGTGTTCTTCCAAGTCCATGTAAGACAGCCAGATTCACCAGATCTGAACCACAAAGGACATTTCAAGGTAAGATGCAGTCTGTTATATACGAATAAAAATTCTTATTCTCACCTCAAAGGTGAACTCAAAGGTTCATTTGGTCTGCACTATCTGACTGCATAAAAAACAAAGCAGGAGTCCACATCTGCCTAAATAAAAAATAAAAAATAATACTAAAGAAAGTTATATAAGCCCATTCTTATTTTGGAAATAAAACAGAACTTAGCCTAATGAGTCTGATGTTGGAGTCAAAGTTGTGCCATCAAAATTGCAAGCTAAGCTATTGATATAGCATGCTGAACTGATCAAAAAGCACCTCTCAATGCTTTTCAACACCTTTTATGCACCTAAGACATATATTTTTAAGCATAAATCTGACATTCCTTCTGCAAAAAATGGGCTTAGAGATAACTATGCACTTTCTTCAATAGAAACAAATCCCCTAGAAACTCTTAAAATAATATTTTTTTTAATTCAAGAAATCGTATACTTTTTACTCTGTCCATTGCATTTTTCTTCTAATGTGTTTATTTCTATAGGGACTAACATGACCATCACATTTTCAAAATTCGCCTCCTAAAGATAAATGGCTGTTTGAGAATAGAAGCCAAAAATGAAATCATTGGCAGATGTGGGTTTGTGTGTTCTTCCCACTTTGACAGAAAGGCTGAAGTTTGTTCTAAATCTGGTAGATGTAATTTCTTTAATGGGGTCTATTTGCCCTGTGATAATAGTGTGAACAGAAACAAGGAGTATGGCTACGTGGCAGAATGCAAAGCTAAGGAATTTACTCAAGGAAGTAGCTGCTCACAAGAATGTCTGAGGATTTAGATGCAGGGATTAACTGAATAAAGCTGGCCTCCTTGGTACATTATTTTCCTTTTTGTGCATTTTTAACCAAATAAAAGCATTCCAGGGTGGACAACAGAACACAGATCTGTCACACCTTTCCTGAATTGTATCTGTAGTCAGGTATATTCAGACTTTTTATAGCTTGTGTGCTTCCCATTAGAACCCAATTCTCTTGCAGTCTTTACTCTTCCATACAGCAACTGCATCAGAGAAAGGTGACTTTACCTACAGACTTTTGGGAATTAGAGAAAAGCCAAAATATGGAGAATTTTTTTCCAGTTCTACCAGTTCCTGAAAAGGCTGACTACTCAGATATTGTGCAAAAGAGGAACGTGGCCCCTATGACTTTAGAGACAGGGAGTTTTATTGTACCTCCGTGTTGTGGGTTAACCCTGTAGGCAGTCAAGCACCACACAGATGCTTGCTCACTCCCCACCCCCAGTGGGACAGGGGAGAGAATAGAAAGAGCAAAAGGAAAAAAACTCATGGGTCAAGACACAGATAGTTCAATAAATGAAGGAAAGGGGGGGGGGGGAGAAAAAAGGTGCAAAGACGATCACTCACCACCTCACACGAGTAGACCAATGCCCATCCTGTCTTCAAGGAACTGCTAATTTCCCAAAAATGGCCCTCCCTCTTTATTGCTGAACAACACACTATACGGCATGGAATATCACTTTGGTCAGTTTGGGTCAGCTGTCTTGGTTATGTCCATTCCCAACTTCTCGCCCACCCCCAACGTACCCACAGTGGGGCAGAGGCGGAAGAACAGGAAGCCTTTACACTGAACAAGTACTGCTCAACAATAGCCAAAACACTGGTGTGTTATCAATACTGTTTTAGTCACAAATCAAAAACATAGCACCATATAGATTGCTGTGAAGAAAATCAGCTCCATCCCAGCCAGATCCAGTATACACTGTTAGCTGCCAGCCTCAGAAAACTAGGATAGGATTTATCTCAGCCATTGCAGATGCCTAAAAATTACTTGTCCAAGTCTAAGCTAAGCTCTAGACATCTCAATGAATTACAGGGACTTCCAGAGTAATGCATTCCAAAGATAGGCATCTTAAGGTAGACAAGACAAATTTTCCCTGATTTGTCCATACATTTAAAAAAAGGACAATAGGTCTATGAACTTGGACTTAACTAACAAACTTTTAGATTGAAAATTAGCTCACATCAATATTGGGAAGTCAGAGTGGTGAGGGGCATGTTTCCAGCTGTTGGGATCTATTACTCTCTTGAACACTACCTATGACTTTACAGATTCAAAGAGTATTCTTTGACCTGCGTGCTCACTTGCTTCAGTTCCTATATTTACATATTTGAAGCTGGAGTGCAGAACACAGGTCAGTGCCTCTGTAAAAGATATGTATTTTCAGAAAGAAGACAAAATCATCTTCAAAGCAGAGCTTAAATATTAATTCATTAGTACATTAGACTTGTGTTGGGTCTGTGAGTTTTACTGAGTATGTATATAGTATCCTCAAGAGAAACTAATTGAGTGCTATGGCTACTTGCAATGTGGTGATATTCCAAACTTGATTGATTACTGCAGAGCTTACTCTTCAGGTGTTTTTCCAAGTTGTCTCATATCATCTACGTTAGCTGGATTTCTGTGGAACAACAGTAGCGTGTAATGTACAATTAGGTTAGGCACAGGCATGCATTATCAGGAGCAGGCTTAGGCATAGTCAGCTTGTAGAAACTCATTTGTGTTTAACAGGATACTAATGATAAATATCAATGCATTATTCATAGCCAAAAGGAAAGCAAATCACTTTACACAGTAATTTCAATATTTCATGTTTTCCTATTCAGACTTAGTGAAAAAACTAAGAATAGTAATTTTTTAACACTGAAAAAAAAAGTAAACTTATGTAAATTATGTCATATCTTTTGTTTTGATTATTGATTACTGCACACACAGTGATTAATTTTCCCTTCTTTTCCTTTTCTTTTAAAGGGTTTATAACATATTAGCATATCTGCACTTTTGCATGCTAAAGGTAAACTTTTTAAACAATTGACAGATGAATCTAAAGTTAGCAGTTCATCTGGAACTGTGAACTTCTTAGGTTGTAATTTGAAAAAGAACATCATAAGTACACTGCAAACTCGTACAGCATGTGAATTTCTCTACTGTCCATCTCTGAAACAGAAGACCAAGCGATTGTACTTTTAAAATAATGCAGTACAGGAGATAAAATTATTCCATTACTTATTTTAAAAGCTTTACATATTTCTTGTACCTTTGGGTTGCTCCAACTATTGGTATTGAAGTGGTGTTTTTCCAAGGGTCTTATGAGAGCTAGGCATTCAGCTACTGTCAGGCGTAAATGTCAGAAAATCTGACTATACTTCAATTGAAATATTTGTAACTGTAATGTGAGGCTGACTACTTAGAGGTGCAGCTGATAATTAATTGGCTGACTGTATCATATTGTGAAAATAAGTAAGTAGAACATAACTAGCTTATATAAACTTATAAGGATTTTTTTTATTTTAAATTTTATTCAAATATACCTTAAAGGATATTGACTGGAAGTCCAGAGTAATCAGGAAAGAAGTCAAAAACCAAAGAAGTCAAGGGAAATTCTGTTGATTTCACACTGGGTTTTCCCTTCTACATGGACAAAAAGCACTTTACTCCATTTGGCTTTAAAAAAGTTTCAGATGGCTATGTGGTAGTGGAGAGGATCATTTCACTCTAAACCTACAGTAATTTAAAGTCAATGGGCAATAATGCTTCTGGGGTTGAAAAGTTACTAAGAAAAGGGAGTACCGGTAGATTAGTAGAGAAGCTTTTAGGCTGCTAGCATGCTGTGTAATGCCAAACCATGACTCAATTTTTTATTTTTTTTTTTTTTGGTTCTTGGGTCATTGGTAAGCAGAGTACATTTTAAAAAATAGGCACCTGATTCATCATAACTGAAGACTGCAAGTTCTCAGGTGACTTTTTTCTCTACAGACCAGTCATCTCTAGGCATTTTTTTGAATTGACATTCAAATATTGCCAAGGTCAGGAGGAGAGGACAGGAGAGAAGAATCTACCTGTTCCAAGAGTTTGAATCAGATCAAGGGACATCTGTCACTCCAACACCAAAATTAATGAACAAGGTGGATTATCTCAGAATGGGTTAAGAGATTTTAGCTTTTATATTAAACTCTTCCTATACTGTGCAGAACCAGGAGTTCTCTGTCAATGAGTAAACAAAACATAGAGAAGATTCAAGATCTATTGCACAGATACTGAAGAAGGAAATAGTGCAAATTAAAAAAATGTTTACACCTTTACAATGAGCTGAATAATACAGTAAAGCAGGATTACTAAAGAAGAAGTATGTAAGAGAAATCAGCTTGGTTTAATCTGTTTCCAAAATAAAGACTATTTACAGCCACTGCATCATATTTTATTAAATGACTAAGAAGCCACTATCTTGCAAGGAGTCACGGTGCTAAGGGTAGTAGGATAAAATACATTGTTCACTCCAGCAGGAAATTTAAAGGACCATATGACTTTTTATCTTGAAAAATGAAATATAAAAAAAACATTAGCTTCAATGTACCTTTCTTCGAAATACTTTACTTCAGGGAATGTCATTTCTGCATGGTGATGATTATCAATGCATACAATGTTATGTATGTATGTATATGTGTATATTAAGTATGCATATATGGGTCTAAATTCACTTAGTTACTTAGAAGCTGCATTAGGATAATAGAAAGTTGTTCCTTTAACCTGATTGTTCTCTCATAAACTGGAGAACGTTTTCAGCAGATTTTTCAGATAATTGCCTCTCAATAAGGGTCATATAAAAATTAAAACAAATATTTACTTAGAGAACAGTCACTAGGCTTGCACATCACTTTTAGAGGGGAATCCGGACCTTTGTTTACATAATTGCAATGCGTTCATGACTGCAAAAAGCCACACACTGTGTTCAGAGCAGAAAAAGATTTTGAATAAGACCTATCCCAATGCATAGAAAAGGTGCAATAATTCTGTGAAGGAAGTAGGTGTTCAGTAGCTGAATGAAATAAACGGATGCCTACAAATTAAAACCCTCTCTTTCCTAATGCCAATCCTAATTATTTCTTTCCCATTCACTTGGCTGTAATGAAACTTACAGTTTAAGAAAAACTTTCCTAATTTCCTTTGTCATGGGAGAGAAAGGCTCTGCATTGGCTTTATAGTAGGCACAGGTAGCTTCCGTAATTGTAGCTAGGTTGTATTTTGCCTGTATTTTTGGTTTGTTTTGTGTGTGCTCGTGTGCTATGTTCTCTGACCATACTTAGCCTTGGTGACTGTCTCTCCATATGGAATTTTCATGTATACTATGTATATGAGTTTCAACAGAGTCCCTCAGCCTGCTTTCTCAGGTATGAATGTTCAGATGGTACTTAGCTGTTCCAGAAGAATACTTCCTTTCAGTATAGTATCTTAAACTCTCAGACCAGTAATTATACAGAATTCAAAGAGCTGGTGTGCCAAGAAATATAGATGAAGAGTTGCTGATACAGAATAACAGCTTCATGCAGGCAGGGCAGGATACATTATTTGGCTCATACATCTTGTGTGGAATCAATGGCTCCTTATGTGCATACTAAGAAGTGGTGACGAGTTGTGAATGAGGGGAGAGGGGAGCTTTACCTTCCACTGAAATAGCAAATGCAGATCCTTATTCCTTCTGTTATTTTTAAACACTGAATTTACAAATAAATAATTAGGGTACCATGAAAATTCACATTTTAAAGACTAATCTGTAAGTTGTAGGCCTAATTTTCACAACTGAAATATCCTTTATATGGAAAACATTCTTCAAAGTAATCTAGAAGTGGTACTAATAAGTTCTGACTGAAAAGGTGTGAGAAAGCTTTCCACTGCTTCTTATGGGTGTCCCTGTAGTCTTCAGAATTTTCCTGAATGGAGGGAATGTATTGCTAAGAAGAAAACAAAGGATTCCAGAAGAGCCTTCCTTGGCATTTTCTCATCATACCAAAAATTACAAATTATGTAATTCAGGCTCAGGTGTTTCCTCTGAAATGTATACAGTAAAAGAAACTTGCACAGCTTACCATATAACACTGAATTTAATAAAACATTGTACACAATATTGGAACATCGTCTTTTAAGGATTTTATATAAGGCCTATATGCTTAATAGCATTACAATTTCTATCTCTACATATATATATATTGATAAGAAAGAAAACTCACCAGCTGGGGGAGAATTCTACACAATATATGTATAGTTAGAGGGGTATGGTAATTTCCGATCTATGGAGATGCTGTGTTTTGTGAAGAGGTAAAGAGCAATGACATAAAAGCTTAAGGCCTTTTTGGAAGTAAGTAAGCCTGACAGTTTTAGATTTTATTTATACAGCTTCACAAATTTTAAAATTGTCAGAGCAATCGATATAGGTGAATGCTTAAAATATAGGATACAAACTCCATGTCAGTTCAACACTGTCCATGCAGATGCACTTGCAGAATCACATTCTTTATAATAACCTGCTTAATGACTCATAAAACTGTGGTGGGAAAACAAGCATTAGCTGTATTTTTATAAACCTGGTGAATACACAGTTTGTGGAAAGACAACCATTATTGATAACCATTCTTGGTGTTTTTTAATTGTGTATGGTTAGGAAATGCTGTTCAATTTTTAGTAGTTGATTGCTGGAAATATTTTTGTGATCAGGTTTTACTCTTGCGGATGTTAACTGAAAAACAAAGAACGATGTTTTCACTTTTGATATGAGTATCTATATATACAGATGTTCTCCACCTGAAACAATCAACCACAAGTGTGAGCACCTGTAAAATGTTCAGTAAAAATTATAAAGAATCTGACTTACAATCCATAAATTCAAAATTAATAAAGAATATACTGATTTATTTGGCCAGACACAGATATCTGAGAATCTTTGAACATTAACAGTAAAATGTCTACAAGTCAAGATAGAGTGGCAAGGTTCATTAAAAGCAGCAAAATGCAATCAAATAAGTGATGTGTTGAAATGAATGGAAATCAAATTGTAACTGTTTCTTAGGAATATTTTATCTTTGTTTATTACTTTGCTAAGTTATATATTTTATCTGTAGAATATTAAGTGCTAAAGAACTCATCCTAATAAGCCAAGGCATATATATGTATGCCTAATATAGATGAATATATGTATAAATGTGTGTGTATATATACAGAGGACAAGATCTTGATAGCCTTCATGACATGGAACAGTACATCACAATACCCCTTCAAAGGCCAATGAGGCCACCTGGAGAGCTTCCAGCACAAAAGAAGTTACTGGAATCTGACTGGTATTGAGGCTGTAGTAAACAATCTGTAAAGTAATCCAAGATACAATAAGAACAAACCAGAAATGGTATGGTCTACAGGGTAAATATGCTGAAGCACCAGATCTATTGTTGCTCACCAAAAGGTTTAGCGGCTCCGTGGCAGTGGAATGAACAAGGAAGTAGTATTTGCAGCATATAAAACAATCCCATGCAGTGCAGGAGGGATGAGGAAAATCTTCTTTGCATGGAATAAACATTTTTCTGTAGCCTTACTGTACCTGCTAATTACTTGTTTATGAGCACAAAGAAAATAGTACCTTAAGCATGATACATGCCTTTAAGAATAGCCCCCCCCTCCAACTGTTTTTTAACAAAGCAATATTTCATGCGAATACAATACAATCTCACATGGACAGATACCAACACGCTATGCTAACATCTGTAAAACAGACAATTACAATCAATGCAGTTTTCTTCCTACAGCACAAGATGGGCAGTTTAAAAAGGACTGACGGCAATCATTGTGCAAGCATAACGACTAAAATTCCACTGCTTTTTTTCCAGAAATAAAGTATGTACAACTGTACATAGTCATCCACATACTCATCCCTACCCCAGTCACATTGAGTGGATTGAACTGAGAGCTGTACTGTCTCATTTATATATTTGAATAATCCTGCACTTCATTGTGATAGACATATTTTCCAGAGGACAAGGTTTCCCTTGTGGTGTGTTTTGTGGAGGGTACTGGGGCTGGAATGCTTTCAGTTTCTAAAGCAAGCATTTGCAGATATAAACTAAATGCAAGATCTGCCTAAGAGAACAAACTGCAAGAGCTGCAGTGGATGTTTACTGTTTTGCAAAATCAGCCATTAACAGACCTTAAGCAGTCTAGAAGACATTTAGCTGAATTTAACTTTCCGAGGTTCACTTAGATAAGGGAAAAAGGAGGTGAGAGAAATTGCAGGAGGAGGAGGAGCTGATCTGTCTCAAGGTGGAGCTGTATCTTGTATTAAATGACATTGGCAGATTAAAGCTCTCTGGTGGGGAAGGGCTTAAAGGCTGAGTCAAAAGCCAAGAAGTCTCTTTATTTACGCCTACCTCCCAGTCCCTGGCAATCTGACTAATAACAAACTGAGCTAACAAGAAAGACTAGAAAGAGCAGAGAGAACACAGAAGCAGCTTGGATCTAAAAATCTGACAAACCAAGTGATCAAGTCAAGCTCTGCTGAGCATCTTGTTTGTTTATTGCATCCAAATGCTTGCAAACAGTTAACTATATGCAGAAAAGTCAGCATAGCTGTGAAGTATGCTGTGAATTTTAATTGAGGAAAAAGGACAACTGCTTACAGGATGGTCTAATGTGCACGCTGCCTGGAAGATTTTTTCAGTCGAACTCTTTGTACTTTGTCTTCTGAACAAGGATTTTAACTTTATGGAGCTGTAGTATTACCAGAGCGTGCAACAAAGTGAAACTCAGAAGAAAGTGTGCATTTTTCACAGGGAAAAATTACATCGCATTGAAACAGCTGCTCCAACTGTGCATTACTGAGCGTTTCAGGGAGTGTTACTGCTGTACAGGTAAGAAAGATTCCAGTTAGTTAATGAGCTTAGCAAATGAGGAATTAATTTCTCAGTTCCAGTTAAATTTATTTTTCTGCATGACTTTGTATAACATTTATGTTATATGATGGCAGTTTATATGGTATTTCAAACAGTCTGCCAGGTACATTTATTCAAACTGCCAACTGTTTAGAATGTGTGTAGTAAGGAAACACTGATTTCAGATCCCTTGAGGGGGGAGGAATGGGTGTTTGCTTTTATTTCCTGAAGTGCAAGAATGGTCTTAAATGCATCATCTGACTGTGATTCCCTTCAGAATTTAATAAACAATCCTGAAGGCTTTTAGAAATTACCATTTCTTAGCTTGAGGCTTTGAAATTCTTCAACATGCATTTTTAAATAGCTGAATTAAAACAACCAACCAACCAAAACCCCAAGTACAATGAAACAAGCTATTTCAATGTTTTAAAAACACATTGATTATTACTTGTCAAGCATGGGATGCCTTTGTTATAAGATGACTGCTTCTGGAAGTATTCAACTTTGCCTCGTAGAAAGGACTGTGACATTTTTTAGTCTTTTAGAATTCCTCCTGCAAAAAGCTTAGTTAGAGTATGCAATTAGTATTGACTTACATGAAAGCAGAAAAAATGAACAAACTTAAGTTACCACGTAGAATTTGCTGAAAAACCTCCCCACATGAAACAGAAAAAGGTCAGCTTTGTCAAGTCTTTTTAAATTAAATTTTGTTTTATTCTGAATTCTTCCAGTTAAATGTTGATCATCTGTTACTTGAAAGCAGTTTTTATTTTACAATAGTAGCCCACCGAGAGCTTCATTACATATTCCTGAGTGTTCAGACCAAAAAAAAAAAACCCCTGGAAAAAGGAAAAAACAGAATACAACTCTCCTATTATTTTTTGTTATGTGTATGTGTGTGTGAGAGTTCTGGCAGTGCTGCCCACAGAAGTATGACGATGATTAAAATGGGAATGTTTTCCAATTGGTTACAAATGTTGTTACTTTTATCTCTGAGAGGAGGGCTTTCATTTTTATAACCTAATTTCTCCCTATGCACTAGAATGCAAAATGCTTTCAGATTTTTTTTTTTCCATTTAGTTTTGCTCAGGGACTTTATAAGTGCAGTTTAAATTTGGTGCAGATTGAAGCTGGAATTCCTGCAGAAATAAAGTCTAATTAGTCATACAGTAGGTTTGAAGCTGGCATCTGTGTTTAGAGCCTGCATTTTTTACCTTGGGTCACTGGAAAGGATACTGACGCATGTAAAGCAAGAATAACTCTCTAGCGTAATATGATCCCAGAATTATTCTGCACACTTCAGAATAACATCTTGACATGTTGTGTCTTATCCAATACTTCTTGGGAAAACAAACTTAAAGACATATATATTAAACATAGGCAGCTGGAGTTCAAGGAATGTTATATGAGACAACAAAATTATTTGTTCTACTGAAACAAAGATAAAAGGTCATATTTTTAGGGACACTTTTTCTCACACTGTGAATTGCACTTACTACTTCTAAACACATACATCTATTCCCACTTATCAGGAACTACTAATGGAGAAAAACATAATTTGCTGTGCACACATTTGCTGTTGCGTTTGTGTGAGCATGTGTGTAATACTCATACCACAGCACTTAAGTGCTTGCATATATAAATCTTTGCAATCCATTTTAAGGGAAGCCTTGAGAAATGGTGTTGCTTGTAACAAAGGTACAAGATAATTAAAATATGTATTGATGAGATACCAAGTCATATGACCACACTGTAAGAATGTTCATGCATGTAATTGAATAGATTCTTGTAAAAGGTTCTAATCTTTCAGAAATTATCACTTCAGCTGGTTAATTGTGTAGTGACATTCTGTACTCCATGTTTCACTAGCTTACTCTGAAAGACCAAGTGACATTTATTAGATGGATTATTTAAGAAATGTGCTTAGTTCAGTCCTAGAATAAATAGCGCACCCCAAAAAAGTTCTTGTGTTTTAAATCATCCATTCCACTGTAAGACTTTTTTTCTTTTAGGAAATGTGGAAATATTTAATTAAAGATTATAAACAGTGATTTCACTCCATCTCATATATCAGAAATTACCATTGTTCTTGCTAATTAGACAGCCTTGACAGAAAGAAACAGAGAATCTTCAAATGGAGTGTAGCATAAATTAATTCAAACCAATGATAACTAATGCTTGATTTCAACATGTAAATTTTGCTTGTGACTCCATAGCTGAACTGTAATGATGCATTTATCAGGTATCCCAAAGCTCAAGATCAGCTTGACAGATGATAATTTAAATTACGTAACATACGGATGATACTGGTGATCATTTTTAACTCGTAAAGCACAGTTAGTTGAATGTACCTTTCAGAATTTTTGTGGTAATTAATGATTATAATAATTGGAAGGAGTCTAATAATTAATCTAAAAAAAAAAAGTTTGCCCCTTGCCTACCTGTTTCTTCTGACATGTACTGCATTGTCAGTTCTCTCTTCTTTTCTATTTTAATTGTATACACAATTATTTTATGTATATTATATACAAACATTACACTACTATGTGCTGTGTTCCCGCTGTCACTAAATATCCACAATCTATAACATGTGCATTAAAATTTAAGTAAAGAAAAAGAATTACTTTGTCTACTTCCCTTTCAGTTTGGGGGTGCAAGGATTGCAGAGGAAATATCTTTTGATTTACGTACATAATGTAGAACCAAAGGAGAGATTCCTTTTATCCTGACTGAATGGGCTTTTGCTCACAACACATTGTTGAACCAAACTAAATCTTATTTCTTCTCTTCAGCAGCTGGACACCATTAAGTTGAGCTTAGCAAGGTACTTTTAAAATTTACAGTGTTATATGGTGACACAAAGCAACAATCCAAAATATTATATTAGCCTTGATAAAAGTTACTCAGGGCAGTAACTTGTTACTGCTGTCCGCTCGCAAAACATTCTATATGGTATATAAATAAAGACAACACACTCTTGGTTATCTCCTACTTTCATGTATCAGCATGAGAGTGCTGAAGCACTCCCCTTATGACTGTTTATTGATTCAGTACATTAAACTAATTCTATTTTTCTCTGCTTAGAAAATCATTCAAATGTTTTGCATAATATAATACTGCTTGAAAGGTGAGGTAGCTCAATGACAAGTACTAGGAATGGTTATTGCTCCCCCCAACCCAGAAAAAAAAAATCAAATAAAATCAACCCTGTGAAATCATGACTCTATTACTTTTTCTTTTTCCTTTTTTTTTCTTTTTTTTCTTTTATAGAATCTGCTAGGCAAGATGAAGCTCTGGATTTTTATTCTATATTCAGTTGTGGTTGCATCTGATCCCTTCCAGTCACAGCATTCTTTTTCTTCAGTGAGAGGATCTTGCCAGAGTTTGTGTTTCTGTGAAGAAAAGGATGAGACCGTGATTATAAACTGCGAAGAAAGAGGCATCAAGATGGTATCAGAAATAAATGTCCCACCATCACGGCCTTTCCATCTTAATCTGTTAAACAATGGCCTGACTATGTTACACGTGAATGATTTTGCTGGCCTTGTGAATGCTATCTCTCTTCATCTTGGTTTTAATAATATTGCAGATATTGAGCCTGGGGCTTTCAATGGTCTCAGCCTTCTTAAGCAACTTCATATCAATCACAATTCTTTAGAAACACTTAAAGAAGATACATTTAATGGATTGGAAAATTTGGAGTTTCTTCAAGCAGACAACAATTTCATCACAGTGATTGAAGCAAGTGCCTTTAGCAAGCTCAACAGGCTTAAAGTGCTTATTTTGAATGATAATGCCATTGAGTATCTTCCTCCAAACATATTTCGTTTTGTGCCATTGACCCATTTAGATCTTCGTGGAAACCAGTTACAGACACTGCCCTATGTTGGCTTTTTGGAACATATTGGTAGAATACTAGACCTTCAGCTGGAAGACAATAAATGGGCCTGTAACTGTGATTTGCTGCAGCTGAAGATATGGCTAGAAAACATGCCTCCTCAGTCAATAATAGGTGACATTGTATGCAATAGTCCTCCAGTTATCAAAGGCAGCATCTTAAGCCGGTTGAAAAAAGAATCACTTTGTCCCACTCATCCTGTCAATGAACTTGAAGATCCTTCAGGGTCACTGCCCTTGGTTGTAACGACCTCTATTAGTGTTAGTCACCTATCAACTAAGGTGATTCCTATCCTGAAAGCTCCTACTAAAGAACCAAGTTTAACACTTCATACTTCAAAGCCTACTACTCAGTTTCCAGGAATCTATTGTCCCGTCCCCTGCCACTGCACCAGCCATATGCTCTCAGGAGTTCTCATGCACTGCCAGGAGCGAAATATTGAAAGCTTGTCTGATTTAGGACCCCCTCCTCCAAATCCTAAAAAGCTTATTCTAGCTGGAAACATTATTCAGACATTACTGAAATCAGATCTTGTGGACTACGCCAGCCTAGAAATGCTTCACCTGGGGAACAATCGCATTGAAAACCTTGAGGAAGGATCCTTTATGAATCTGACTAGACTGCAGAAATTATATCTTAATGGCAATCACCTTACAAAGTTAAGTCAAAATCTATTCTTTGGCCTTCAGCACCTTGAATACTTGTACCTTGAATATAATGCTATCAAAGAAGTTTTGCCAGGGACATTTAATGCAATGCCAAAACTTAAGGTCCTCTACTTAAATAACAACCTTCTGCAGACTTTGCCACCCCATATCTTTTCAGGTGTTCCACTAGCCAGATTAAATCTGAAAACAAACCAATTTGCTCATTTGCCTGTGAGCAATGTCTTGGATGAACTGGATATGCTGGTACAAATTGAACTTGAAGACAACCCCTGGGACTGTACATGTGATTCAGTTGGGCTGCAAAAATGGATACAAAAACTGAGTAAGAATACAATGATGGGTGATATTTTTTGTAAATCTCCAGGACACCTAGCAAAAAAAGAATTGAAATCTCTGAACAGTGAAGTCTTGTGTCCAGGTTTAATAAACAGCCCTGCCCTACCAACTCATGCCAATTTTGTAGTTGTGACAACTTCTTCTACTACTACCAACACCGCAGACACCATCCTGCGATCCCTTACAGATGCGGTCCCACTTTCTGTTCTAATATTAGGACTTCTAATTGTGTTTATAACTATTGTATTTTGTGCAGCAGGAATAGTTGTTCTTGTTCTGCATCGGCGACGAAGATGCAAAAAGAAACAAGCGGATGAACAAATGAGGGATAGTAGCCCAGTTCACCTTCAGTACAGCATGTATGGGCATAAGACCACACACCACCACACAACGGAGCGCCCAGCCGCAACTCTCTATGAGCAACGTATGGTTACTCCCTTGGTTCAGGTCTACCGCAGCCCATCCTTCAGCCCCAAGCATACTGAGCAACAGGAGGAGGGAAGTGAGAAGGAAGCTAACGATTCCAAACATCTCCGCCGAAGTCTCCTGGAAAGAGAGAACAGTTCACCTCTTACAGGTCCAAATGTCAAATATAAGGCTACAGATCAATCTGCTGAATTTCTGTCTTTTCAGGATGCCAGCTGCTTGTATAGAAACATTCTTGAAAAAGAGAGAGAGCTGCAGCAACTAGGGATCACGGAATACCTAAGAAAAAATATTGTCCAGCTCCAGCCTGACATGGAAGTTCATTATCCTGGAACACATGAGGAGCTGAAACTAATGGAGACACTCATGTACTCCAGGCCAAGAAAGGTTTTTCTAGAACAAACTAAAAATGAGTATTTTGAACTCAAAGCTAATTTACATGCTGAGCCTGACTACCTGGAAGTCCTGGAGCAGCAAACATGAAGTTATAATACATTGGGCTGGGGCCGCATTTCTGTAATTCTATTTTAAGTTGAAACCATTGTAAATAAAAGTGCCTTATAATAACATGTCGACAGTCAGAACTTAAGCACAGCAGTAATCCTAGCAAAAAAAACTCAGGGATCACTGTGGGAAGCCATGGGTTTGTGTGCAGGCAATATGTCTCACCCCAAGTTAAACATGAACTTTGTGTGATTGAACTGTGGGAGGAAGATTGCCTATTGCAATATTCCTCAACATTTTAAAAAGGTGTGTATGGCACTCTCCATTCTGTACCCAACCTATGGAAAAAATATTTGTTACCTTTACTCTTTCTTTTTTCCCTCAGTTTAATTAGATTCCTTTTAAAAAAAACACCTGTGTTTGTAGTTATAAAGTTAGAGTGTATTGGTTAGGTTAGTACATGCACTGCATACATGACCGTTGTCTACAACTACACCTAACATACCCTTATAATAAATATGAAAGGAATTGAAATGTTGTCATACTAAATGTCAGTAAAAAAAAAAAAAGAAAAAAAAAAAAAAAAAAAAATTTTTGTGTATGCACCCAGAGCCTGCAAATATTTAAGAATTTTACACGGAACTTCATCATGTGCATTCTGTATCAGTATGTGGAAGGAAAAATATGTAACTATGTTTACCCAACATCTTCAAAGAAGAAAAAAACAAGCCTTTTGTTACTTTCCCTATCTGATAGCTTTACCTAAGTTTGGACAATCTTTTCTTGAGCTGCTGCTATAAAATATTGTGCATCACTGGTGTTTCAACTCATAATCCTGGGCAATTTGAAAAGCTACTGAGAATCAGCTGTAAATATGTTACTGTGTTTAATAAGTTTGATTTTTTTTTTATCTTTCTCTCTCTCTATATATAAATAATTTCTGTGCTGGCTTTAAATATTCTTGG
Organism: Haliaeetus leucocephalus; assembly: GCF_000737465.1. Taxonomy (NCBI): domain Eukaryota; kingdom Metazoa; phylum Chordata; class Aves; order Accipitriformes; family Accipitridae; genus Haliaeetus; species Haliaeetus leucocephalus. The sequence goes on along the minus strand of NW_010973220.1, from coordinate 979,412 downwards.
AGGAAACGAGTTTGCTATGGCTAGGAACTTCCAAGTGCAAATACAGGTCCTTTACCACCCTACCCAAAAGCAACTCCCGGTCAGAATAACCGCAACAATACACATACGCACGAGGAAGATTAATAGTATTTAGCTGTTTGTACAAAAATATGTTATATTTTCTGAAATTAGAAGAAAATAAAGTGTTGTGGGAAAAATAGGTAAAAAAAGTAGAACACTGCAGGTTTATTTTTGCAATGAATTCTAGCTAGATTTATATTTACTATTTATTCTGTATAATTTTGTATTTTTTTTCAACTCACGAGAAAAGAAAAAGCTTATTCCTGGCTGCCTTTCAAGCAAATCAAGGAACTGTTCTCTAACAATGAAAAAGATAAAAAAGAGTTTTTTAAAAGTCTTTTTTCTTAAAGGTAACTTTTTAAAGAAGGCAACAAATTCTGCATGCACAAGTTTAGAACTGTTTTGGAATTAAACACAATGCTTCTCACTCTTGTCGTGTGGACAGGAGCATCTTGTCCAGAATGCAGTAAGGCCATTCAATTTCTGTGCATGACTGACATGGTGCCAAAAAACAAATTCTGACCTGCATTTATCTTCCTCAAAGAAAATCTTCTGTAAACTGACTATGCATGAACTTTTTTTTCCTAATTTCTATTTCTAGAGTGAAAGATCAGCTTAGTTATTACGTCTGCATATGTATGCTAAACTTAGCATTGAAGTCTTGATAAACTCAAAGGATGTATTCTTTAGTTCAGTTTACTGTTGATGTCTTACCTATTTGTATATACAAATGTGAGCTCTTCGTATTCTTTGTACATACGTTTCTGACAGAAAATTTTCCTATACTACATACGAAAGTCAGATTCTCAGTTCTTTCAAATTTGCATAGAGATAATGACTTTGATGGTGCTATACCAATTTCTGTAATTTGAGGATCTGACCACATGTCTCTGTTAAAAAATCAACTTCCTTATTAATATTTTTGAGGTATCATCAGTTTGCTATGGAAGTCAGACTTGCTGATTTCCAAAAATCAAAATGTCAGTTATTAGAGAATAAGTATTATTTCCTCTTTCTATGACTGAGAATAATTTAGTTCAGAAAGCCTGTGTATTTAGGAGGATTAGGCAGAGGAAATCTGGTGACAACATATTTGTTTCATTGCTACTTTTATTCCAGACAAGTAAAGATAATGCTATGTATTACTTATGCAGGTAAGGGTGAGACGAAAGCAAAAATGCAGCTACATTAACTTTACATTAACTTAGGTATCTAGTATTATTTTAGCTGTTCTTGCATATTCAGGACATGCAAATGGGCTTCATGGACATGCCATAGAACCTATGGAAACCCATGCCCTGATCTGAAGGAGCAACTGGAGCCCAAGTGGGATGGCTTATAGCATCAAAATGACACTAGATGTCTACATGTAAACAATTTAGTTTCACACACAAAAAAAATCTAAGTAACTTTATTATTTGAAATAATTAAGGTTCAATGAAAAATCAAATTCAGTCAATGGAAGTGACAGTAGAAAGCTTGGAATATTGAATCAGACCTGCTATTACTGTTCTTTTTTGAATTCTCAGAGATCTCAAATCAATGTAGAGAAAAGAAACAGAACAAAAATGTACATGGTACTTGATAATAGAGTTTTGTATTTCAGTGTCTTTCATTTCAGTAGTTACTTCCATTAGTAAAAAATGGGTGTAAAAATAATACCCAGCAATTGGCAAGATGCAGGGAAATGATGATTCAGGCCCTCAGGCTTAGATTTAAGAGAAATAGCTTCAGACTACAGACAATTGCCACATGCACAGATGTCACTTTGCTTAGCTGCTAACAGTTGCTTGGCAGAATGTTAAGGACAACTGTATGGCAAAACATTCTTCTTAGTTGCAGTCTCAAAGCATCAGAAAGAAGAGTGAGCTAAATTCATGTCAAAGCAACTCAGTTATACAGCTGTATCAGAGCATTACTCAGCAGAATTAAAGAGAGCTTTAGCTTTTAGCTTTCCCTCAGCAGGGAGATTCACATCATTCATTATATAAGGGCAACTGTACTCTGTGGCAGTGTGTAAGGCTGCAAGTGGTTTCGCAGTATCCAGGAATCACTAGAATGTGGCATGTCATCCACTTCCCTATCATCTGTCCCTACTGGATGTCATGTAGTGATAGTTTGTATGACAAGGAGAGAGGGGGTCTGCCCATAGCCTTACATCTTAATAACATTCTCAGACAGTGATTTTCCAGGTATGAGGAAACTTTATATTGCCATAACAAAAAGGGATAAGAATTTGGCCTTATATGTTTATTCTTCAGCTGAAGAATATCGATATCTGCTGATAAAAATAAAATAATGACATAAGGAAGGTATCATGTACAAAGAAAGAAGGATGCAATATCTTTTTCTAAAAGTTCCTTGGAACATTTTCATTATTACAGTTAGATATGTGCACTTAACGTTATTGGTGTTTGCAGAAAGTTGGGAGGGATAGTCAGAATTTTTTTTGTTAAAAGCATATTCTCTTTTTTCTTTTTTTTTCTTTTTTTTCCTCAGTGACAGTTAGAGTGGTTTGATACATTTCACTTAGCTAGAATAATGGAGGTTGGAAGGCAAAGTATGTTTGACAGTCTGCAACAAAGTGGATCCGTTTTTCTCCTGTCAGCACGATAGTTTAATTGAGTGCGAGAACAGTGCTTCGTCAAGCACACTGGTGTACATGGCAGCTATGTTATTGCTGTTAGGGTACCTCAAGGTAACCAACACTACCATTTTTCCCCTCACATTTGAGTGAAGAAAATATATTAAATAACACTATAGACCTCTTCCCTAAATAAACAGATATTAAAGCAATTTATTGCACTTTTTTATTTTAAACTGGTTTTCTCCTTTCAACTTCATAAAAGCCAAATGTATTTCTTTCTTTTTCTTCCTGTTACAGGTGTATTTCATGCAGACTCTTAATACTGATACTTGAATGTATTACCTGCAGTGAGGCCTCTCCAAGTTTCTGAACAGAAAAATAACAAACCCCCATCCCAAAAAAACCTTCCAACAAAACCTGTAAAATTACATATAAATTGGGGTATTTTCCTATTCAGAAATGGTCCAATATTTTAACACATTCTTCTTCATTAGAATGACAGATCAACCTTTCTGTAACCTAATTCCAGACTATAAATGAATTCACACTTTTTGTCTGTAATGTGTCACCAGTTTCGAATCCAATGCTTTTTCACCTGCAGTCCTTGTTTCTCTGACTAGAATCTGAGGATCAGGTTTTGGCATGGCAAAGAAGTGCCCAGTAAGACCCCAAACAGAGGATGTTTACAATGTGCCACTTACCTACATAGAGATTACTAATTGTACAGTATGCTAAACTGAAAAAATAAGTTTGGCTGGGATGGCAAATCATCCTATAAAGATCCATATCTGGTGTGTTAATAAAAAAGGGTATTTACCATAAATAAAACATTATTTCACAGGATAAAGTAATAGTGGCAAGGGAAAAATGGAGACTGAATCTCAAAGTCATCATCAGAAGGGATTCTGGATTATCATTCTGAGAATGCCATTGTCTACAGCAATATACTTTATCAGCCACACCAACACAATCTGCAAGTTTCACGTAGATGCACTGAAATCATCATGAGGGAAAAAAGCCAATCAAGCACTTGTCTTAATTCAAAAGATCAGCTGAGAAACTTTCTTAAAACTGGCACATTTCTTTTCTCTTGTGCTCCCCAACACAGAATACCTTCATTTCCATTACTGAATTTCCTGCTCAGCCATAGACAGCCCTCTGGCAGTATAATCTACTGTTGCAATTGAAACTTACTCCTTGGAGAGGTTTTGCAGTGTGTGCATTGTTTTCAGTGGTCAGTTCCTCTGGGACTTAGGTTTGGTGCACCCTGTTGGATTTGAGACAGGGAAGATGGATCTATTACTGGTCTTGTATTATAAGTCAAAAGACCTGTCCCTTTTTGATTGTCTGAATTTTATGATATCTTGTTCAAGGAGTTGGTATCAAATCCTTTTGTTCCTTGAAACAGAAGTGAACTGTAGCTGGAACCAATACGGGGAAGTTAATTGCCATACTGAAAAGATATAGCATGGTGTTTTCTTTCCTGCACATCCCCTAACAGTCAGCTTTGGCTTTTTGACACAGCAGAACAAATTCTTAAAAGCCACAGTGTAATGGAAAGCAGCTAACCTTGAGGAAGAAAGTAAAATGCCAGATGCTGTTCAGCTCTATGAAAGCAAGATGCAATGAAGAACTTTTTTTTTTATTTATTCAGCTTCACCAAGATGGAGCGCAAACACATGTGCATAGCACATTTCATAAAACATTTACCAAAGTTTTGTGTTTTAAGACATTAACTTCAAAATATTCACAGTATGTTTCTCTTATTACTACTGGAAGGACTACTTCTACTCCTGCTGTTACTTTTAGCTCATACAATGGAATGATGGAATACAGAAAAGAAGAAACAATTTGGTTTCATATTTCAAGGAAAAGTGTTATTTATTGTAACTTCGGCTGTTTGCCTTTGTAGATAAATTCATCCAGATTATTTCAATTTGAGATAAATTGTTTTACAAGTTAAGATTTTTTAATATTCTTCCAGTTGTAATTAATTACCAAATAAACTACAGAAGAGTAGATAATTAATTGTTGAAACAGAAAGAAGTCTGAAACCTTTTATATATGCAGAAATCCTATGGAATGTTAGCATAAACTTGCACTTTAAAATAAACTATAAAATTGATTTTGTTAGCTCATAAAAGTTATTATTATTTTTAGCTTTAAATTAAGAGACATCTTAGCATTCTTGCAGTTTTTAAAATTCAAAGCCAACATAACATTTCCATAATGACACATATTAAATGGTTCCATACTAAGACATATTAAAAAAAATATACTGTCAAATATAATATGCTACTCCCCCCATCTTTCCCTGCTGAAACTGTGTAGGGAGCTGTTCAAAAAAACACACATTTCCTGGGCAAGGAGACCAAACAAGATGAATTCTTTTGTATCTTTGTTATATGCACTTTTGGGGGAGTAGAATATTATGCATTCCCTTCCCTGTGGTGCAGTATGTTCACACAGCTCATATGAGATGTAATTATCTAAAAAGTTCAGACTTAAAACAATTAAATGCATGACATTCTTAACAGAAGGGATTGGCCTAACTAGTAGTCTATGCAATCATGTTCTTTTGTAAGTGGAAGGTTGTTGCAACTGCAGTTTTTTAAAAGATCCTGTGTGTCACATATCTTTTGAATATATCTGCTAGATCAGACCCCAAAGATCCTCTCAAATCTTTAGGAAACTTGATAAGACACAAGATTCCAGGCTGCCATTTCTGGGCTAATTTATGTGCATCCAGACACCCTGGATCTTTGGGCACTTGGAGGATGGTGAAAAACCTCTAAGGTCACATATATAGAGGAAGAATTTTTGAGCAACAGTTAAAGATTTAGATTGCTCTTTTCATCTGGCCCGAGATGTTCAATATCCCACAGCATTGTATCATATGATTTAAGGATGAATGTAAAACATGAATAAATCAGAAATGCAGCATTTAGATGCCACTGTTCACAAAAGGTAAATGATTCCATGAGATATCATGAAATGAAGATTAAGACATGGAGATTTTAACTGCCTCCTGTGTTACATAAATGTCTTTAAGTAATATATCATTTCAGGAGAGATGGGGGAGAGGTGGTGTGGTCTATTGACCACTCATGCATTCAAATTTCCTGAAGGGAAATGCTGTGCTGAGGATAGCTATCTTCATGCTGCCATACATGATATTATGAAGGCTGAATCATGTTCTATAGATTCTAAAATAATTCTTTATTATAGGCAGAAATCTATCACTGCTCTAAGCACTGAAGTGCCATCTGATGTCAACTGGACTTCTTACAGGCTCAGATTCCATGATTATTTTTATTCATAAAAATGACTGCAGAATAAACAGAAACTTTATTATTTTCTTATATAAAAGCAATCTTGTAAAGAAAATTATGCCTTCTGAATTTTTGATTCATGTACTGATCCAAGGGCCATTAAAGCTAAGGAATGTCTTTTGGATCTGGAGTTATGCATCATAATCTTAGAAGTCTATGGTTTTGTCTGCACAGATGTATATAGAAAAAAAAGTGCAAAAACTTCAGGGTGTTGCTGCACCAAGATTTTTTCCAGCCAGCATGAACTGAAAGTAGACAAGACCAGTGGCTGTTGTTAACTATAAGGCCCAACCATATATTAACCTCTCAAAAATTATTCTGGAGACTCCCATGACACTGTCACCTGAAAAAGTGAAAGGTATGTGTCTGTTTTTTCCCCTCATTTTTTTCTAACAGCTAAGTATGTAAAGAACACAACATAGTTTATAAAGGTCAATATCAACAGTTAACACCTAAAAGATATTTGAATAATAAGAAAACCTTCTTCACTAGGAGGTGTAGTGCAGCACTGATATATGTTATCCAAACTATCTGTGGAACCTTAGTCCCCAGAAGGTTTTCAGGACTTTGCTGTACAAAGTCACAGCTGGTCTAGAGAGCAGTACTCCTGCTCGAAGCAGGAGATTGGACTAGGCAGCCTCTAGAGGTCCCTTCCAGGCAAAATATCTGCGGTTCTAATACGATTCTGCAAAAGATTTTTTGAGGGCAAAGTAGAAGAGTCTTTCTCTTCTATACATAGGCTTCCTGAAGTTAAGGAAAAAGGCAATACTCACTAAACACTGTTGTGAAATAAAAGCTTTTCGACTAACTTCTGTAAGATACAGAGAAGCAGTAATATCGATGCTGCATCAGATTAAACAGTACTTCTCTGATGTTGGTCAGAATATATATGACCTGTGTTTGCCTAAGTTTATTATTAAAAGCTTTTTTTTTTACATGACAGGTGATTTCAAATTTCTAAATAAAATGCTGAAACTATCTGAAACTCTTGAAGAGTGATCCATTTATGTACTAGTTGAATTAATGAACCTTGTTTTCTTGACATACTGGTGTTGTAATTCTTCATGCATTTCAAAAGTAATGATAATCTTACTTTTTCAAAGGATCTTCCAGGCTTTAACAGTTCTTACTTTATGTATTCTATTTGTCTGAAGGCCAAATTATTATGCTTATATGGTTAATGTACATTTTAAATTAAAAATATTTTTTACATAAAATGCTACTTTGAATCATTCGAATTATGAAGCAGGAGTTGGAGCAAGGTGCTTCTCTAAATGTAACTGATTTAATCAAATCAGGATCTATTTGATATAAATAGATTTTGATTGTTAAAAATTATATGACAAATTGCTTAGCTCTACAGTCAAGGTTTTGGGGGGGCTGTTTTTTTTTAATTTGCTCACGATGCTTCTGGCAACAGTAACCTCATGGAGAACTCTTGATACTCCTAAAGAAAAGTACCTAGTATAGTTAAACAGCATTGAGAATCACTGTATCTAACAAATTACCCTAAAAAGATTATCTTTTCAGTTTGTTTGCTCTATTCCCTGGGTGGCATTGGATGTACACTCGGCTTTTATTGTTTACTCAGCTTAATTTGCCACTTAGCTGGGATCAGATTTGCAACTGTATCAATGGAATTTTTTAACAATATGAAATATCTAGGCTTTGATGATTGAAGTAAGCATACTTCTTTCCAATAAACACATCATCACAGATGTGTTTATTGATAATTTATTAAACATCGATTATCATCACATCTGTTAATTGTCTTGGTTATTACCATCTTCTTTTGGGTCATGAACCACTACAGGTAATACTGTAAGTGTCACTTTCTTTTCCCCATCAAAAATCTAAGAATGACAACTCTTCAAGAAAGATGAATATTAGAAAACATATTAATTCCTTTACATGTGATGCAAGTATTCAATGGGACTACTTAGAAGGACTTATTTATCCACATACATATTCTCAAATGGAAATCTCTTTGGTTTTAGTTGGACTTCAGATTATCTCAGAAAATAGATCATGCTTCTTGTCTTCAACTTTCAAATCCTATGTTTTCTTAGACTGTGTTGTTAATGAAAAGAAGGTATGAGCAATATTATTGGTAAGCAGTGGAAAGAATATCAGACCTCTCTTTGGTCTAAGTGCAGTGCTTCATTCTAGTGTTAATTAGTAATCAGTCTTTTCACAGTCCTTGTATGGTATGTTAGCTATTACCTGAAACCAGATACTTTCATACAGATTAAGAGAAAAAATGCATGCAATTATATTTTCCTTTTTCTTAAACTATTCTCTAGGTATATACTTTACTCAGTCTTGGAGACTGGATACTAAGTGGAGCTTTGATTTGACCTAGGATGGCTGTTAGTAAGTTAGTAATACGTACTTGTGTCAGATCACCCTGGAAACCAATTTTCTCAGACATAACTATAACTAGAAGTGTTTTCTTGACTTTTTTTATGAAATTTTTTTAAATAGAAATTCATAATAATGTCCATTCTTATGATAGGTCTGTATTATATTAATCTTGTAAATTAAACCTCTGAAAGGTAGTACAAACCTGGATATGTTTCTACCAATTATTTAGCCACCTGAAGATGAAGTGAAAGATTCAAATTATTAAAATAATCACAGAGAATCATCCAGAAAAATTTAATGAAACAACTGCTACTTTGAGCTTAAACACAGACATAAGAGTTCAAAAGTTTTTCAGAAATGGACACAAAGGGGCTCCTTACTCCTACAATTTAAAATTAGAAAAATAGACACCAGTCATGTAATTTTTGGTATTAATGTCAATCAAAAATATGTTTCTTTTTTACCTACATGTGACAATGCACTCCCACAAAGATTTAAAAATTTCTCTCCCGCATAAAAAGTTTTTTCAGACAAGGAATGCCTAAACAGGCTATGGAAAATAACAGATTTAATGCACAGGTATACATCGTATTCTGTTAGTACTGCAGTGAATCCACAGTCTCACTTGTAATAGGAAGATCCAAAAGGACTGAAAAACATAAGCAGTGTTTTAATCAAAACAACTGTAAAAAAAAAAAAACAAACCCCAAACACAAAACCCCCACAAGAAATAAGTCATTAAGAAGAATAAAAGGGGGTAAAGAGAGAAGATATAAACAATTCAAGTATTTTTCTGTTGCTCTCTGCATAGCCTATCATATATTTCTTTTCAACATGTTTTGCTGCTTTTTTCTTTTCTTTTTTTTTTTTAAATATATGCATAACTTTGTGGCCCAAATAAATTTAAGTTGTGTGGTTTTAGGTGGCTTCTTTCTAGGTGTTTGTTGCTCACCACTGGACAATGGTGCAGTCTCTATCCTGGGCTTTTAAAACAAAACAGATGTCTAAGGTCCTCATAAACTTACTAGTGTATAACTCATTACTTGGGTTCTTTTCTTTTTTGGGGGTAAAAACATCACAATACAAACAAGTAAGGCAATATTTACATGGGGAGGGGGGAAAGAAAAGGAATTACAGCTCAACCTGGCTGGGAATTTTCTGACAAAGTACAGCTTGATGGAAAAAATGTGTTTTCAAAACCCTCAGTATTTCACACAGGAAGACTTTTTTGCCAGAAATAACACCTAATTTTTTCAGTTGAACACAGTTGTCAATAATTAAATATTTCAGTTTGTCAGACTGTTTTGTTTTGACATCACCTACCTCTAATCTTTCACAAAACCTTATGGAAATTTTAAGAGGTGAGCCTGTGATTTTTTTTTTCTGTTGAAAAAGTTTATTCATTAAGCAACACCTTCCATTATGTCTTCAGAGTTTTCCATCTAGCTTTATTGCTGGAAGGCCTAGCCACACAAAAATAATAGTTCTGATATGAGTTTCAGTGGCTGTAACAGCCAGAATTGGATCAGGCAAAATTAAATAGAATGTTTTACTTTAGGAATTATAAACTTTTTTTTTTTAAGTTCAACATATTTATGAACAAATTTTCATAAATATTTTGCTATTTTACTTTCTTTTTTGGTACAAGCTTAAACAAACTTGAAGTTCAAACTTTTCTATTTGACCAACTGTGTGTGAAACACAACAAATAATTTGTGCAGTATACTAAGATTATCAGTTCTCATGAACCTAATGTAAGAATACAAATTACTAGGTTTGAGTGCCAGACTCTTAAATACACACCTGACTAAGATCACCCACACCAACTGACTGCCAAGCCTGTGAGCCTCTTCTGTGGCTGCTCTTGGATCAGTAGCAGGTGATTATTCCAACCTCCTAAAGGAGATCACAAAGGAGATGACTTGCAGCATGTACTTAATGTTCACATGAGAGATGAAAGAGCTAGGCCACTGATTCCCACAGCCTCAAACAGCTTCTAGTGGTGGATCAAAATCTTTCACTGCAATTCCCTTCTAACTAGTTTAGAGAAAATTTCATGGGCATAAGAAAAAGAGAGATGGTAACTACTGAGAAATGCCTTTTTTTTTTTTAATTAGGAAAATATAAAGTCAGCCTATGTGTAAGAGCTTTTTCTTCAGCTTTTGGTGGGTTTGGATTTTTTTTTTATTGTCTCCTTTTCAGAGTATCTAAGTCATAAAATCTGTGTAATTTTCCTTGATATGAAGGAATAAATATCATGACAATTCAATGATTTATCTGTAATTTAATATTGGCTTTTTGTATAAAAATAGTGATTTTAGTTCTTTTCTGCTTAATTTGTGTATTGTACCACAGAAACTTCATTACAGTAGAAACACCACGTTACCAGTATACTGTCAGTAGTCCAATTATCAAGGGATTTAAAAACATATAAAAATGGGTGATCAAGTGGGTATTTCTAAGATCTGAGAGGAAATAATTTAGTAACCTGAAGAAACACTTTGTACTTTAGTACTTGTCTCTTGTAGAGGGTACTAGTACTTTCTACATCACTTAGAAAAGAGAATGGAGAATTACAGAATAAAAACACTGAACTAAACATAGTAACATTCGGATCATCTGATTTTTTAAGACCAACTTCTGTGGAGCATAAAAGAGGAAGCTGTTTCTTGTATTGTTACATAATTATTTCTTCATTTCCATTTCAACATCATCATCTGGCTGAGTCTTCAGCTTTACCTGTGAGACATTTACTAAAGAGAATTCTTTTTCCTGTTACCACCAACAAAACAGGAAAAAAAATCTGAGGGGAAATAAAAAAGCTGCTCTGCTAACATCTATCTGCTGTGGACATATGTGTGTTTCTCTACCTATTTACTTATTAGTCTTTCTTAAGATGTGGGTGTAGTGATGGATCATTTTTTCTACTCCAGCAGCCATTACATGTGTTTGTCAATCATTCCTACTAAACATGCATTGGAATACACAAGTTGTCTGGCCCAGGTTAAGCTTCAAATTCAGGAAGTTTGATAAGGAATTCCATCTTTGGTAACAGATTTGGATTGTTTGTATAAAAGAAACATGTGTAACAGCTACCAAGTATTATCTTCACAGTTGGTAGTGCATGTTAGGTGTATTATCAAAGATGAAATCCCAGCACTACCTAAAATTATTACAGGGTCTGTGGGACCCTCCCTAGACCCAGAGAGCTATGGCTCTTCCAACTACTGACACAAGGATCCCCCACTTGCTTTGATAATAAACCTGTGTTATTAGTGAGGATTTTCTGTATTACATAATTTAGACCTTTGGACAGTTAAAACAGTAACTGGAATAACAATAAATTCTCAGCTCCATGCTTATGATGTGTTGCCTTTTCCCTATTAGAAAATTTGAGTAGACACTGAGAAACCTTTCCGGTGAAGTAGACAGCCAGGTAGGCATCAATAGAATTAAGTAGTATATATAATGCAGAAACAAAAATTAACATTTAAGCAGATTGACTTTTATACTATACCTTAACCAATCTCTCATCAGCAAAACTGAGCGAGGGTTCAAAGTGCTATAATCAGCACCATCATTTTCATTCAAAGAGCACAATTTACAATAATCTTTCTGCATGAACATTGGGCCATAAGGCAGGAAGCTTTTTTTCTTTTGCATTTTATTTATTTATTTTTATTTATTGTTTCATTTATTAAAAAATGTGGGTTTGCTGCAGCGCTATTTTTTCTTGAACCACTGTTTAATGGTTTACATTTTTTTTCCAGAGCAACAATCTTTTCCTCATTATATATCCTGATTTTGAAGTTATCAAGATGATTTTTAAGAAATAAAAAAATCTGTATTTCCTCATAGCTTATACTACTCACCTACATTTTCTCCTAGAACCTCATTTTCCAAACAATGGCAAGACTGTACTTTGTGCTATTCGAATGAAGATCTACTTCTATTCAAGCATAGAGTGGAGTGCCTCATATATGTTGGAGTATAGCAGAAACAAAGTTAATCCTTCTAAGAGGAGGCAGTGCAAGGGTTAAATCACAAGAAATAAAAAATACCTAAGGGCTCTCTGTTCTGTAAATTTAAGCTTCTAAACAGGGTAAGTTTTAACAAAAATTAAAAAATTACAGCACTGATGAGAAACAGCTGAACCTCACCATCTATGAATAGGACTTTTTAATACTATTACTTTTTACTTCCATGTGATTGTCTTTTTAGACATTAAATTATTCTTCCCTGCCCTCTTAAATGTCTGTAAAGCACCCAGAAACCTATGATTGTTCTGTAGTTAGTATAGGATATTTGGTGTTAATGCATAGTGTTATACATTAGTATATATACACTATACTGATCCAGAAAACCCATAGGGGATAGAACTTGAGCAAGTGCAGGACCAAGGCCTGCCATTTTAATATATTAAAGGAAGTATTACAGCTTTGCTATTCCTGAAGTAGAGTCATTGAGAGTTTAAGAAGTAAATTTAATAAATTTCCATGATTATTAATCTTTTACTGTAACACTAGTCATATGCTTATTCATTCATACTGGCAAAGGCATTGTAGAGACTGGATATCGCTCTAATAAATAAGTATTTTACCAAAGGCTTACTCTATGTAAAATGGATTTTTTAGTATATATGGAATAAAAATGTCCCTGAAATGATAGCGTGAGTCCTTTATTTTCCTTCACCTCTGTATAATGATTGTGTCCACATGAATGTGGGAAAGGGAAATTAATAAAATGAATTTGTCTTTAGTGATTGTTCCACTTGACTTGCAGAGCTGAATAAGAAAAACAAAAGGGCAATAAACTTACACTGGGTTCTTCTTTATTTTCCAAGGCCCTTTGATAAAGGTAACCTAAATGACCGAAGCTCTAAAAGCACTGCTCATTCCTTTTTCTAAATGACTCCAGAGAGATTTTCTTACAGCTTGTGGCAAATAGAAGAAAAAAAAAAAAAAAAAAAAGGAAAAAAAAGAGAAAAAAGGCTTTTAACTGTCAGCCTTGTTAACTTACTGTGGGATCTGACAGGCAAGTGACATTTTCTTTGGTTCATGGAAAAGATCCCATTATAAAGTTTGAATTCAGAGTTCTAATAACAAGAATTTAACTCTCTCTCTCAGAGCTGTGTCAGCTGTGCAGTATCAATGAACAAACTGTAGATTCATGGTCTTCAGTAATCATAAGTTCATTATATTACATAAAGGTACTTTTGCAGATTGAAAATTGAATTAAATAACTTAACTCTAGGATGTGACTTCTTATTTATTTCAGTCAAAATTCAGTAATTCCCAAACTTCACTCTTCCATTGTTTTAAATCTGTATGTTTGTATTTGCCCTGGCACATAACATACTATTTGTATAACTGGTCCTTTGTACATGTGAAAGAGAATGAGGTTCATGCTCCGTCATAGAACTTGGATTCTTCAACAATGAATCACAGGCCTTTTTCATTTAAGTTACAGGAAAACTTAAGGTAGGACAAAGCAGCTGTACAATGCTGAACCATTTCTTTGAGTGTGATCACATTTACTTTGTAATAACAATGAAGAACATGTTTTTGCTGTTTGTTGACTTATTTGAAGGAAAAGCAACCAGATATTTAAAAGAAATAAAAGATCATGGACAAAGATCATGGTCTAAAATATATATATGCATGCATATATAGACATGCAGAAGCATCTATGCATGCATGAAGATTACATATAAATAAAAAATTCCTTGGAACCCCTTGGTAAAGTATTAGGGTTTTTTTGGTTAAGGCAGAACAATAAGCTATCCAAATACCAGCAGAACAAAATTATTAGATAGCAATTTTGTAAAAATCGACATTTTCATAGTGGTTCATGTAGTGACCATGATTAAAGAAGACTACTTTTGCAAAGAAAACAGATGTGCAACAAATAGTAATACTTCCTGTTTATTCAAAACCAGAAAGGCCTCAGCTACATTCCTGTTGTCAGGTTTGTGCACCATACTTTAAGAATGATTTAGAACCAGCTGGAAAAAGACCAGAGGACATAAAAAAGATTATCAGCGTCTAGAAAATTCAATTTCTATGAAAAGACTGAAAGAACTGGGACTGTTTATCCTAACAAAGAGAAAACCATGGAGGGAGCAAGGTGACATTCCTTTTAATACCTGAAAGTATTGTGTAAAGAGGAAAGGAATAATCTTTAAGGTATGAAAATATTAATGGCCTTAAAATGTAATGGGGATAATTAGGTTAGATGTACCTAAAAAAACCCCCATGGAACTTTATAATAAAGGAAGCAGAACATTTAAATACACTGAGAGGCTGCTAAATCTCTGTTATGAGGGTCTTTAAATGAAGCTGGACAAGCATCTGTCAAGAACATTGTGAATACAATTAATGCATCCTTAGAGCAGGGGCTTCACTTCAGCTCTAGGATTCTAAGATAAATGGCGAGATTTTTGTTTTTACATAGCTAGCAGTTATAACCATTGCTGCATTTTAAGACACGCAGGACCAGGAAAAAAAAAAGACAAGTTCTTTTTTTCTTATAGTCATTGTGACTAAATATTTGTATATAATACAATTTAAATTCTAGAGTCTGGACAGGGAGACACAGTATCATATGTCAAGTACTATATATGCATAGTATGTTATTACCACCATTACAGGAGGAGAGAATTCATGTCTTTCTCATGGGAGGAGACTTTTAATCCATGACTCAGGACATTGTTGACTCTTTGAATCACTTCCAAAAGCAAGAGAGAAAATTAATTAGCAGGTGTATTGTACTCCATTTAATGTTACGTTTTCATGGAGCTGTTAAACTAGAGTGTTGTTGATAGTATTCAGTGCTAGCTGGTTTTTTTAAGCCTCAGAATGTCCCCTGACAAATGAGCAGCCAGAGCTAGAACTTGTGCTGCATAGAAACATGTACATGTACATAGAAACACGTTTGTACTATAATTATACTCTTTAATTAAAACCCACCTGTTTCAGAAGTTGCATCTTTTTATATATAATGACATTCCCTTTATCTACCACTACTCAGAGTAGTGCTGATTTCTTATCAGATCAGGCATTGTTTATTTGTGCTTCATGAAGAATTCATTGAAATAATCTATTCTAGAAATGGAAATATCAAGGGTAATTCTGAAAAGGTCTAAATCCATAAAAAAGTAACTGAAATTACTTTGTTTGAGGTCTTTGTGAGTGTTGGGAATTATCTTTTGGGTATGTAAGGTTTTTTTACTTCAGTCATAGTCATTCCCTGATCACTTTCAAAACATTTTAGAAGCCACAGCTGTCAAGTTCAAATACCCCTTCCATACTCATTTTTCTGACATTGAGTTTGTAATGTTTGTGATATTTGGCTTTAATCATTAGATACTTGTGCCGCCATATTAAGAGTTTTTCCTGGAAAGTTGTGTTTTTGTAAATTATTCTGTTTTCTGTTATGTATAAATATAAAGGAGTGGTTTCTCACCATTAAGAGTGCTTGGACTTTGTATCATTAACATATTCTTCTTTGAAAGAAAACATATTTAAAAATGGTGGATGCTGAAGGTTATGTATTCACTTTAGAAGAAATTTAGTGATAATCAGCACTATTTTGTCCCAAAAGGAAAACTCATACAGAGCATATTTATTGGAATGGAAATATAAAGCTTTGATGTAAGTCTCTTTAGAAAGTGAAAAAGAGGTTAAACAAGACACAATGGTTTGTACAGACTGCGTGTTTCCAAATCTTTTTGACATGCTGTCCAGAAGAATCAACCAGGCAACCAGGGGGATTGAGAGGAGACTTCCTAAGTGATTTTAAAAAGTAATAGAGTTTCTTAATTCATCAACTGTTATTAAACTAGTGTGCTCCCTTAACTGTCACCTCGGGTTTCATTCAAACACAATTCTACAGTTATATCTCACCACAGGGCATGTGTTCACAAAACCATTTAAAATGCATCTTTTTTTGCAGATGTTCTGTGTGTATTGTTCCACGCTACAATTTCGTTGTAATGATTGCAGAACAGCAATACTGTTAAGAAGATAACATTTAATAGCATAAGTTACCTCTTTAGCTTAGAAATTGCCTAGTATATCAAATAGATGGATGTCTTTCTCCTTCAAAGCAAGTGCTGTTATAAGAACTTTCCCTCTGAATGGAAATGAGTGAACAGTACATTTAAAGAAATTTGTGTACGTGTGTGTTTGTAAAATGTGTCAAATAGTCACAAACATTCCTGTGTACATCCAT
Organism: Haliaeetus leucocephalus; assembly: GCF_000737465.1. Classification (NCBI taxonomy): domain Eukaryota; kingdom Metazoa; phylum Chordata; class Aves; order Accipitriformes; family Accipitridae; genus Haliaeetus; species Haliaeetus leucocephalus. The sequence goes on along the minus strand of NW_010973220.1, from coordinate 962,837 downwards.
ACACATACACATCCGTACAGTGTTTTGTTCCTGATGTCTTTAAAACATACCATGTCTATATCACAGTCCCTACCTCTGTTCTCCTTCAGGTCACGTCTGGAAGCCCATTTGCCATTATGCCTCGAAAAGATCTTAAGCCTGTCACTTTTATTTGTGATGAGTAAGTGTCCCATTTTTTGTGTGGATTTAAACATTTATATTTTGAAGCAAGTCAGTTAACACACAGGCCACTAGACAAACAAGGCTCTTGCTCTCCTTGTTTCTTTCTCCCTCTCAAGAACCAGCCACATGACCTAGCAAACCTTACCAGATAAAAGACGGGAGATTGAATGCTCACTTCTACCAGTTCTTCCAGATACTTTACATTCTGACACAATGCAGCGTTCTGTAAATAACATTATTCTATATCCCACAGGCAAAATTTAGAGATAATTGTTTAAAGAAGAGTTCCTAACTTGAAATTGCCAGTAATATCAGCCCTGGCAGCAGAGGAAGACATGGATGGAAACCTGTGTAAACACTACTAGGGATGCTGGGGCTCGGGGGAGGGGGCCACGAGTCTGTCAGCCCCACAGATATGAGGTTGCCACAGCTCCATCCTCCCATGTCAAGCAGTAACAGGGTTGAGCATGTATTCCCAGTAGGCACATGCACACTCAAATACACACATACAACACATAAAACCAAGAAAGGTGGTTAATATTCAAGGATCACCTCCTTCAAGCTAAGGAGCGATGCATCCCAACAAAGGGGAGGTCAGGCAAAAACACCA
>NW_010973220.1:960092-960344 GCF_000737465.1 Haliaeetus leucocephalus | reverse complement strand
AGATGCATCCCAGAGTCCTGAGGGAATTGGCTGATGTAGTTGCCAAGCCACTGTCCATGATATTTGAAGAGTCATGGCAGTCAGGTGAGGTCCCCGGTGACTGGAAAAAGGGAAACATTGCACCCATTTTTAAAAAGGGTAGAAAGGAGGACCCTGGGAACTACTGACCTGTCAGCCTCACCTCTCTGCCTCGGAAGATCATGGAACAGATCCTCCTAGAAGCTATGCTAAGGCACATGGAGGACAGGGAGG
>NW_010973220.1:913165-958362 GCF_000737465.1 Haliaeetus leucocephalus | reverse complement strand
GAAATAGACAAAATTCTAATTGAAGCTGTGAAGAACTTCAAAGCTGTGTTTTTAATAGCTGAAACAAAGTTCAGCAGTTCTAGGTTAAAGTTGTATTGCATATTGCATATTGCTGGCACTGCAAATTCAAAGTGGAAGAAAAAAAAAGAAAAAAGTAACGGCATTGTTGTTCAAGCTTTTTATTTATGTTCCCAGTCTTACTTTTCCTCACCCCATGTTACGTCTATAAAATCTTAGGTTTGCTTATGCATTGTCACAAGTGTTGTATCTTTTGCAACTATAGCATAACATTGAAAACACAAGTCTTATTCCTATATCTTTACTTTAAATTTATTTGTAGAAGAGCAAAAGCAGATCTGACCTCAGGACACACTTACCTTTGGGATTCAGTTTCAGATTCCTTTTTTTCATGGCCTTATAAATCTGGCATTTCTGTCTGTCCTTTTATAAGTGATATAAGTCTTCATGTTCATGGGTAATTCATTAGTGTGTTGATATATCAGAATTATTTTTGATAATTGGATCTATGAATTCTATTTCAATGTCCAGAGGTTGATATTTATCTATAAGCCCTGTGCAACTCACAGTGCTTCAGATTTAAATCTCATGATTCTTGTGAGGAGAAAGGCAGGACTACATTCCTACATTTTACAAATAGCAAAAGAAAGAGATGTAAAATGGGATTCATCCCAGGCTCTTTTTGTGGCCGAGAGAGACACATTGTCTCTTCACAAGGTAGAAATTTAAAGTAAATCAAATAAATCTGCTGTAAAAAGAAGGTTTTCTCTGTTGATTATGATGGGTGAGCAGGTGATGTAGACACCTTTATCATAGCTGCCTAAAGCTGTATGTGAGGGAACCCTCCCAGAGAGCTGTTAGGACTTTTCCAAGTTCACAGAAGATGTCTTGCAAAGGGAATTCAGTGCAGGTCCCTCAGGTATCATTTGTAGAAATTCTTTCCTGAAAAAAAGAATTGTCTTGATAGTCTATAAATATAGCATTTATAGGATTTGGAGGGGAAAGATTGAGGGTGTATTTCTGGGAAGTAAAAAGGCTTTCTATGGTTTTATGGTTACTTGAATTTATTTGTTTCCTCTATGTAATTATTTTCATTACCTCTGATTAGTCATTAAGTCACTGGTTTCCTGATTAATTGATCAAATTTATTTTATTGTTCTTTATATTTAAAGAAAAAATAAAGAGAAAGTACTGGCCTTAAAAATATCCATGAATTAAACTCTTCAAACTTATTTTGAATTTTTTATGTTTCCTATTAATGAATCAGAGTTTCTAGACTTCCCTCTCCTTATTTACCATTGTAAATTTTCCTTTCTATAATAATCTACAAAATTTACCAGTCGCTCAAACCATTTCCATTTACCATGTTTCTAAATTATAATTGTAAAACACTGAATGTGAAGATCTCTATTAAGTCTGCATTTGCGTCTCATGATTTTAGTGCCAATAGAGGAAAATGAGTTGTTTGTCAAAATCCAAGTGTTTCTTTGGCTTGTTTCTTTGGTTTAATTCTGTACAGCTTTTCATCAACTGTAATTATTTTTGTGTACGTACACAGAGTACAAAATAATTTTAAACAAATATTTATCATCCAATTTGCATGACTGCATAATGACCTAGAAAACAAAGAATCAGGACTCTGATGTTTATGAGATTCCTTTCCCAAATATAAAGCATTTTGGAAGGCTGGCTTTTTTTGTTACTGGGGGTCTGTTTTTCTTTCTAAATACAGTACTTCATATGCTGAACCAAAACTTTTAAATATTGAATATAATATTTTACAACTTTTACAAAATAAATTCAGGCAAAATACCTTTTGTGAATACAATATAGCATATATTACTCCACAATTATAATCTGAGTTAAACAGTTAAGGCTGGCTCAATGTATAAAGCTCAGCTAAATTATTGAGCTTGTCTTAACTCATGAGTCTCGTCTCTTAAGGATAATGAAGCCCAATACTTTATATTAAAACCTTCAGTGTCTTAATATCTTCATCCTAAACTGACTACAGCTTTGGAGGGAAGGAATCTGTGTGTATGTATACGTATCTGCAAACTTTTATAGGTACAATAGGATACCTCCAAATTTCTCTTCGGTCTCTTTATAAGCTACATCACTACATTTCAGGTAGCTGTTGTATTATATGTATTAGGTAATATTTGATTCTAATTTAAGCATTATAAAAAATGGAAAATGGAAAACATAGACCTTTCTATTAAAAAAAAATATATATTAATGGCAAGAAAAATCCTGTGACACAGAAACAGGATAAATAGTAGCAATGCTACTAAAAAGCCCTGGAACCTAGGACCATATATTTAAATGAATTCTCCATACCAGAAGCACATAAATAACAAATTACTAGAACATATGTGTTTATTAGAAATGGTATACTATTTTCTCCTTTTTGTATATTAATATCCAAACTACCTAGGCAGTGAAGGTAATCTATCACATTTGCATAACAGGGCAAATCATGCATTTATACTTACAATGTTGTAACTGCTTTGGCTAATTCAGGAAAGATCAAAAAAGCAAAACCACATACACAGCTCCCTGGTTAAGGGCAGTTAAGGAAAAGTGAGCCAGCTGAAGCTGAAAGAGAAAAACTCTACCAAATGACATATGTACCTGCTCTCAAAGTTGTGACTGATCCACAGGCAAATCATCACATAGTAATTGACACCAGAAGCTTTATACATTTCTAGTAAATTATCTGAACTTCTTCTCTAAGTGAAAACACAGAGCAAAGACTAGGGGCTGTGAGCCAAGAACAGCAAAGTTGCTAATGCTTCAGTGGCTGAAGGTAAGCTGCAGGGCACGATACAGGGACACTCACTCCACACGTCATAGTGTTGTCTATGCTTCAGTAGGCAGGGCATGTGTAACTTTGAAAAGCAATTTGAGATATTTTGCAATGTTATGTAATGCTATTTAATCTATAGGCTTTCAGCCTTCAAATCTTTTATTATTTTTGCTTCTTTCATACCTATCAAAATTCCAAGCTCCTTCCTCCAGACTTCACCAGATGCAAGACTTTGTGTCTTATACAAAGAAAATAATCTGTTTTATACAGAAGAATAAATCATAATAAAGTGTATTTTTTTATCTTTTTATGCAGATCAGATGACTTGAAAGTCAGGCACAAGGGACAATACAGATGAACAATAGTGTAGTTAATAAATGTAAAGAACCTATATAATCTATTACTGACAACATGGAAATTTGACAACACCCCCCCTCCCCGTGTTTAAAATTTTATCTCCACAATAATTCTGTGCGAGTGTGTCAATTGACAAAATAAATATCTATTCCTCATCTGGAGGAATTTCCAAATACACTCAATGTCACATAGGTTGTTACATAGTGACAGTGGAGCTAACTTAAAACTATTTTCCTGATCTTTGAAAGAAAGCATGTACTAAAAAAAACAAGTACAAAATTTCACAGTAATTTTATGTATAGTCCCACCAAATAATTGACCTACTAACAGCATGTATGATACTCCATTCTATGGACACACACTCACACTAGGCATACACACAGGGTCACAAATGCAGAGCGGTATTTATGGTATATTCACTTGGGGCTGATACTACTAACAAAGGAAATATTGTAATTAATCCCTACAATTATATGTGTATTGAATCTTCAGTAATCACATATAAGTTTTGTACTTCAATTTTCTGTAGTGTGAAGAGTGTAGAAATATAGAAAATTCTCAATGGCGTTGTGACCACAGAGTGTTCTAAAAAAATAATTTTACGAGGAAGTTCCTCCTTTATCTACTTTGTCTCTGTTCCCCTAGTTCCCCATGAATTAATCATTTTATTGGTAGTAGTTTTTATAATCATTGAAGATGGATTCAGCTTTAGACAAGAGAGACACAAATTTAAATGTCTAAATGCAGTTGTCTGTCTAACCACCCCTCAAGGTCAATGAGGATCTAGGTAACAAAGCCTGTGGAGCCCAGACACTAGTCTGTCAATCAAATGTAGGTGCCTACTTTAACATGACATATCTCCCTAGCCTCTATTGCCTGAATTGGCTGACTCTCCTCCAACTGTAAAGTAAGCCTAGAGAGCTCTGGAGGCTGAACATCTTCACTATTAGGTTACTAGTTACAGACTCCCTCTTTCTCTGGTACAATGGATTTCAAATTCTCTTCTGCTCATAGAACAACTTCAGCAGCAAGTGTGGAGATGCTCACTGTGTTATGAAGTTTTAACTAAAAAAAACTGACAAAATTTACACTATTCTTAGGAAGATGAGGAATAATTGTGGAGAGCCTGGAGAAGAGATCCAGAAGGAGAGGTGCAATGACTTGAGCTTGTTTAGGCTGAAGAAAACACTGAAGAGGAAGTATGTTAATAATCCTTAAATAGATCAAGGGATTCTGCAGTGACAAGTAGATCAATATGTCCTCCAAGCTGTTGTGGAGAAAGCAGGAAACAATTGAAGTGAAGCTAGAATAGGCGGTTCAGCTTTAAATTGTTGCTCTGACCAATGGCTTGAATGGCTTGAAGTTAAGCTTAGTATTACCATGAACTTTTAAGCACCTGAATTTGTTGGGATAGGCTGAATTTTAGTCTCTGCATTGATTACATTTATCTGGAGCTAGATCCCTTACTAAATCTAACTTAAAAAAAAAAAAAAAAGAGAAGAAGAAAAAAGAAACAAAGAAATAGAGTGCTCCTATGGAATAAATATTTCTTTCAACAACAGAACCTGAATAACTACTCTCTCTGTTTGAACCTCATACATCCTTAAACCAACAATATTATCTTGTCATTAAAATTTAAAAACTAACTAAAAGGCGTATAAAACACAAATTACATCTACTGTTTTCTCTCTGTCTGTATGTTTCATCCCTTCTATATTCATAACCTTTGTAACAGGATATTCTAGTCAATATGGTTCCCAATGCAGTCAGAACAAATACTTTCCCACAGAATATGGGAATATATGCTATGATCTCACCTGTTTGTCATTGGAATGTTCTGATTTGTCACTTGCCTTACATGTTGCTGTTGTTCTGCCCATACAGACACAATCTGTCTCTTGAATTATATAATTTAGAAACAGTTGTTCAATTATTTCAGAGACATTAGTATTATTAAATAGGTTTTGTCATCTCATTTATATCATTTTGCATAAGCGTTCGCTGTCAAATGCATGCCTAAGATTTTCTGAACTATTCTGTCCTACAGAACTGTCAGTATCAACAGTTATCTGTGCTAAGATGTAGATGCCCATATTAAGAAGTAAATGTCCTTCTTATTTTGCAGAATATACAAAAAAATTTAAACACATCTCCCACCTTATTAACATATGGACAGTGATGCATTTTTTTCCCCAAGAACCACTGCAGTGGTGGTTCTTGTTTAGAAATAAGTACCGCATTTTAGTTATGGAAAGGATTTATTCCTTACAGTTTTGCATACAGGCACAATAATGATATTTACAGTAGTTTTGCTATAGACTTTAAGAACTTTAACACATGTTACACCACAATACAGTGAACTTCCAAGTCTAGCTTTTACATAAATTTGTATAATATAACATTCAGTTAGTATGTATTCCACTACTTTTATATAAATGCATCTTTTAAATGTTATAGGCTTCATAAATAGCTATATTTGAGGTTCTGGAATACCTAGCAAAGTTACTATTAAACTTCCATTTTAATTAGTGTTAAAGCTAAAACTGAAAACAGAATAGAGCAAAAGGAAATTACATGAGAAAATATACTTTTTGTGAGCTTCTCACACTGACTGCACTTAAGTAACAAATATTTCAAATAAAAAGCCATCTAAGGTAAAACTAAAATTCTGAATCTCTACAACAACCTGACTTTGCATTCACATGGAAGAACAAAAATATATATGGATTATTTTTGGTTACTAAAATGTTGGTCATTATCTGCACTTCATTTTCACTGCAAGATTGTATCTTTTTGTTGCATGCACCATGTAACAAGATTCCCCTACAGGTGTCTCATTCTAATTTCCAAGCTTTCATGTTGTACCTTTCACTGGTGCACTTGAACAAAATGCATAATACATTATATCAAATATCTCTTTAGTGGTAGGCATGACTACACCATTTTTATTTTATAGCTACATGATGTGATTTGCCTAAGGGGCCTCAAAAAGCCAGAGGCCTTTCTGCTTTAACAATTACTGGATGATTGAATAGAACAGAAAAAAGTCTAATTATGGATTGAAATTGTTCATTAGAAGTTGAATTAATGCATTCAGGAAATTTCTGCTCTGGACTCAGATTTAAAAGGTAAAAAGGCCAAATCATGACAAGGTTGTGTACTTTCTTTGCAGTGCTGACATACTTTACTTAAGAGGAAAAGCTTAACCATCTTGTGGGCATAGACACATAATTTGAAATGGATTAACTCTCTAAAAGTTAGCTATTTAGCCTACATAAACTTTCCTGGATATTTTCCAAAGTCAATGGAGAGTGATAAGCCCTCTAACACATTCTTTAATGGTGGAAAGAATTACGCCTACTTATTATGCCCGGTTCTTGAAGGCTTATATGTAGCAAAATGAACCTTACCTTTTTTGTTCCACCACTCAGCTGTATCCAACTCTCTAGCATACGCTGTGCCAGTTATATGCATTTGTACAGTACCTGTAAAACTATTAGTTAGATTTAAAAAGGAACATCGGTGCCTCTGTGCTCGGAGGTATCCTTGGAAGGGGATTGAGGACCCTGTGTTAGAACTACACAGTGCACGTGGAGAGGAAGAGGCCTGAAAATGAGATCCAGAGGTACCAGCACATTGATGTAGACAGTAGCCAAGTGCTGAGCAACAGAATGTCTCTTATATCTTATGCCACATTGGAGATAGCTAATTCTAGAGTGACAATAGATACGTGAAACCACTCTTTCAAAAACCACTGGTGCTTTTTGAAAACAACTTGCTAGCTCTCATCTCATCTGTGTCACAGAAAATCAATGCTGAATTTATCTTACTTGCTATGGGAATTCACATACACATTTGTTATCTTTGTAGAAGTGCCATAGCTCCAAATTTAGAACGTTTTTATAACTCTAGCAGACTTTACTCTCCTGCTGCTTAAGATGGGCTATTAAGCAGTAAATAATTATAAATTACCTGATTAAGAAGAAAACTTTCACAAGCCAGCAGGATGTTTTGGGAAAGGGGACTGAAGGAGTTTTATCTGGGGTTGGGTTTTATTTCTTTGCTTACAGTCTTGTTGACAGTTGCTTATATTAAAATTCATTAGAAAATAAAAGTAATATAATAATTTATTGGAACAGGGATACGAAATCAAGGTTTTTCATCTCTGCTTAAATGTCATAACTCTAAGCTAAAAAGACACGTTTACATTTTCTTTCTTTTCCTGGCCCAGTAAATCTTGACATATTCTGCTAATACAACAGGTCCTTTAGAGAGAAGGAAAGTGTTACTACCCTTTCTTCTACCCAGCTGACAGCCTCCAGTTTAGTGTTTAAGTGACTGTCATGAGGATGAGAAATGTACATTTGCAATCCTTCATGAATGGAAGGAAACTGAAGCTCAAGTTTTTATTGTACGAATAGATACTTCAACATGTCAGGTTTGTTTAAAGGCACTTTAGAATCTTTCATCAAAAGCATCATAGAAGTATACAGCTGCCCCAACTGCATTTTATGTGTTATATTATTTCTTAAGTTGGGTTTTTCAGTAGCAATTGGGCAGATGCTGTTGTTCAGGATTTCTAACTTGGAAAACTTTAGTAATAATAACTGTAGGGCCTGATTTAGAGTAATCTCCTTTCACTTCAGTGACAGATGAGTAGGTATTACACTTTTAGATTTAGGTACCTACTTTCTGTTTAAATCTTTGTTATCATCTGGCTTTTCTTCCCTTTCCAAAGTAAGGGAGATCGAGCCCCAAGAGTAAAGAGAATTCGTGGGTTTATAAGGCTACGTAATTTTACCACTTCACACCAAGGAGGCTTTGCTTCTGAAAACAGCATTCACCAGAGAAGTAAATGATGCTCACATAAAAAATTTAAATACATTTGCTTTTCCATTTGCCTCAGGAAGAAGTGAACAAGGTCTTGATTTTGTTTTGGTTTTGATAGTTAGCAATTTTTTAAAAGGTTGAATTTAGCTTTTTGGACAGACGTGTATTGGAAGCCATTCAAAACTATACTATGCCAGACAGAACTCAGGGAATGATTGTGCTCCAGGGACAGGTGGGTGAAAGTAGTTGAACTGTGTCACCACTTCTTGCAGCCTTTGAGCCTGCAGTTCCTTGAAGAACTGCAATTGTAACTGGCTTGGGAGAGAGTCAGAGAAGATCTCTTCCTGGTTGTTCACCTCAACCCATAAAATAGAGACAGGAAATAAGAAAACAATTTTCCTGAAGGTCAATGTATAGAAAGAGAGAGGAAAGCTACTGTGAAAAAAGAAAATCAAGGGTGACAATTTAATGGGAAGGGTTCTAATATACATAAATATCAGCTCTAGGTAATTCATGAAGCCAGTACTTAGGAGATTTAAAATACCTTCCCACATATGTGTGACCTCGAGCAAATTACTTAATATTATTACACTTTGAATTCCTATTTGGTAAATGAGGATACTATTAGACCCCTAAGTTTCCTTTCCTTCCCCTTCTAATTCCCCTTTCCTGCTCCTTTTCCTGCTTCCTCTTCTGAATAATTATTTTATCCCTTTCAGGTAGTATGAGTTTGTACAGAATTTATTAAAGGGAGAGATGATCACAGATCTGCTGTAGACCTAGATGCTACCATAATATAAGTAATATTAATCTTGTTTACGAATACCACAATTCCATCTCACGGGGTGACTATCTGGAAGATTTTCCTGCATTAAAGATCTCTGACTCTTTCTTTTATGTCTTTTAGTTTACGATGTAGTAATTAATTTTGTATATATCTTTTAAGTGCTTGGGTGTATTCTCTATTTTCTGTGATTTCAAAACACATGTATAAAACACAGAACTTTCCCTAAAACAGTGCTAAAGTTCTCTTCATAGCTTTACAGACCTTTGGTGGAACCCGATTTGAGTTGTTAACAAGACTTCGAAACAGCAAGTTCTGAATGACTTTGTTTTGACAATTTAGTAGTGCATTTAGTGACTACAGCAGAATAAAAATGTTTGCAGTCAGCCTGGTGTTATACTCATACATTAGCTACTGACAAACTCTCTAATAATGGTACAAAATGATAAAGTTTGTCAGCGTTAGAGAGATAGAAATTTTTTTAAATATAACATTTTAGATGTACCTGCAAAATGTACAAATATAGTTTTGACATAAGTACATTAAAATAGCATTCAGCGCATTCTGTCTTCTGCACACATTTTAAATGAACATGTCTTTTTCTGATCTGTAAGAATCAGAGAAGATGCAATTGTACTTCTTTCTGACCCCTGCTCAGCTACCACCTTGAGCTGCTTTAACTTCTTCGCATGCGAGACGGGTAGAGCTGTACAGTTCTGCCTCGGGACTTCCTGGGGCTCAGAAGCCATTTCTGCCCTGGCTTGGGCTCCTCACATTCTGACCTTCCGCAGCCAGCTCCTGCACGGCAGAACCTGATAGGTTTCCTGCAAGCAAGGGCTTGCTTGCCTGAGGAAAACAGAGATGGAAAACACGGGCACTTGAGCCTGATCCAAAGCCTGCTGAAATCAAGTCATGTCTGAAAAATAGACTGTATCTGACTTTGGCTAAGCTGTTACTATTCGATCTTGATCTGACCAGTGTCAGTGATAGCTGTGTCTGTTTCAAAAGACAACTATTCCTTTGTACAGACAACACTGTATGTGCAGAAACTTACTGCTGGTAACAACAGAGCCAAAACATAAAGGTAAAAAAAAAAAAAAAAAAGATGTGATTATTGTCAGCATGCACATACAATTTCTTGTTCTGTACAAAAATAGATTTGCTTAATATCAATAATAAAAATCTTGACTAAAAACATAAAAATAAGCAATAATTTTATGTGGAAAAGCAATGGAAAATGTGAAGCTTTTAGCAAAAGAGTATGTCACACATAATTATGAAAATGCTTAAAATTAATGCTCCTGCTTAAAGTTAGGTGCAAATCCTTCTTGGTCTCTTCTGTACTAAAAGATCCTTGAATTGTCTCTGATCTATTCAACAAAATAAAGCAGACTGTGAACACATTAAAGTTAGCCAGATCTATTTCTTAACCTAGAAATGTTTCATTAATGTTTAATTAATGTAGTGAGGGCAATGCTGGTTTTACCAAATTCAGAAGTTGAATTCACTTTTATTCCATTCCATAATGATTCACCACTCCAGAGTGCACTACTACAGAAAAAAATACTATACCAATACTACTAAAACCATTAGATCACTCTATTGTTTTTAAAATGTTGATTATGCAGTTTTGAAAGAATATTAGCTTTCTAAGTTCTTGTACTCTTTCTAAGAAAAACAGTTATCTTTGATTCATTATCTAGATGTATATTTAAAATGCTGGAAAGCAGAACAGCCAGGCAGAGAAGAACTTCTTCTAATTTGGTAACAAGTAGGTTACACTGAACCGGTAAGAAACTCTTGGACCAAGACTCCAGATCGTCATTCATTTTCCATTAGGTAATAAAACATTTGAGACTGGAGATAGGTCTTAAAATGCCTGACGTGGCAATTTCTTGTTCTTTCACATATTCTACCATGTAGTAGAACACATACACTGTTTTCAGTGCCCAAACTCCTTTCATAGTGCTTGGGGAGAGTTGCAAACCTAAAGTAAACCATGAAGCTAAGCTGCTGAACTAAGCAGAGTAAATTTGCTAGCAGAAAATGCTGAGGAGGGCTGCAGGTCTTACGCCTCATTTCTTAAAGAGAGGCATTTTATTCTGGTCTGGAAAAAAGCTTCTCTCTCCATTTAGGATTCATGATCCATCTCCTGATGTTAAGGACCTTTAGCACACACAGAGAGAAATCTCTCAAAAGTTGTGATACACTTGGTATCCTTGTCCAATACCTTCTAGCTTAATGGTTGGAGCGCATATTTTGATGCCATAAGACTTTTGTTGAAATCCTTCTTTTGCCTGAGGGGATTTAACCTGTATAGACTATGAAGTTATAGATGGGATATTTTCTGTCTTTGCTGTTACTATTGTCTAGTTTGGATAACATTTTCATTATTAGTGAAAGCAATTAGATTTGAGCTTGAGTGCAAAATATTAGAGTCACTGTCTCTTTTTTCAGAGGTCTAGAACAGGCTTCTGTTTCTGTTTCTATTCTGCTACTCTCACATTAAAATAGGCATCCAGTTTATTTCCTCAAAGAATGCATATAAGGAAGAGTGGCTTGTTATTGCAACTGAGTTAATAAGTAATTCTAAACTGATTACGGCACATATTCTTGAGGGGTATATTTTGAAGCTGTTAGATAATTCTGAGTTTTTATGTGTGATTTACATCAAGTCCGCTGTATCTGGTAATGACTAACTAAGGCTAGTGAGATTACAGACATGCATAAGTGCTGTTTCAGAATGCTTTTCAGTTTGCAGAATGTGGGCCTTGTAGTACATAAAGACAAATGGCATGATGGCCATGTACTGGAGTGATAAGGGTAAATATGCTAATAATTACCACTGCTAGATACCAATTCACCAAGATACCTTGGCTATATACATACAACTTTCAATTTACTTATATAGCATGCTGATTGGAGACTGCTATTACAAAAAAAAAATCTTATTTTAAAAAATTTTGTCTTAAGACATACTTGTCTAGAAATTTTGTTAAAAGAAACACGTCTCACATAGTGCAAAGGCTTCTTAACTGAACCAGACTTGTATCTGAAAGTGCTACAAAATGCTTGTCTAATAAGACATATTCTAAATCAATGTCAGATAATCAAAATAATTCCTTTTTGTTAAGTGAATTTATTTTTTTTAACTTTAGTACTATAAATGTCATTTTTTAAAAAACAGAAAATACCACTGTTCACTGGCTGTTCAATTATTTTTTCTAATTAAACACACAAAGTAAAACCTTGAAAAATAATAGTGTATCTAAAGCAAATACAAACATGTAATAAGATCCAGAAATTACGTTTGATGTACTATGTAAGAATCGAAACTCCTAAGGATGTGATGCCATCTGACTTTCTAAGCCAGCCAGGACTAAGTCTATTCAGTGTCTAGTAGGGTGTCCTCAGAAGGGTGCTTAGGGCAGGTTTCATTTACCCCAATTTTAGAAAACTGAAAGCTGAATATCTGATTCTAAGTTGATTCCCAGAGGCTTCCTTTGCAGACAATGAAAAGAGAAAGGTACATTTGGATGGTAACTTTTCTAGTCCTGAAAAAAAGGTGTCTAATATTACCAGAATGATTGCACTCTGACTTCTTACATAAATGTAATGAAAGCCAGAGATGACTTGACTAGATTTAGTGTCAGGCTGTGAGGTGTCATATATGAGTTCAAAATAATTTCACTCTAATGGCCAAAGAAAATAAAAAATTTAGTATTTTGCCCTCCTACTAAAATAATCGTAATACATGCACACAAGGACAAGATTTTAATTGCATGGCAAAATCAGTCTGTAAGCGCTCAAAGATATTTCTCCAAATGCTACTTTTCTTGTAAATAAAATGAAAATTAGTAAATGAATTTAAATGTGAGTAAAAATATTTGTGGTTTTAATGGAAAGGAAGGTTCCGTACACTTCAGTTTTGAACTTTTACTATGAAGCAGCAATTATTTTTTCATCCAAACTCTTTTTTCCTCTTATATACAGTTCTAGCCTATGTTCATGAAATATTTCAGTGATTCTTAAGGGGAATGGAGGAAATTCATCATGGCTGTCATGTGGATATGGTATCTATTGAGAAAAGTACCTGTCTAGGGAATCTATCCTAAAGAAGAGTTAAGGAACACAAGCCAATATGGCCTAATGAGAAAAGTTAATGGTTAATTTTCAGCCTTTATTTTAATTAAAATGGAAAACATTTCTATAAAAAGTAATTTTTTCTCAAGAAATTTTCATTTAAAGGAAACAAAAATTATCTCCAAAATGCTGTTTGACAAATAGTTCTTCTTTCACCATTCTTCTGTCATACCTGTCAGAAATGATGATGAGCTGATATTACATACCATCAAAGAGCAGCTGTCTTTCATCTTTAATGTGTTTGGAGTGATCCTGGGATTCATTTTCATAATCTTAAAGATTAGCTTATGGATGAAAGATGATATAGAAAAAACCATTGCAGGTACATAGTTTTCACTACAGAAAATATTAATACATTTAAGATTAACCCAGATTTGAAACATGATATATTTTATATTCTATCTCACAGCAGATGTGACTGAATGTATTTAATTGTGGCATCGGATTAAATTTTCCTTGTTTCAAATTTAAAACAAAAAATTCAGCAAAATACAGTTTATCTAAAATACTATTTTCTAATATCCTACGGTCAAAAAAACCTTTTGTCTTTTAAATGCCTGTAATGTGGTGTTACTGAAAAATAGCTTTTTGTAATTGTAACTTCACCTGTTGCAATTTCCATAGTGCCTGTTCTGAAAAATGAGATTTGATCATACTCATGGGTTACTCATACAGCATGTTACACTTATAAGCCTGCATCCAGCCTTCAAAGTATATCAGTTTTCTAATCAGATGACAAAGATAAGAATAGTTTCTATTTTTAGGTAGCATTTATGGTCTCAGCACCTATGCACAAAGGTACTTAATTTCTGACAAAATGTCTACTTAAAAATAAGCAATATATGTATAAAAATACAAATATGAAGTATATTATAGAACATTGCATCTTAGAGGGTATGTATATAGCTCTAGCTTTTTTCATGAATCTTTTCCCAAATAAGAACTTATTTATTTATTTATTTATTCTTTTACAGGACATTGATTCTTTTTGCTGCAGCACTTTCATCTTTCATTTATAAAGAAAAGCTACATGTGTAATCCTTTAAAGTGCTTTCAGAATTCCAGAAAAAAGAGCCCTTCTGTTCTTAAAAGAGCGCCATGGAAAGTTTGTCCTTGTTCTTCACATTGACACAGATGTCAGCTTGTAGCCACCTCTATTTAATTTTAACAAGTTTTTCTTCTTATTTGGGGGGGGAAGTGTTGGAAAAAACCATAAGCTGAATCACTGCCATTAAAAAAGAAATGTAACACACAATAGAAATCAGTTATAAAAGGAGATCTCAACGAGGGAAAAAGATTTTTTTCATGAAGAAAAGGTAATGCAAAGCTTTAATCTTTATAAAGGCTTTCTATGGATATGAAAGTGTGTTACATTTGTGTTGGGTTTTGTATTGAGACTGGCAGGTGGCTGGAAGAGGACTCAGGAGAGGTTAACATCTGTCTTTTCATAGCTTGAAGAATTCAGGTTTCATCTTAACTCATTTTAACTCTTCAAATGCCAAAAGTATTAGAATTTTCCCAGTCCTTTTCCGTGTTACAGCACTAGAAGTGATTTATATGAACTGTGGTCCCTATCTGAGACCAATTTTTAATCAGAATTATACATACACATACGTATGTATAATTTCTTCTTCCATTGAACTGCTCTCCATTAAAGTTAATTAATGATTTAAATTATTTAAAGGAAGAACATAATTATCAGTTCTTATGTTAAAATTTCCCTCATAATACCTGTCTAGGTCTCTGAATATTTTTTTTCTTCTTTTTTTGTGAAGTATAAATGAAACTGAGCTGAAGGCTCTAGGCAGATGTTAAGTAACTTTTTTTCAAATTGGTATTAAGAATATCACAGAGTCATAGAATGGTTTGGGTAGGAAGGCACTAGTCCAACCATGCTGCCCCGGTGGTTTTCACTACATCTGGCTGTTGAAAGCCACACCCAATCTGACCTTGAACACTTCCAGTAATGGGGGATCCACAATTTCTCTGGACAAGCTGTTCCATTGTGTCATCACCTTCGTCATAAAGCATTTCTTCCTTACATCCACTCTAAAACTACCCTCTTACAGTTTAAAAACTTTGCCCATTCTACTAACACTACAGGTCTTCGCAGAAAGTCTCTCTTTCTCGTAAGCCCTCTTTGAGCTTTGAAAGGCAGCCATCAGATCTCTCCAGAGCCTTCTCTTCTCTGGGCTGAACACCCCAACTCTCTCAGCTTTCTTTGTAGGAGAGGAGTTTGAGACCTCTAACCATTTTAGTGCCCCTCCTTTGCACCTGCTAAATACAGCGGGACAATCACCTCTTTTGACCGGCTGGTTGTGTTGTGTTTGATGCCCCCCAGGATGGGGTTTGCCCTCTTGGCTGCCAGGGCACACGGCTGACTCACATTGAGCTGCTGTCAACCAGCACCCCCAGATCCTTTTCTGCAGGGCTGCTTACCAGCCGCTCCTCTCCCAACATATACTTGTGCCCAGCGTTGCTCCATCTCAGGTGTGGAATTTGGCATTTGGACTTGTTAAATTACATCCCATTAATCATTGCCCGATGCTTCAATCTATCTAGATCTCTCTGCAAGGCCTCTTGTCCCTTGAGGGAGTTGACACCAAGTTGCAGTTTAGTATCATCAGCAAACTTGTTAATGGTGCATTCAACTCCTGCATCCAGATCATTGATAAAAATACTGAATGGAATTGGACCTAGAATTGAACCGTGAGGAACACCACTGGTGACTGGTCGCCAGCCAGGTGTAGCCCCATTCACTACATTTTGAGCCCTGCGATTCAGACAGTGGCACTGGTACTATTAGAGTAATTTTACTGACTTGTGCAGTTACAGCAATACAGTAGTTTAACTGTCTTGCAGAGATGTTAGAATAGGTGTATTCCTCAATCTTAAAAATCCTTGGCACATAAATCTCCTCACGATTAGAAACAAAAAGCAAGATTCACTAATCACATCCCGTTAATGCAAAGATTAAAAAAAAAAATCTAGAGGGAAATCTCGGTAAGAGGCTTAATTGTTAATTGTAACATTCAGAAAAGTATGCAGATTTCAAGTTATGATAATTAAGAGGAAAAGGAGCATGACACCATCACTGATACTGCTTTTTGCTATCTGACACAGGAAATTTCACAACAAAGGTCACTACTCTACCAGTGGCTGATGGAATGAAAGGCTTCCAAAATTATACAGTGGGGTAAGAAGAACACTGAGTTACTAGAAGTTTGTCTAACAGACAACTTAAAATAAGTGTGTGATGTAAGCTACATGTTTTAGATGTATTAAAGAAAAACTTAAAACAAAAAGAACAACAAAAAAAGACAGTGGCATTTCTGAAAAAAAACCTAGTCTTATCCAAAGAGAGGGTTTATCTTCAAATACATTTTTAAACACTAATACAACACATTAGCTGATCTAAAAACACAACTATTTTTTAATACTTTCTCAAAAAATTGATTTTTGATGCTGGTATAAGGACACTCTTCTCACTTCTTGACATAAAAGTATCTATTTTAAGTTGCCTTTAATGAAAATCCCATTTCTACAATAAAAATTCAGGCTGTAACAGTGCAAAAAGTGTGATAGACTTGATTAACAAGTGTCATCTTATTCAACAAGACATTAAACAGATAGCATAAATATCACTTTATTTAAATCAGTTTATGACAAGTTGTGAGTTTTGGCCTTGGTATATCATTTGTCTAGTTAGAATGTTATTTGTTCACCTTAAAACTGATTGTTTAATTTACGTAGAAATGCTAGGTCCTCTACTGTTGTCTCATTGAGTAGACCCTGAGAAATAATTAAGACAATGCAAAAGTGCCTCCAGGTTCATTACTCATTTATATGTAATTAGTTTGCAGAGCATGTCACTGTTAGCTGAAGGTTGTTTTCTATCTGAAGAGTGTCAGGTTATGTGACAAAAGCTTTTGTGCACACCACAAAGTAGCAGAGAGACACAATGATGGGTGGAGGACCCCAAATAATATCCAGCTGGGCTACTTCCAAGCCCATCACATGAGCCATTAGCCCATCAAAGGCCCATCTCCACAAGCCCAAAGGAGCACAGGAGCACAAAGGGGGACAGGAAACCAAATTAAGGACTCAGAGGAAGCGATACCTTGTTCAGGCCCTTCCTAGGGCTGTCCCAGGATACCCTCCACCCCAATGTCCAGGCTTGAAACCCATCAAGAAGATAAGCAGCTCTCCAGAGTACCTTCGGGACTGAGGGCATTCACTGGCTAGGGTTATGGGACACATTATGGGACGTAGGGGAAGAGCATTTGGGGATTGCACAAGACTTACTATGAAACGTTTAGGGGAGGAACAAAAGGTGGGGAAAGAGAGGGACACAGATGATTTCAGGAGGTACAAGTGTGGGAAAACAGAGGGATAAGATGGTAACAAGGGTGAGTCATGTATAAACAGTTGGCTGGTCAGTATTGTTACCTGGCCATGCACTGTGTGATCTTATGGCCAAACCATTAAGCTTAGAGCTATGTTTACGTGAGTCTGTGACTGAGTTTTCAGTCCTAGTCTCAGCTTCAGGCATGAGAGGTAAACTTACAAAAGATACATTGCTTTTTAGTATTTTTATAGGTGCTAAACCCATCCATAGGCCCTCTGTCTCAATTTGGAGTTAGTATCAACTGCACAGGTTAGAAAGCTACTGTTTACCAGCTCCTACTTATGGTAACCATCTAGCATGTAACTGTGGCAGATCATTAAGTCTGTGTTATAGCAAGACAAAACATGCAAGACTAAACCACCAAAACAAGTCATACAAATAACTACCAGTTAGTTTTTCCTGCAGGTGACTAGTTCTGACAGTTTTCAGTCAACTGGAAGCCAAGTTTAGACAGGTTAAAGAAGCTAAAAATATCTTTAAGCTGCCTCTCATTTGCAAATTTCCAGACAAGAGCAATGTATTAGAACAGCTGAATTATGATGACACTGATATGGCACTGTAGCACAAATAATAGAAGGCTAGCCAGGAACTACATTTTAACACATTATTGATCTTTCTTTCACTTCCCTCCCACCCCACAGAAAGACCCTTGCTTTGAATTAGCAAATGTTCTCAAAAGTTGTAGGTGTTTTATGCCTACAGTTCCCACCAAGACCTCCCGTACATAAAGTATGTATCTATATTTTTAGGCAGTTATACTAATACAAGGTATTAGCATTACATTTTTACCTTTTAATTGTTAGGAAACAATAGTAAAACAGACCAAAACCTAGTTATACACCAAGATATGGTAATATATATATATTACTGTACTGAGCTGAGCTCAGTGAATTAAATTCTCTATTACAGATTTCCAAATCTGATTAGCATGAACTATTCATCATTACACTGAAACATTTCACTCTGTTTCTCCACTTTAGGGAACAAAAGCGTTCACTAAATAGAACATCAAGGTATTACTGTAGTACAAGATAAGATAAAGGTAAAGATGAAGATGAAGATGAGAAAGAAAGAAAAGGAAAAGAAAGAAGAAAAAGAGAGATAAGAAAAGAAAAAATAATTCTGCATATTTTTATACAAAATAAGCAAAATAGTAAGAGAAGAGTCTGCTTATAAAAATGTTATCAGTTTAAGCAATGGGTTATTCTTCCTTTTGCGCATATAAAATGTCTATAGTAGATAATTGTGTTTGGGGTTTTTGTTGTTTTGTGGTTTTTTTTTTAAAAAGGAATATTGCCAGATAAGTTGAGAATTATAGTTTTTAAGGAAGGTGTTAGTTATATTTCAAAGAATGCCATGAACCTCTGTGTTGAAAATCAAGATGGTTTCTTAATATCGGTGTTTGAGGGAAAAAAATCTGGTCTTCCATTCCAGTTTCCTAAAGGTATTTTACAGTTTAGATAGTATGTCACTTTCTAGTTGCCTTCAAAGGTTTGTATTTTCAGTTTTCTCATCCATTTTGACTTGTTAAAATGGGAATAAACATTTGGCCTGTAGCCCAATGGAATACAATTTTTAGTTGGGGGGGGGTGTTGTTGGGTGGGTGGGTGGGTTTTTTTATTTGATTTGGTTTGATTTTTTTTTTTTTAATAGTAGCAGGTCTGATTAAATTATTAAAAACATCTGTGAGGGAGGAGAAGGCAATAGGTTTTTGCATATCCCACTTCTCATAAACTGTTATTAGCTAAATCCTTAATTTTAACTGAAGTGAATCTGGGATTTTAAAGTTTAT
The DNA here is from genome assembly GCF_000737465.1 of Haliaeetus leucocephalus. Classification (NCBI taxonomy): domain Eukaryota; kingdom Metazoa; phylum Chordata; class Aves; order Accipitriformes; family Accipitridae; genus Haliaeetus; species Haliaeetus leucocephalus. Next base: position 939,221 of record NW_010973220.1, on the reverse strand, counting down.
ATGGAACCTGCTAAACAGAACAGAATTAAAAAAAAATTAAGGACAAAGTTTCTAATTATCTGTCTTGCTTAGCAAATCTTTTGATACAGTTTTAGCCCTTTCTGAAGCATTGCCTGGATACAGTGCAGAGATGAGAACAAGGGAGTTTTCAAATAGGCAGCATGGTTTACCTCCCTTCACTTCTCCACAGTGCTTCAATTTTATCCACTGTGTTCTGCACTTTGCAACATATCATATGCTCTTTAGCTATTTTACCTACCCAAACATATGTGATACAGACCCATCCTCAATTTAGTGCTTGAAAAATCCATTCTGGTTATCTGCAAGGTAGTCCGTCCGCATTATTTAAGACATTTGTATTAAAAAAACAATCCCAGGATTGTCTAGTGATCATATAATCATTGTCTGACCTGTTGTAGTGTCAGCTTTTTGAATGCCATGTATGGTATATGTCTGACCAACATATGTAGTTACTGTGTAAAAAACATACAATGACTTTGTGTCCATTGAGACTGGAAGAAGCTGTTGTGCAACTTTTAACCTGTAGCTGGAAACAAATGACAAGGAATCAGGCTGCAATAAGAAGTGGAAAGATAGCCTCAAGCTGACCCAAAGACAAAGAAGAAAGGGACCATCACCACAAATATGATACTGCAGTGGAGAACTGGAGACATTAACAATGTTTTGTGGCAGCACACCACCTCTCTAACTGAGGAACACTGGTGTCATCATGCTTAGGACCCCTGGGACCATTAGAAGAGGGAGTATAGCACCAAAGGAAAGGGTAAATATTAGTTTTACCTATTCCAGAATAATACTTTTTCTAGAGTATTAATTTTCTGTATTAAGTTGGACTGTAAGTGTATTATTGTAACTGGACTCATGATAAATGTTATAATTGTATTAGGTTTTTAAAATTTTAGCTGAGCTAATAATAAATTGCCTCCATGTACAAGGTGTGTTAAATTTTTGCCTATACAAAGAGCATGAGTATATAATGGACAATGATTTTCATTGTGAAAAGGCAATGAACGTAGATAGTCCCATGAACATCATCTCTTCCACCAGTGAGCGCCAAGGTCTAAAAGATCTAAACTAGAAAATGTAAACTGTCTGAAATCAAGATTAGTCAGATTCTTTCTATAAATAGACTTCAAGAGTTTTCTTCCTCTGAGTTGGTCCTGATCTTCTTGTTTATTGTTCACTTCCTAGCAGATGTGGCAAATGCATTCTTTGGAGATAGGCTGCTGCAGTCACAGCTATTCTCCATTTCATGCAGTGTGTTTAAAGCAGAAGTTTGTGGTCTTTTTTTAGTAATCTGATTTCCTACAGAAACAGAGTTTATGACATTCCCCCATTTTTCTGTATGTCTTCGTGATCACTCCCCTCACCAGCAAACTTTTCAACGCTCCATGAAATTTAAACCACATTTGAGAAAGCAGTAAAGATCTCAAAGACAATAAAGATGGTGCAAATTTCCTAAAAGTTGATGGAATTGTGCAAAATTTTACTACCTACACTAGTCACCATGGGTTTTTTTTGAAGGCTGTCTTTGTAATATATGGTAATAAGCTGTAATTTGTTTCTTACCATTTATAGACTGAGCAGAGATGTCAAATTGACATCCTGCCCAGGACAGTATCAAGGCTTCTCCAGGCTCTGTTTCTAATCAAGGCTTCTCCAGTCTCTGTTTCTAATCTTTGACACCACTCCTGTTTAGAGTTGTGGTTTTTTTTTTTCCTATAAATTTATTTTCCTTGATACTTTGGTGAAAATCTAAGATTTCTTAGAGGATTTAGTCTTATTGTTACAAAGATATTCTGTGCCATCTGACACCCAGTGAATGTTATCATTTTTTACTTTGCCTCTTAAGAGGAGTCAGAATGAAGAAAAAGTATTATATCTTAAGATTTCTATAATACAGCACTAATCAAAAGAACTGATTGTACTGCTAGAATGTATGTTAAGAAAATGCTAAATGAGTACTTAAGCAAATATCCATATGGAACTGTATTATTATTTCTCACAAAATCTAACTCTGCAGATAAGTGACAGAAAACAGACCTTCAGCTTGGATTCTTTCCTCCTCCGTAACACCCAGCCATCACAAAGATATTAGTTTTCAGGGTGGGAATATCTTAGTCTTTAAATGCTTTCATTTGATCTTACATTATTGAACAAAATGAGAATTTTGCCATTGATTTTAATGGGCACAGATGTGCATGAACTGCAGAGAAATAAATTAGCTAAATTTTCCAGCTAAAGCAGCAGTGTCACCTTCCTAATTCTGCCACCACAACAGCTGTCCACTTTATATATACCAGAAGTAGAAAGGATAGGACTATAGAAGCTGACTGTTTCTGAAATGTTGAGATGTAGAAAACTCACCTATGGCTTTTTCCCAGCACATCATGGCAAAATTCTTTTTATATGCTGTATGATTGTTGGCATAAGCTCCAAACAAATTAAAGTATGAATAAAATCAAAAGAATACATAGCTAACATCTTTGTCAGCGACATGGACAGTGGGATTGAGTGCACCCTCAGCAAGTTTGCCGATGACACCAAGCTGTGTGGTGTGGTCAGTGCAGTGGAGGGAAGGGATGCCATCCAGAGGAACCTTGACTTGCTAGAGGTGGGCCCATGCAAACCTTATGAAGCTCAACAAGGCCAAGTGCAAGGTCCTGTGCATGGGTTGGGGCAATCTCAAGCACAAATACAGGCTGGGTGGAGAATGGATTTAGAGCTGCCCTGAGGAGAAGGACTTGGGGGTGCTGGTTGACAAGAAGCTCAACGTGACCTGGCCATGTGCGCTTGCAACCCAGAAAGCCAACTGTATCTTGGTCTGTGTCAGAAGAAGTGTGACCAACAGGTCAAGGGACGTGATTCTGCCCCTCTACTCTGCCCTCGTGAGACCCCACCCGGAGTACTGTGTTCAGCTCTGGGGTCCCCAACATAAGAAGGACATGGACCTGTTGGAGACAGTTCAGAGGAGGGTCACAAAGATGATCAGGGGGCTGGAACACCTCTCCTATGAAGACAGGCTGAGAGAGTTGGGGTTGTTCAGCCTGGAGAAGAGAAGGCTCTGGGGAGATCTTACGGCAGTCTTCTAGTATCTAAAGGGCGCTTATAAGAAAGACAGAAAGACACTTTTTACCAGGGTCTGTAGTGACAGGACAAGGGGCAACAGTTTTAAACTGAAAGAGAGTAGATTTAGATTAGATGTAAGGAAGAAGTTCTTCACTGTGAGGGTGATGAGGCACTGGTGAGGTTGCCCAGAGAGGTTGTGGATGTCTCAACCATGGAAGTGTTCAAGGCCAGGTTGGACGGGGCTTTGAGCAACCTGGTCTAGTGGAAGGTGTCCCTGCTCATGGCAGGGGGGTTGGAGCCAAATGATCTTTAAGGTCCCTTCCAACCCAAACTATTCTGTGATTCTATGATTGAATACCAATAATATTTTGTAACTGGATACATATATGCACTATATAATTGAGAATTCATTATATGCTAGTGATCGTAAAACAGCCAAAAGTTAGCCTTACATGTCCTCTAAAGCATGGGTCAATAAAACATTATTCCACCTTCTCTTCATTATAGGCTCTATTCTGATCCCTTTAGGATAGTGCTATCTACTGCCTTATTCAGGCAATCTTCTGAAGATGTTCAAGAGAACTATTTCTGTTTCAAACGGGACAATGAATTTAGAGTTAACCCTCACCTTTTTGTTCCATATCTGAGAGAAAAAATACTTAATTTTTTTAAGAAAGTGCATAAAAATAATATTGCTGAGTTGATTTAGAAGCAGTTATGATCAGCTGCTTTTATTTTTCTCATCTGCCTGTACTGTCTCATCTTTACTTTGTATATTTTGTGTAAAATATACTTTCATTACATTAATTGCAAATATCAGAATTATTGACTGTTTTATGGTGAATTCATATGAAGAAGAAATCTAATCTCAGTGCTGGTAGAGTATCAAACAGTATGTGCAATTTGGTTATCATTTTAGGTCTTGACTGGAGTGCATTCATTTACACCTATTTTACTACTCAGTAATCCTTTTGTGTTCAGTACTGACAGCTAGTCACAGAATTTGTCCTCCCACTTTTGTCTCCTAATTAGATTAGTTAAATCTCTCTGAAAAACTAGCAATATGCCATACCCTGTGATTTTAGTATAAATTCACTGTTGAGTATCCTGCTTTATCTTCAGCCCCATTGATCTGTGCAGCTCATCTCTTCATTACACCTTGGGCCATCACCAGAGGTAGCTACTGAATTTCTTTAAGACTCTCCATCATACCAATGTCATTCTTACTTGCCATTTATTTGAAAACCACTGAACAATTTGATGCCTGAATGCTTCTCTAAAAGCAAAGTCTTAGGCTGCTGATATAATTAACTTTCTATAAGCCTATTTGAACAGATCTGCTTTTCTAGAAGTATCTGTGTTTTAAAAACCAGTCCCAAATCTTAAGGGGTGACCCTTCCATGACAGCTAAAAGTAGATGTTTATCACTCGACATTCTTAGATTTTTATTGTCTTTTGTAAAATGTGGGACACACTTCTTTAAATGTGTAGTATTACTTGAAATATTGCTGTATTACTTGTAGGAAGACCCACGAATCTGACCTTCCAGGGAACAAAAGCTACCAGAATTGTTGTTCCATGTTCATTTAATGTGAAATTTATCATGAGCTGTATTAGAAGCACTACTGTATTGGGTTTACATGGCAAGGTTGGGGGTAGGGCGGGGAGGGGACTCTCAGGGTGGCCTCTTTGGGAAGAGGCCAGAAGCTGCCCCGTGCCGGACACAGCCAGTTCCAGCTGGCTCCAACCCGCCCACCGCAGGGCACAGCTCAGCCCCGCAGCCAAGATGGTGGCACCTCGAGGAAAGCATATCTAAGAAAGGACAGGAAATGCCACATGGACAGAGGAGGAGAGAAAACAGGAGTAAGAAACAGCCCTGTGAACACCCAGATCAGAGAAGCAGCAGGGGGCGGAGGTGCTCCAGGCACTGGAACAAAGATTCCTCTGCAGCCCATGGAGAGAAACCACAATGGAGCTGGTATTTCCCTGCAGCCTGTGGAGAGGACCACTGTGGAGGAGATATTTCCCTGCACCCTGTGAAGAAGACTATGGTAGAGCAGGTATTCCCTTGGAAGATCCCACAGTGGAGAAAATAATCTCTCAGCCTGTTGACGACTCCACCCAGGAACAGTTGGATATTTCCCGAAGGAAATGTGACCTGTGGAGAGTCCGCACTGGAGCAGGTTTTTCTCCTGAAGAAACTGCATCCCATGGGGAGAGCCCACACCAGAGCAGGAGAGCAGCAGAGAGAAACTGCTACGTACTGAACATACCACTCCCCATCCCTCCCTGCGCTGCTCATGCTGGGGAGAGGATTTGGCAGTGACAGAGTAAAGTTGAGCCTGCGAGAGTGGAGAGGAAGGGTGGGGTTTTTAATGTTTGTCTTTGTTTTTCACTACCCAAATCTGTCTTAACTGGCAATAAATTAAACTAACTTCACCAGGTTGAAACTGTTAAAGAGATCTCGCTCCATTTATATCAACCCATGAGCTTTCTCATCCTATTTTCTTCCCCCGTCCTGCTGAAGAGAGAGTGAGCAAGTGGATGGGTGGGAAGTTTGGCCCTTAGCCAAAGTTAAACCTCCACAACTGCTTTTTGGTAGCTGTGTAATTATTTGAGTCAATACTACTGGCATTAAAGAGCAGAGCCTTGATATGTGATTCATCTCCACTGGCTAATTCCAGATATCTAGAAATCTACATCTGAGTAGGCAATCTCTGATATCCTTCAAAATCCATAAAGAAAAATGGCCATATTAGGATGTGATTTCCCTGATTTATTATAGTCATCTAATTTATGGTAAGATAAATCACACCATTCTTTCCATTGCTTAGAAGAGAAGTTTGCAAGCTCTAATTCAGATCACAGAGATACTGTTGGACCCTACTTCCCTCAAAATTTGTTTCTTTTTTGTCTGATTTCTTACTCAAGTTAGGCTGGTTTGCCATACGGTATTTTTAAGAAACATAAAATAATTCTGCATTTTCACAAAGTTCTCCAGATATAAACTCCAGTGGAGGCTTGCACTTCTGGTTTAGTAATAACTGGATTTTCTCTACTGTGAGATGCCATAAAAGGATGCTAGATAAAATATGTCTGAAATATGTCTGAAGCTGAAAATGCTGACTTATTCTCCACTTCTGGAGGAAGGATCATGTATTACTGGTGCATTATGTATGCTATGTATGAAAGCAGGTCTAGAGTAAAAGAAGGTTAGTGTTTAAACACATTAGATAATATATAATGGGACAAAGAGTTCTTCTGACAGTGGTGCTGATCTATGCAGACTTGGCTCATTTCATTATCCCATTAGTTGTACTGGTAGTTATAGGAATATTATGGAGAAAAAATCAACAGACTGAAATAGTTATTTTTAATTTTGAGGAGCTTTAGGATACAGCTCCACAGTCGACTAAACCCTTATGACAGAGGAGGTCATGTTAGGGTAGAACAACTATTGAGTAAGACATGATGCATAATATAACATATCCCCAGAGAAATGCGAGAGAAGCAGTCACATCAGACACATCTGTCCAGGCAGAAGTGTGCATCTGCAGACCCAAGCACGCCATAAGAGAGCATTCTGTGGTTGAAGACACACCTGGCATCAAATTCACTGTATGTCTGGCATCCTCTAGTTTCTTGAAAGGGCTCTGTCATGGTTTTCAAGGCAGAGCTGTAATCAGACATGCTGTCATACAGGACACAAGCCTACTCCTCACAGATCTTCCCCTGAACTGTCTTCCCTAAGATATTTTTTGCCAATGCAATGAATCTGTACCTCCTCTGCTTAGACAACAGCATTGCCATCTAGCAGTATTGGGGAGGTTTCTTTCAGGTGGTAGAACTTCACCCCTAAACATAAACGGTAAAGGTATTTTGGCTACCACGTCTTTACGGCAGCTGGCACTCTACCATCTAAACTGCTGGACCTCAGGAAATTCTTCTTCAACCAACTCTTTTTCAGAACTGAAAGAATGTTTATGATATCAATTTTCAAATACATTTTTTTCAGGAGCATAAGGTAGTGCCAGCATTTGCAACTAACCTTTTGAGAGGTTACTAAACCCACCGCTCTTAACTGAATACAACAAATGCACAGAATTGAACAAAATTATAAAATACTTTGATCTCCCTTCCTCAAGTCCTTCAAAAATCTGCTGCTGTCTCAAAAGTAATTCAGGATTCTCTGCATTATCAAAGAATGCTCTCCTACAGCACATGGAATTACTTTTATTATTGATCTTTTTTCACATTAAGTTACTATGAATGTGAAAATTGGAAGTATCAGCTCTCCCTTCCTTATGTGTGCCTTCAAGATGCTTTCTTCATTCATCCCAAGGTCAAAGACTGGAATTAACACTTCAGCTATATCATTCTCTGGAAAGTTTTCCAACTCTTACAACTTTTCAGAAAAGTTGAAGCAAACTTTTCTTCCCCTAGCTTCAGTGAACTCAGTGTCCCAAAGCATTACAGATGACATTGTCACTCTTCTCGAAGCCTTGTACTACAGTTGTATGAACACAGATATGCTGACTGCTTAGCAGTCAGTTCATGTCACAGTTTCCTAATAGATGTTGCATATCTTGAATTATGATTCATAAGATTCCCACATGGCTAAGAGACTCCCATACTATCTCTGTGCCTATCCCACACTCTGGGAGAAACTGGAGGAGAAAAAGAATGACTTTTGTAATACTACTTGAATTATTCAAGCTATTAAATCAATTTTTATGTTACTTAAAACATAAACCAGACTGAGAAAACAATGTTTATAAGCCTGTTATGGAGTTATGACCAACAGAGTGGTTTCCCATGAAATAAACATGCAAAGTTTGTTTTTTCCCCACTTCAAGGAAATTTCATCTCAGTTTAAAAGGTCTATGAAGGGAAAAAAAAAAAAAAAGAAAAAAAAAAGAAAAAAGCTTTGCAAAACAAAGATTTAGTAGAGAAAAAACAATTCCTGAAATAAGTAGGCCAAGATTAAGGGTTTAAAGTTGGAAGTTTGGTTCAGCATTTTATAACAATATGGTCTAGAGATAAGTTTATAAATGCATTTCCAAAATTCCAAAAGTTGATCTTACCTTGTGGGTGAAGGTTTAATCTATACAACAAAAACAACAATAACAACTGTTACATATACACATATTCTTTGCAGCATAACAAGCTCAAATTATATCAAGTTCAGATCAAAAGATAGCCTGAATTAAATTTAGATCTGTACCTAAAATTATTAGTGTTTAATTAGCATTTCTCCACAGAAAATGGCTGAAATAATCAGATAGGTAAAAAGTTCACTAGATAGATATATCCAAGAGCTGTCACTGTGATGACATAATTACTGCTAATTAAATTAAAAAACCCCAAACACCAAAGTTCACTGAATTCAGATCATGATTTTATCAGTTCAGGTGACAGTCTTCTTGAGCTGTACTTTTTGCAGTACAATTCAAATGTCTTAATTTGGCAATGTAATTATTACTGGTGATTAAACTTGCTTGCTTTGGAAAACTGTGTTAGATTGTGACTGGAGGGTATATCTTTACTGCTTTCTGTTAATTGAATATAATGAACCTGACAGAAACTGTAATCATGAAGGAAAAAAAAATAAGAAAAAAAAAGCCAGTTTATGATTGCCATCAATAATGTTAGGAGTTGGAATAGAAGTATTTATATCTGATATACTGTCAGGTTTTAGTTGCTGGCTAGGCTTTTGCCAGAAGATAACAGCAGAGTGCAGAATTCTACATTAATATGAAAAAGGTGGCACAAAATCATAAAATTAGGAACAGAGTAAATAATGTATTCTCTAGACTCTGTCTGGTCTGTTTTGTCACAGTAAACTTCATGAGTCACTTACACCTGTCCTCTCGTATTTCAGAACTCCTTATTTCCTGCTTTGGACATGAGGAAAAAATACATATGCCTACAGAATTAATTCCAGCATTCATAGATGTCTATGGCCTTTTGATGTATGACTGATACTCCTCCTTACTGATATAGCCAATATTAGAAAATACATAGCTAGGCAAACTCCTTTTTCTATGTACTGAAAGTGTTAGACAAAGGTAAAATAAGTATTTTCATTACCACACCCACATTGTGCAACCCACTTTGTATAATTCCAAGGCACTGTTGAAATAACTAACAGGTTATGTATTGAACCTGGTTAGGATTGCAGCTCAGTGAATTCCATTAGAAAGCTAATTAGCTGACTCATATCCTTAATGTACAATTCCTCTGCTGTACTGTACTTCCAAAAACTATCTGTCATGATGACTATTGGTATTACCTATTACATTCTGCTTGTAATGAAATATTTAGTCATTAAAGAAATTGAGGACAATAAGCCACAATTCTTTATAACATGCCACTATTTGTGCTTTTGGCAGTGAAAACTTCAGTTTGAAGTTTTTTTCAGTGAAAATTAAAATATACTTGGAAAAAATATGTTATTATTTATTTATATTTCAGTAGTGGATAAGGGCTGCATGTGTACATAGCAAGCAGCAGTAAGTTGAGTTTTTGTTCTACATACAGAATACAGGAAACAGATGAGAAAATGAATACTACATAAATACAAATAACTGGAAACCACAACAGTGCTATGGTTCTTACCAAAACACAGTTCTTCCCTTTAGGTTCTTTCTTTTGTGGAAAGAACAGTCATTCAGACGGCAAGATCAAAGAAATAGCCAGGAATTCTAACAGAACTCCTCCTCAGAACTCTTCCTGACCACATGAGGAATGCCCTGTTCTATAAGAAAGACATGGATTTGTGGTCTCAAATTTTTCAAGCTGTATAGCCCTTAGCAAGTTCCAATTACAGCAGAAAATAACTTTTTAACTGTGGGAAAAGAATGCCCTGTCTTTTTGCCAATACTACGATAGATAAGGAAATATAAAAGTGCCTTGTCATCTCTCTTGCTCAGTAGCAGAGGTTTTACATCATATTGACACAATTCCAGGTTTACACAGGACCTTCACAATTGTATTGTGTCAGCGATTCTGTGTAAAAGACCCTGACACTTCCAAATCCCTCTCACTATTCATCCCACTTAAGTCGCATAGTTCACACTTAACTGAAGTTGCATTAGGATACCAGGGTATCACAGTGCATACGTAGCTTTTAAAATTTCTAACTTTATTTTTCCTTTCTAAATTATACTTATGACTATCTCCTTCCACACCCTAACATGGGTGTAATAACACCTTCTCTATACTGATGTAACTGAAGTTTCAAAGAGAAACAAGTAAGAAGACAAAAACACACGATAAGACAAAGCCAGAAACTCCTTGCGATCTCTTTCTTCTGTCTCCTTGTAGGTGCTGTATGCAGGCTCACTAGATATGTAGAGCAGGTGCTCTTGTATTCAGGACCAAACTTCACTGCCAGCTCGAAAGTTTTGTCTTTAACCTTTCTCTCGGCTTGAGTGGTCTGGTCTCAGTTAGAATTCATGATTTTGCAGACAGTGATGGAAATATTTAGACAGCTGGCTGCATCACAGCAGTGTCTGAATATAAGCTAGACATCTAAATGGGGCCTGTGCGTAAGCAAGGTAGACACTCAGACATTTAATTCAGATGACTCCTAGATAAAGACATTATATGAATCATTTTTTTTTTTTAAAAAGAGGAATGAGAAAGAAGATGCTGAGCAAGACGGCTAACAGTCCTGAATGTTCTGTTGCAGTCCTGTTGCAGTTCTGAATGTCTTGCTCAGAGTAGGTACATTCCACTGAAAATTCACCCTCTATTCACTGTTGGGAAAACATGAGCACTGAAGTTGTAATAAAGGTATTCTTAGGAGAACAAAACCTCCAAGGAAGTAAATTAATGAACTGCCAACTTAGACATCTTTTATTTTCACACCAGAACTGAAGTACTTAGGAATTCTTTTTAAAAGTTCATAATCAAATTACTCTCTAAACTTGGAAGATCCAATTTAGTATCTGGTAAATATTAGAGGGCTTTTTGTTCTCTAAGTGGGTAACCTCTTAAGAAGCCTATAAATACTAGAATGAAAGAAGGAACAGAGGTCAAACTTCAACCTGAATGTTAAATTACATATGTTCCTGAGACACTGAGTTTGAGTTTCTAAGGAGTTTTCACTGGAGGAGTTGGTAGAGATATAAAACTATAGGATTTTATTCGCGTCCTCATGGCAGTGCTAAAGCAGAGTGAATAACTGTTTTTTTGGTTCATCCACCTTGTCAAAGAAAATAAGTCAAATGAAAAATTAGTCTGAATTAGCCCAACACTAAAAAAGCAACCCACCAAAAAGAAACAAGCAACTCCCCCCCCTTCCTCTCTACTGTTTTGAGACTGTTCTAAGTTTAATGTTTTAAGAAATTTATCTCAATTCAGGAATATTTCAAAATGTTTGCAAGTGCACTGTTTTTGAAAATAAACATTTATTAAATAAATGAGGCAACAAACTTTTTTAATCTAAACATAACAGTGACTGCCTTCAAGACTGAAATCAGGATGAATTGTAGTAGTTCTATAGTTCACACCCGGCTGTTGTCCATAGAAGTAGCTGACATTTCTTGAAGACATTCGTGATATAAAATAGCAGAGTGTGACAGCTGATGCTGAGATGCATTGATTAATGCATTTGGGCACAGCTAGACCTTTGTGACTGTTTTCCATCAGTTTATGATGGAGCAAATCAGCTAGCACTTACATTGCTCACTTCTATTTAAGGGCAAAAATACGCAGACTTATCCTAAAGAGAGGAAACTCCTCAAAGATTTAAACTCTTAAACAATGTCTTAAAATCGTAGCCCCTGTCAGGACTAATGAGAAATTTTGCTTAGGTAAAGAAAGTTCTGGGATCAGATATCATGCCATTCTAACTGTCAAAAAGGTAATATAGAATTGAGTGATCATAATGTAAAAAGGTACAGATGATAGAATTTGCTCCAACAAATTAATAAACTTAATTCTATTGTTAGCTGCTGTTAATACAAGAGCACTTTTTCTTTGTGGGAAAACTGAATGGTAATTATTTCAAAGACTACATGTTGACAAAGATCTACTGATGAATAGGATGCCATTTACATGGGATCAGCTTTAGAAAGTAATCATATGAGCTGTGGCTGTGGATAATGACAATTTATATAATCTTGCTATATAGAGATGCTATATTATGAAGAATAATTCACTTTTTCATGTGCTAAACTCCACCTGTTTCCCATTCCCTCAAGATCACATGGCTAAACTTTTGGAACTGGAGACTAAAAATGAGGACATTGTATTTTACATTTGGTACATTGCTGGCTCATTAGAGACTCCTGGAAGCTTCCTTCAGGCACTTGGCATTAATGCAAAATTAGTTTTATTAGAGTCTGGTTTCTTATATTACAGTGTAGGTATTTGCAACTGCAGGAAGTGGAGTTTGGGCTATATTCTTTTGAATCAAAATTTCTAGAAATCAGCCTAGGAAGAATGAAAGAGTGAGTTAGTGAATGAGTCCCAAAGACTGATACTTGGATTTCCAGTCACTGTACTAATTATCATGTTTTAATCTGAACTGAGTTTCAGTAGTGAGGCAAGTCTAATCTAGAAAAAAAAAAAGGGAAGCAAGAAAGAAGACAGCCAAGTGATTGTGATACAACTGAGTGAACATTATAGATGATTTAATGAGGGAAGTGATTTAAATGGCAAGGGATAGAGGGATGCTAGATCACTTGAATATTCTGAAATGCTGAAGTGCATTAAGCAGCAGAAAGTTGCATTGCTTTGTTTTGTGGCTTTTTTTTTAAATACAGCTAGAGCTTCACGTGACAGATTGCAAGATTGAGGATATTGTAAATATTCAGTGATATGACTGACAAGGAATGTATTAAAAAAGGCATTATCAACTGTATGAAATGCCAACTGCTGGAGAAGAGGCAACCACACAAATTGGATGATGTCCTGACACATGACCCTTTCCAGCACAGTTTTTGTGCAATATGGAAAGTGTTCTCCAAAGAGCTGGAGCTGAAAGCAGGCTTAGCAGAATGCATGTCCTAAAGAAACTGAGGAATGGAATATAGTCTTTGTTGCAGCAAGAGAACAATGTTTTTCCCTGTTCCTCAACTTTCATAATGTACTACATCTGTGGGGTCCTAAATTCATTTGTGAGTCATTCTAGGAATTTGTGGAGATGTAACAGTAGTTCCAGAGAATAATTTTTTCTGGGTACATAATTTTTGGTATAGAATTTGGTTGCCCAGATGCATTAAATAATGATCTAGTTATAAAAAATCATTTCTATCTCATCTGGTATGATATAAGTGAGACAAAAGCATAAGATTGCATTATTCTACTGTTAAGTAGCTTTATTTTCTACTTTTAGGAATAAAAATGTGTTGTAAGACTATCTACTAATGTGACTTAAACAGAGATTGTTTGGCACAAGAAAAAATAAAGAGAATTTTATTAACAAAGAGAAAGGGGCAACTTGGGAGGGAGAAAACTAACACTGTAAATGTCATTCACTAAGGTCTGTCAAAGAGAAAAAGAAAAAAATCCTGGAAGATGAATGATGTCTGGAAAACTCAAAAAGCATTTTTCAAGCACAAGAGCAGCAATGTACAACTTCAGAAAGTTCCTTTTTTAGAAAATAAACAGAAAATTATTTCCCTTTCTTATGATTAACTACAGAAAACAGAATCTTTTTTTGTATGGATGAAATATTCATAATGCATTTTTCCTGCAGTGAGTGAAACTGAATTCAAACCTCATTACAACACATACCATCCATACACATTAGTGATGTCATTTACATATAAGAATTCCAAGAAATATGATTTCTGGAAGTAAGATGGTGGTGATGTGTACAACTGTGCTTTGATATAGCCTGATACACACTGGACTGTATCTTGCAATGGCAAGTAATAAAATTGGCAGTCCTTGAGGAAAAATGCAATGTGTCAATCTCAACATGTCTGTCAGCCAATGAGCAATACAAAACTGTAGGTCTCATTTTCATTAGTCTGTTAACTCTTTGTCATGGTGCTGGTCGTGACCTTTCTGCTAAGACTGGTAAAACTATAACACATTAGGACACATTCTCCTCAGATATCACAAACACTTTTTTGTTGTTTCTATTTATTTCCAATACAGTTTTTAGAGCCACACATGACATTGGAATAAAGCAGAAACCTTTCATTTCTGGCCAGTGGAAATTAAAAATAAAATACATGAGCATCAGGCTGTAGGCAAATGTGTTTGAATATCTTCACCTTGATCAATCCCTTTACAGAGGATTGTAATAAACTGTGTAATTCAGAATAATGCATAACAATATTTTTTTTTAATTAGGAGTAAATAATTATAAACTTCAAACTTCCTCCATAGGAAATTTAACCCATTACAATTGACAAACTTTAAAGAAGAGTCCAAGATAGGAAGAAAAGTCCAAAAATATACTAGTAACAACTTTAAATAAAAACTTACTGATAAAAGTAGCTAAAAGATTTGTTATTTTTAAGGTTTAACTTGTAATTCTAGTGATCTTAATAACCAGATATGCTGTTCCTCCTGTTTGTGCTGCCAGCAGTAATAAGTGACCAAGGATTGTTTCTCCAAAGTAAAACATCCAGACCTCCAGCTTGTGTATGTCTATCATTATTCTGAAAGCTGTCTGAAACAGAAAGAGAAGTCTGTGAAAAGCAGAGAAAAGAATAGATTTTCCAACTTTGTATTTATATGAATACTAGGGTGGTTTGACTGGGTTATATTGAGACCATATTTTCTGAGGTATAATGGATGTAGGCCTGTTTTTTTCAGAGATATGAGCATCAAAATGTGCTTCGGGAGGTATATATTAGTTCATGCCTGTTCTGCACTGGAGGAGGTGCAGGATTCTTTCTGGATCTCAATAAGAAATGTGCAAGAGCAAATAGCACAGTGAAATGGCTTTAATAATGAAATAGAAATAGGAAGAAAAATATAGATAGCAAGTAAATTTTACCTTACTTCAGATACTGGGATCTTGCTTTTGTGAAGCATTAGCTGGACCCCAGATGAATCCTCTCATAGCACACTGTGCCTATCTTATTTGTGGAGAGGTTCACCTTTGCCCTTATACCATGGCTCCTTACATCTGATGCAACAAACAAAATTATACATCTTGTTTTGACAGGTAGTTATGCTATCTCTTTCATAATTCCCATCAGAGCATATCTAGCTACACATATCTAGGAACTGTAGGAAGGATCAGCAATTATCTAGGGTATTCCAGCACATCCTCTTACGTGGTTATATATAGGGGGTTGCACTGTTGTCACTCATTATCATGCAGGCTTTTCAAGCCCTAAGTACAAGCCCCAATAGAGTGTACATGGCTTGTTCAAGATCACTTAACTCCTCAAATACAATATCTTCCTCAAGACTTTCAATACAGTCTCATTGCTCACATTGATGGTTTTGTAATGAGATCAGGACTAGTAGGCTGATATTCAAAGTGTTAACTCCACTGGTTTTTTTGAGATTTGTAGCTCTTTTTCTCCAAGTAAAACAAAGAATTGCATCTCTTAATTATAAATTTAGAGAATGAACCAGTGGCCTAATGTAAATTTTTGATTAGTAAAGTCAGCGATCCTATCAGAAAGGTGGAACTTTCCTCCTTCATCTGTAAATCTGAAATGTCTGGGTGTCTGAAAGATTTACATTTTGAGCTTATTGGTCCTTTGCATACCCTGTCCACCCATACTACACAGCATCTCGGGAAATAAAAAATAAATAAATAAATAAACGAAAGTCTCTTAAATAAAGTAATTATTAATCAAATTAACAGGCCCACACACTAATTAAGCCATAATTGATTAACCATTAAAAAAGATTGGTTTTGTCCAAAAAACTTTCTTTTGTGCAGGAAACAACTTAAGCCTTTGGAAAATCTTTTACTAAAAAAAAAGGCACAGCTTTGATGCCCAGTTCTGTCCGCGTCTCTGTGCTTAATAGTTCAATAGCTATTCTTGTTCTTCTGTGAACAATGAAATAATAAATGTGTCCCAATAATGAAATCCAGACTAACAAATTTCTCCTCACAAAAGTGTTAAGACTTCGTTAACTTCAGACAGCTTTCGAGCATCTTCTTATTATTTGTGATTCTCTCTCTGATATAAGGAAAACTGGCTGAAGTTTGAGTCTCTCTTCTTGTTAAGAATTGTAGAAATGTTGGTAATCTAGCCCAACCTGCCACTCTTATTGAAACTACTGTCCTCACAAGACCAGGTCAACTTTAACATTGTCTATTTGACTCCTGAAAACCTTCAAGGATGAATATTCTGCAGCCTCTGTGGTCAACATCTTCAGATTTCATCAACATCTTCAATTTTCATCAAATCTCCTAGTGCAAAAGTTTATTCCTAATGTCCAAACCTTCCAAGCTGGAATCTGTGGGTATTTTCCATTGTTACATCATCTGCTACTGCCAAGAACAGTTTGTTGACCCTATCTTTTTCAAATAGTGGTAGGAAACTATTAGTTTATCCTGAGCCTCCAGTTCAATAGGTGAAAATGGTTCAACTTTCTCAAACCTGCTTCATAGGTCAAGTATTCAAGGTCCCTGGTAATCTGCATGATCTGCTGATGTTATCCATCAAACGTAGTCCAATCTGCGGTTTGTCTTATTCCCAATTAGAATGCCTTGCTGCTTTATAGTAAGCGTGGCATTCAATGTAATCCTTGGTTCTTTCCAGCAGAGATGCTATTCAGCCAGTCACTATTTAGCCTGTAAAGATGCATAATAATAAATGAATAACTCCGCCATTGGTTTATAGTCCTTCACTTGTCCTTACTGAACTTCATGAATTTTCTGCTGGCTCAGTCCTCAAGTTCATCAAGATCCTTCTGGATTTAATCTGTTAAAGTTGTTCATTGCTGCACTTGCACTGCTTCTTGTGAGGTTTGTCCTCCATTGGTTCAGGTGGTTCCTGCTATAGTACTTTCTATATCATGTGACTCAAATCATGAGTTACAACAGTTTAAAGGTATATACATTACAATCTCCACTCTTGCTCCCTTTGGACCAGGTTATAGGGTTTAACATTGCATTGAACTCCTCCCCTTGCCCCTGCTCCAGCATGGCCTTACCCATGAGCCACAGTCCCTTCAGGGGTGTACCTGCTTGCATCACAGACTTATCCACAGTCACAGATGTTTTGAGGCATACCAGCTGTGGCATGGGCTTATCCATGACCATAGTCTCTTCAGAGGTGCACCTCCTCCAGTGTGGACTTACCCATGGCCACAGATGCTTTGAGGTACACATGCTCTGGCCTGGACTTATACACTCCCATAGATGCTTTAGGGTGTACCTGCTCCTACGTGGACTTATCTGCAGGTCATAGCCCCCTCAACCTGTGTTCACACTGGAGTTCCAGTCTGTCCAGTACACCAGCACAGGAAGAGCAGCAATGCCCTGGCCATCTGCTAGCCCAGGCACCTGGCCATTGTTGTTATCAAAATGTTCACAGGCATAGCAGAGTAAGATAACGGGTGGTACAGCAAGCAGCAAAAGCAAAACGCAGCCACTAACAAGCACTGTACTCTAATATAAAGTAAGGAAAGCAAGCCCCATGGCAAGTATAGGATTCTGCCAATTAGTAACTAAACAGCCATAACAGCTATAAATTCTGTCTAGCACACTCCAATCAAATCTGTCATTTTCTTGAACTCCTCAAAGCCCATGTTGGCCTCCAAAAAGGACTGCTGTGGGTTAACCTTGACAGGCAGCTAAAGCACCACACAGCAGCTTACGCACTTCCTCCACAGCAGGATGGGGGAGAGAATTGGAAAGGTGAAAGCAAGAAAACTTATCAGCTGAGATAAAGACAATTTAATATGTAAAGCAAAACTGCATGCGCAAGCAAAGCAAAATAAGGAATTAACTGACTACTTCCCATTGGCAGGCAGGTGTTCAGCCACCTCCAGGAAAGCAGGGCTCCATCAAGCATTACAGTTACTTGAGAAGACAAATGCCATAACTTCCCCGTGTTACTCCTTCTTTCCCTAGATTTTATTGCTGAGCACAATGTCATATGGTCTGGAATATCCCTTTGGTCAGCTGGGGTCAGCTGTCCCAGCTGTGTCCCCTTCCAACTCCTTGTGCTCTCCCAGCCTACTTCCTGGTGGTCCAGCATAAGAAACAGAGAAGGCCTTGAGGCTGTTCAGCAAAAACCAAAACATGAGTGTGTTATCAACACTGTTTTCATCACAAATCCAAAACATAGCACCATAAAAGTTACTGCAAAGAAAATTAACTCTGTCTCAGCCAAAACCAGTGCAAGCATATAAACCCTTCTTTTCCTGATGCCAGACTTTATTTGGTATATTTTCAAATTTACTAAAGGTTTATTCTCTTACTATAGCCAGATTGTTATTAAGTGGTTGATTTAGATGTATCAGCCCACTTAAATGTCCATTCATCTAGTTCATACTTTCTCAGCTTAAATGACAGTACTGTGGAAGCTTTACTGCACAATGTAGATTGAATCTGTCAGTGTCCCCAAATCCACATAGTCAATCATTTATCAGTTTAGTTAAGCACAGCTTGCCTTTGGTAAATCCTGCTTACCTTCTTTTATGTGTTTGGAAATGGATTCCAAGAGCACATACCTTGTGACTTTGTAGATGAATCTGTCTTATAGCTCCCCAGGTTCTCCTTCCTGTCTTTCTTAAACATAAACATAACATTTGCCTTAAACTATTTGTCAGGGACCTCCCTACAGCAGTTTTGCAATCCTGTCAGCCATCTCCTTAAGCACTTTTTTATTGCCTGTCATTCTTTCCACTTCTTCTATGTGCTGTTTTTGTCTTTTAATTGATGAAGAAGTTCCCTGCTTAGCTAAGAGGACCTTTGCAAAAACTTCTAGTTTTCCTTTACAACAGGATGATTTTATCCTGAGCTTTCAACAAATGTTCAAAATCAACCACCAATCAGCTACTTGCCTTTCCAGGCACCTTTGGATCATGAATGCAATCACTTTTGCTTCAGTGTTGTCCTTTGTGCTTCATTTACCACCACTTCTGCTTGTGAATAGCAGATCAAGAAGGCATTAACCCTGGCTGGTCCTTCTAGCAAACAAATGAGGATACTGCTACTAGCATGGTTTAGAAACCTCCTAGATACCCAACACTATGTTGCCCTCCAAGCAATTGTCAGACTTTTTTTTATTTGTTTGGGGTTTGTTTTTGTTTTTGTTTTTTTTTTTTTTATAAGGCCTTGTCCACTATTTCCTCTTTGTCAGTCTGTCTGTAACAGACCCCGTCCATGATGTGCAGAATGACAGAATACTCTTAACAGACATATCCTCATTTTCATTTTGGAGTCAGTGAGAGAGGTCCCAAATAGAGAGGAAAATTCTCTCTTCACTTCTTCCTTGCTTGTCCTTCCTATACGCCTGAGCTATATGTCTATAGTGAGCTCTAATCCTATGTATTATCCCACCATTCTCTAAGATTTTCAACCACAGTTGCACTAGAGGTATCCGTGTTTATTTTCTGCTGCATAGAGAATCAGTGTTTCTGTTGCAAAAAAAACAAAACAAACACTTGTTGTATTCCATTACTTAAAAGAATGTTGTTTTCATTGTATTACAGTTACTATTGCTTACAGGAAAATCCAGTGACCCTCTCAGTGAATAGACAGGACAGCATGATGAAACAAAATCAGTCTATTTGCTACCCTTTAATAAAGACTGTGCAAGGATCCTCTGCATATTCTTATGAAATAAATTTTGAGAGGCAAAGATGGACTGTATTGGGTTTCACATATCTAATACTTAGTGAATTCATACACTTTCTTGTATGAGAACTGCAGTATAGCTTGTAACATTGCAAGCAAAGTATCCATTCTAAGATTTGGACACAAGGTGCATCTATATACAATCTTCTGATTTGAAGGGGTGACGCTTAGCTTGCATTTCGAGGCAAACCATACCTTAGAATAAATATAAAAAAAAAGAGTATTTCTAACATTGCTTTATAAACAAAACAATACTTGCATGCAATATCCAAAGCATCATACAGGATTGTCTGGTTTTTTGCAAATTCTTTTAAACCTACTCAGGATCAGAATTAATTTACTTAAGTATTTAGCTATCTAGTATTGAATTGTTTAATCATAATCATTCACATTTTAAGAAAATAGTTCTACAAATATCTGATATTGAATAGTTAATATTTTTTCAGACAAAATTTGCAATCATTTCAATGAAAGAAAGAAAAAAAAAAAGATATTTCCATAGAAATAAATTCTAGTGGGTGAATGATTCACTGGAAACAAATAGAAAAAATGTATGCATACCCACAAAATAGAAATCATCATTTCGGTATTACTAATGTCTAAAACCAAAATTAAACTAAATTTTATCTAACAGTATTTGATAGCCATTTCTGTGGCTATTTATGTCAACAAAAGCAAGTCTATAAGAATTATTTTTTCTGTCTGCTACAAGTTTTAATGTGTCTCTTCATGTAATAATGCATAGGATAGTAACACACTGGCATATGAAATGAGGTAAAGTCAAACGATTTGGCAGAATTTAATAACACGGTTTAATTACTTGAATTTAAATCATAAAAGAACATTACATTTCTGGATCTTTTGCTATTGGACACATTCCATATCTAGAGAATCTGCAACTGAAAAGAATATATGGTTCTTTGCTCAAAAGAGAAAGCATTTATTAACTGTTCAGAATATTTCACAAGACCTTTCAGCAGCAAGTCCAAAAATCAGGTTTAATCTCTGTTAAATTTCTCCCTATTATCCTGATAGCCAAATACTGAGATGTGTATTCTGGAAAAGTTTGAGTTTCAATCATGCTTTCTCTCATTTAAAGTGAAATAAGTGCAATCAAGGAAGCTCCCTGCACAAAAGGGATCCGGAAGACATTAAAATAAACAAATGTTTTATGAACATTTTTTAAACAAACAACATTTATTTGAACAAGTATTACCATGCCTGATATCAATGTGGTTGTTTTAATAAGTATGTATTTCTGATTTTTGTGTACATGTCAGATGACCCACAGACAGGGCAATGGAATGCAGAGACTCAACTAGGAGTCCATCTCTCATTTCAGACACTGGACCCTGTCAGCCCACCTAGCATTTCTACACATCAGTTTCCCATCTGTAAAAGAGAAATAATAGCACATCTTTAGCTTCTAGGTCATTGAGTACATTCATATTAAAATAGCTGATAACGTGCTTTTCTGATATAGAATACAGCAACATTAGAAATTTAGATGGAATATATCATGTATTTGAAATCTAAGAAGTTATTGAGGTTTAAGATTGTTGGAGGGCTAGTGGCTTTTTTTTTTTTTTTTTTAAGAAGGGGTGCAGTACAGCTTCTGACACTGATGAATGATGTTGAATGAGGTGTAATGTCACTTCCAGATGGGAAACTGCAATACAGTGTGAAGAAACCCTCCGAGAACAGTATCATGGCTGAACTTAAGTGCTCTTTGAATGCCCACTTGAATGAAGGTACATTAAGAGAAATACTTCTTAAAAGAGCCTACAAAGATTCAGCACAAAGTTACCTCAAAATCTATTTGTGGGTGAAAAAGAGCACACCATTTATAAGGAGCTAAGAATTTACTGACAGCCCAGTTAATATTTTAACAGCATAATCAAAATGCAGAAATTATTATTAATCCTGTCACAATAGCACTATCATTCATAGTCCTAACTAGTGTAGAAAAGTCACATTAATAATACCCTCATATTATTATAAATCCTAATATCAATCACCTTTCTCTGCTGTTGTGCACTAAGGCCAGATCAGGCCAAGGCAAGCTCAGGGAAGCCCTGAGTGCCTGCACTGCCAGGTCAATACAAAGCTCATGTTTTTTTTACTAGTAATGGCAGAGATCATATTTACTTGTCTATAACAAAATCTATATGGACCTAGTTTTTATACCAGTCCTTGCAAGCTTGTTTACTTCCTCATGTGTCTGGGCAATTACTTATCCAATTTTAATGTTCAGATGCCCTTTTTTGCAGATATATCCATCTCTCTTTCACCAGAATTTGCATCTGATGTTTTTATTTATTACTATTAAAGTCAAGCCTAGATGAAAAAAAAATTGAGAGAAATCTAGTTAATTTGAAAGAAAAGAAACTCAAGGGGAAGTTGAAAGACTGTAAAATTTAAACAATGCAAAGGAATACAAATAATTTTGTTCTGTAGACAATGAATGTTGACAGAGCACGTAGTCTGCTTTCCCTTGTGCAAGTCAATAATATTATATTCCTTTACAAGAAACTCTCTGCTAGACTTTTTGTGACACAGACCATAATGAAAAAAGGGCCCAATATTATTTGAGGAAAGTGATTGGACTTAGGGAGACATAGTCTCTACATACATTGCTCCAACTTGCAAAGAAGAATTATTAAACACCACACAACTGACCCTGGAAAAGAGGTGTCTTTTCACAGTAAAATCTCTCTCTTTGCTAATGGTAATCTCTTCTATTTTCACTGACTGTAATTCTAAGGTAGTTTTTTATGGAAACAAAAAAGGCATTTAAGGAACCTGTTTATTTTATTATAGGTGAGTGGTAAGCAGCTATATTGTCAGATTTAGCCCTGTATCTGTCCTGTTTTAGAATATGAAGTTGAACCCACCTTCACACATGCTGTGAGAATACATTGTCCAGGAACAGACTCATCTGTTTTGTAAAACAGGTTTCTTGCTATATGTGTATTCTTGTTGAACTTGTTCTACAGTTTATCATCAGCTGAGTACCAGCTGGACAAAGACACAAACCTGTTTCCCAGGACATGAATGAGGGCTGTAACAAATAGCTATAGAATTGGTGCTTTTCCTAGGCTTTTTCCAATGTACTGAAAAATTAATTAAATAACTGGAGCAGATCCAAGGCCACAGCACCAGAGTATTTTGCACTGCAATCTTAAAAGGACATCTTACTGGTTTATGGGAAGCCTTAATTCATTACAAATTGAAAATTAAATGAGGGGTTCTTCTTTGGCCTATATTCAGAGTAGACAAATGTACAAATCTTTGTATATAATGGTGTCTGAGGTTGGTTAGATGGAATAATATAATGTCTGTTGCTTTGTCACATTTAGGAACTATTCATTGAAAGGATTCATTCCTAACTAATGAAGCAAATATGTATTTACAGCAAAGAAGACAATATCGAAAGATTTACTTGTGCTGCCAAAGAACTTAGCTCTCCATACCCAGATCACCTTATCTTTCGTACTGTATGAGTGTTAGTTTATTCCCAGACTATATTTTTAAGTTAAAGAACAGTTTTCCAGTGGAGAAAAACCAGCCTTCAATATGGTTCTTATGGCTGGGACTGTATCATGCGTATACTCTTTTAATCTACACAGTCCTCCAGTGCTCTTCTAGTAATCCCAGCACCCTTATACAACACTCTTTGTCATATAAGCTATGACCTTAGTTTTCTACTATAAAAACAACACTTAGATTTGCTCAGTTCTATTATTTCAGACATTTATAGTGAAAGAAACATGTAAAACATTATAATCACATTTTTGAGCCATAGAACACCACGTGGGGCTTAGACTGGGATCCAGTGTCAAAAGATTTGTAGCATGGGTATGTCCTGTCTCCTCCAGAAGAAGCTACTGCCCCTTGGCTTGCGGGTGAAGAAATAGCCAGTAGAGTTTATGCACCTAGCAGAGTAATTTAAGTTTGTGTGTCTAGTGTTTCTCCAATGATGAAAAAAAAAATGGAAAGAAGCGGGACCCATCAGCAGGCATTTAACTGAGGAAAGAAGTGCAGACATCCTTAAATGCAAAAGAGTGTTAGTGACTCTGATTTCAGTATCTAAAATGATTAAATATTTGCAGAAATGTTTGCAGAACAAGCATTCTTTGTTGGATGTTCTGTTTATGTTTAGAGTGATTCCTATGTGATGTGACGGCCATTGTTAGCAAATCCAATCCTTCATGTCTTTCAGAAATGACATCAAAGACTTTGAGGTCCTCCTAAGCTGGTTTGAAAAATGCAGCCTCTTTGTTATTAATTTATTACTTGCTACTTTTTTCCTCACTTTTAAAGGTCTCATTGATTTGAATTAAACTGTCCCCAGGCTTAGCTTGGCAAACTTTTTTTCTGTCTTTCCTTTTTGTTTTCTTTTTTTTTGGCAGCATGTTTGTTTCAGCTGTTTTTTCCTAAGGTCTCATAGTTCCGTATACAGTCCATTTCTATTAGTGATGGTGAAATGCTAACAGCAATGAAAGGACTGCTCAGTCTTTAAACATCATGAGCTCCTAGTGATTGAAATGACATCTGAACTTTTTAAATCTAAAATAAGTTTTAATGTACTTAGAATTTGTTTGTTTCTTACCTTTTGCTCTAAACACCAACTGCTCCTTCAGACAAAATATCCTCTCTCATTTTAATATGTCAGAAAAGACCAGGAAAATGCAGGATGTTGCAAATTTCTGTATTGTACTTCTTCCAGTGACAGGATGTTAAAGTACTAGAGGTCATGATTTACCTTCTCATATTTCTTATTCTTTTTTAGTGTACCAGGTGCTAGAGAAGGTCACCAAAAAGACAGAGACACTACATGTTTCTAAACTTTTGTTACATTCTGCTTCTTTTTATTATCCTTTAAGACTTTGTTTTATTAACATGTAGCATTTTTAGTATGAAACTATTTCCTTGGTAAATGAAACCATTATGTTTTTATAGCCAGCTTCAGGGTCTGGGGGGTTTTTTTGTTTGCTTGTTTATTCTTACATTACACAAATAGAGATGACAATATTGATCTATGTGTTTATGTTTTATACTTTACTAAGAGTGTTTAGGAAGTTCACAAAATCAGAGCTTATTAATGCAAGAAAATGGTATCACTTTTGCAGTTACACTTCTCTGCACTATGCCATTTGTTTAAGATTATCAGCAGCTTATAACTGTTGCCCTTGAATTTGTTAGGAGGATATGAAGTGACTTGGACCACATGTTGAAGACTGAACTCCATCACTACCCTTGCTGTATCTTTTCTGTTGGTAGAGAGATTAATTTTCCAGTATTGTGATTCTAAAAGCCTTCACAAGTATTGAATTCATTTTTAAAAGACAACCAGCCATGTAACACAGAGCTACAACTCCATCACAGAAGTCTTAGAGCACAGAAGTAGGGCTTGAGTTTGCATGCTTGATTGCCAGAAACCTAAAATAGATTTTTTTTGTTTTAATTACAATCATTCACGTATGCTAATACTTTTACGTAAGGGCTATTCCATAAATCAGACTATTCAATGCAGTACACTTATTCTCTTTATCTAACACAATAGCAATGTTCGTATTATATAACTATTAATTAGAAGACATAAATCAAAAATATTACCAGATACCAAATGACACAATCTTGCTAAGAGCTATAGATGTAAGAACTCTGTTTACACCCATAAACATTTGAGGAAAGGAGGTTTCAGTAAAGCAGCTAGAGACAAACTTTCAAAAATTATTAGTCATCTTTTTAGTCCTTCAGTTTTCTAGAAAAAGCAAAAAAAAACCCTGTTGAAAATGTAATCAATTTTATTTAATTGATTTAGAAAGATGAATTTAAAAATATGCTAACCTAAGGTTTTTATGAAGAGCAGTGTGCTGTGGTGTAACTGAGATGTCTAAATTAAAAGTATGGTTTCCCCAGACATCTTTCTTTTTAACATAGACTGCACTTTTGAAGTGTCTATTTCTACCTGATTGTGAAGATAAGTATTTAAAATTTAAACATCTAATTTTTAGATGGTTACAGCTAGCTGAGATGAATACTTCCCACTCTGTCAGTATCAGTAACTTTCTGATTATGGAGTATCATGATACAATCCTCAGACAAACCAGCCCTCCTTTTCAGCATACTTCATCTATTGTGGAAAGCATAAAAAAATGGGTGAACCAGTAATATATAGAATCACAGAATCATAGAACAGCCCAGGCGGGAAGGGAC
>NW_010973220.1:887240-913155 GCF_000737465.1 Haliaeetus leucocephalus | reverse complement strand
CAGCCTGGGGAGGACTCCACGCCGGAGCAGGTGGGTTCCCGAAGGAAGCTGTGACCCCGTGGGAAGCCTGCGCTGGAGCAGGCTCCTGGCAGGACCTGCGGATCTGTGGAGAGAGGAGCCCACGGAGCAGGTTTTCTGGCAGGACTTGTGACTCTGTGGGGGACCCACACTGGAGCAGTGTGCTCCTGAAGGACTGCACACCGTGGAAAGGACCCATGCTGGAGCAGTTAGTGAAGAACTGCAGCCCGTGGGAAGGGCCCACGTTGGAGAAGTTCATGGAGGACTGTCTCCCGTGGGTGGGACCCCACGCTGGAGCAGGGGAAGAGTGTGATGAGCCCTCCCCCTGAGGAGGTGAAGCGGCAGAAAACAATGTGTGATGACCGTAAACCCCATCCCTGTCCCCCTGTGCTGCTGGGGGGGCTTGGTGGAGAAATCCGGGAGTGAAGTTGTGCCCGGGAAGAAGGGAGGGGTGGAGGGAAGGTGTTCTGAGATTTCGTTTTATTTGTCATTACCTTACTCTGGTTGATTTGTAATAAATTGAGCTAATTTTCCCTAAGCTGAGTCTGTTTTGCCCGTGACGGTAATTAGTGAATGATCTCTCCTGTCCTTATCTCGACCCGCAAACTTTTTTGTTATATTTTTCTCTCCCCTGCCCAGCTGAGGATGGGGGAGTCATGGAACGGCTTTGGTGGGCACCTTGGCATCCAGCCAGGGTCAACCCATCACAGACCTTGTCTAATTGCATCTTGAAAACCTCTTTATGAAAGAGCACAGAATCAGATTAGAAATCAATGATAACTTGAATTCATAAATGTCGTCTCATTAATGTCATAAACTGACAGAGAGTTCTAACATGGATATGCGTAGATAATGGTGTGGAGCAAAGACTTCCTCCGCTTTGTGGTTCCCCCAGTCTGTCCACCCAATGGTCTTACTGCAGCTATGACTTGAAACACAGATGTGTGGACTTCATGGAGTATATAGGAAAACTCTTGTGTAAACATATCATTAAGTACAGTAAAAATGAAAAGAGATTGAAGTCAGTGGTACAGATTTGCTCTCACTCCTGAATTCATATTGTTAATTTTTTTGTAGAACTACAATTGCTTGATTTTCCTGTTCTGAAAAACAGCGATATTGAGGAAACCTTAAGCAATGCTCAAGGGTTGGAAACTGTCTAAAACCTAGACATGGACTGCACAGAGATATCCCCTGTGCTTCAGGAGCTTGTCTTTGAAATAGATTAAATGTTCTAGCTACAAAGCCTATATTCCTTAGCACTTAAAGTATGGATTATCAGCATCCTTCTAAGCAGCAGAAATGATGTTTTCTTTGTGCAAACAGAATAGAAACCTGAATTTCAAATTATGGTTATCTAAATTTGGATATGTGCAAAGTTGTATTGAATGATTAAAGCACCAAGGAAATTAAACAGAAGTATATAAAAACTACTGATAAGTAAGTATCATTTCAACAAAACAATAAAGCTTATGGTAATTATGTATTTGATGGTAATGAAAACTTATACTCAAGAGGAAAGCACAAGCAATGCAAATGTTAAAAAGTGATGTGATCTTTAAAAAGTAATGCAGGACTTGAAATGCAGGTCTTTCCTTTCTATCCATAGGATGAACAGCTTTATTTTTGATATTCAACTTCACTACTTAATTCAAGACATAGGTCTATCCTGTCTACTGTAACCACTACACTCTCTAAGTCAAATTTCACTGGTACTTCAAGAGCACTTTCAGTGTCTTCTTTTTCCTAATCTGATTTTTGAAGTATTTCACAAGTAGAACAAACGTGCACTGCATCAGTAATTCAACAGGATCAGTGCTGAGGTTTACAAGGTTTTTGTCCTGGTTTCAGCTGGGATGTAGTTAACTGTCTTCCTAGTAGCTGGTACAGTGCTATGTTTTGAGTTCAGTATGTGAAGAATGTTGATAACACTGATGTTTTCAGTTGTTGCTCAGTAGTGTTTAGACTACAGTCAAGGATTTTTCAGCTTCTCATGCCCAGCCAGGGCACCTGCCCCAAACTGGCCAACAGTGTATTCCGTACCATGTGACGTCCCATCTGGTTTAGGAACTGGGAAGTGGGGGGCAGGGATTCGCCACTCGGGGACTGGCTGGGTGTCGGTCGGGGGGTGGTGAGCAATTGCCCTGCGCATCATTTGTACATTTCAATCCTTTTATTACTACTGTTGTCATTTTATTAGTGTTATCATTATCATTATTAGTCTCTTCTTTTCTGTTCTATTAAATCGTTCTTATCTCAACCCAGGAGTTTTACTTCTTTTCCTGATTTTCTCCCCCATCCCACTGGATGGGGGGGGAGTGAGTGAGCGGCTGCGTGGTGCTTAGTTGCTGGCTGGGGTTAAACCACGACAGTTTTTTATTTTTATTATTCCTAAATCTTCCAGATGATGTCACAGTAGAAACACTTAGATGCTGAGAATTTTACACTATGTCCCTATTCTGGAACCTAGTAGGAATTGAATTTTTTGTAAAACCCATCCTCTGTACTGTTCTGAAAATCTGATTTTAAGCACTGAACTATATGCCCTTAATAAAAAAGGTAATAAGGAAATTCATACTTCATTTCCAACTATGCAGACTGCAGCAACAATTAATCCAAAACCACACCAATGTAACAAATTAATTTCCATCTGAATAATCAGAAAGCTGTGAAAAAAATCCAGACTATTGTGCCTTTGCACTGTAATGGGTCTTATCCCAGCCATTTATTCAGTACTATAGCAAAAGCATTTTTTCCTACCTGTCAAAAAAAAAATTTTATCTTATTGTTTTAAAAAGACAAGTAAGTTTGACACCAGCTACAGTTTCTTTTTCCCATTACATTATTCTCCCATTGCTAGTGTTAATTAATATTTTTCAAAATATTATGTGTCATCCTTTAAAATATGCAAATCAATGGAGCACATCCACTCTTTCTATAGTATTACCAGACTTGTATAACCGCTACTAATCTGCTTCATTTATTAATAATAATAAGAAACAGATCAGTTCTATTTCATGTCTCAGCTGCATGTGAGAACTGAGAACATTAAGAACATTCACAATGGGCATGTGCTGTAATCCATCTGCCACAAACTTATGCTGTCAGTGCTAGATGAGAGGGATGTGACACATTATATTAGCTGCCAACATTTTCCCAGCCACTCTGATACTGGAAAAAAAAAACAGTGGATTGAGTTACCTGTTCCAGATGATACATTCACCACCTCAAAAATGCAGCGTCAAGAATAAATCCATTTTGTATGATTTTACTTTCAGAGCTAAAAAGTAACTGGAAAGAAATAGTGTAGAAGTATAATTTTGATTTTTTTTTCTTTTTTTTTTTTTTTTTTTAGGGGGAACAAATGAACAGTACTGTTCTGACTTTTCATGATTTCCAATTGCTTGATGTGCTCCCGTACTTGAAATGACAGAGTTGAAAACTCATGCTTCTCTGAATCACCCAAACTAATATTCATTATCATTACAATGTT
The DNA here is from genome assembly GCF_000737465.1 of Haliaeetus leucocephalus. NCBI lineage: Eukaryota > Metazoa > Chordata > Aves > Accipitriformes > Accipitridae > Haliaeetus > Haliaeetus leucocephalus. The sequence goes on along the minus strand of NW_010973220.1, from coordinate 909,644 downwards.
ATATGAAAATGGATTTTTAAGATTAAATTTACACCCTATGGGAAAGGTTTTCCAAAGTGTTTGTTCTGCGCATAACTTCATTCCAGTGAAGCTGAAACTTTTTAATGTACCATTTGGGCTAAGAGCTTGCAAAAAAACCCTACAGTATTAAAACCCCTTAGATTTTATTCAGGTGTAAGTACAATACACAAAACACATACAGCTGTGTGTGAGTTTGCGTATGTTTGTGTGTACATGTAAGTATGTATGTATGTATACAGCAATAGTATCTGAAAAGTATTTTTTTGCTATGGTAGCAATTAGCAAATGGGTAGCATGGGGGGTTTTTTGCCATTTGAACTTGCCATTAGTGTTACATTCAAGTCCAAAAAATATTTACTGCTAAATCATAATTAAATTAATTTATTGATTTGAAAATGGACCAAATGTCATTCCAATGAATTGGAAAGTCATATAGAATACTTTAACATGCACTAAGTACAACAAACAAATTGAGCATTGCATTATATGTGTTTGTGGGCATATAAAAATTCACAGGAAAAGCGTGCTTAACTTTCACCTTCTGGAGCAAAAAAGATAGATCACATAACAAGAATATAATTCTTATGTAAGAGGAAATAGTTAATTAACAAATGGAAGATTTTTATTTTTTTTTTTTAATAACTAGCACATAGTCACTTACTTGGATTTCACTCTCTTTTTTGAATTTTCACACTACAGATGCCTTTTCCTTTATTATTTTGATTCTTTTAAAAACGCTAGAAAAGTCTTTAGAATCCACTTGGATTCTGATTCCAAGGAAAAGCTATGTAAAACTTTCTATGCAGCTTCATAATCCTTCTGCAATTTGTCAGTGCAGAAATATAAAGCCTTACCAGCTTTAAAAGTAAAGAAAGATGTAATTCCTAGTGACATTTGACTTTTTTATTGATCTTTTACTAAGTCATACTGTTTCATACTGTGTGAAAAATGTTCATGTAAGGGTAAAAAACATAGATAAGATTGAAGCTAATATTTGTTGTCTCTTATTTTTTGCCCCTTCAGAACACATTTGGAGAGTGTGATGGCAATGCTTGTGATGTGACATACCCTGGTAGAAGAGTTAGATAATATACCTCCCCAGCTTCCTTTCAGTAATGATACTGACTTTATGTATTTTTTCACTGTGAAATTGTCTGGCAATTGTGAACAGTGTGACAGAGTTACTTGTTTAAACAATAACATATTCCATATTTCACAGTTCAGCTAATTCACCTGCATTTGCTTTTGACATGTGCAATAGGAGATCTCTATCGTTTAGCTCATAAGAGTGAAAAAAAATTTACATGTATCAGTAAAACAATCCATTTCTTAAAGCCTGTGCATATAAAAGGTCAGAGCTATCATGGAGTCACAAGTACAAATCAAATAAACTGTATCCTTCTTGGCACACTTACACACACAAATGTGATTATGTTGTTGTTAGTACAGTACCTGACCTGTCTGATATTTTTGGCATCATTAAAATAAAATTAATATTTTTATATAAATATTTTTATTCATCTTTTTGAGAGAGAATTTCATCACATTTCTTTTGGACTGCATTGTTCCCAAAAGAATTTTAGTTTTAAAGATTTTGTTGGGGGGGGGGTGGCCATTGGCCTTTTTATCCTAGTCCCTAGCTATAAAATGACTTTTTATTTTGAAAAGCTCCAAAGCAGTGTGTCAGCCACATTCAATGGTTTATTTTTTAAATTTTCCGCACTTATAAATAAGTATGCTACAACAGGGCCATTATGACTTGTGCTGAATAACTGAAATAATGAATCTCCTTTACTTCTTTTATCCCTCTTGTTCTTTCCCCTCCCTCACCCCCCATAAATGTCTGAAAAGCAGTATCATTATCTCATGGTTTTGTTCTTAACATTTATAATGTTAAGTGTTAAAAAAATGAGCTTGTTCACCAAAACAAATACCTAACATCATGACCAATAACATCTCACTGCTTCTTTGTATTCCAAATGAGACTTCTTGCATCAGTCTCTAGTATTTTCTTTTATACTTAGCTTGTGAAATGTCTGGGATAAGTTTATCTTTTTGTTCAGTGTTTGTACTGCTCAAGGGAGAGTTAGACTGTGACAAGGGCCCCTAGGCAGTACAGTTATATAAAAGGTAATTCAGGAAAGGGAGCATATTTCAATGTGACACATCTAAGAAAATGCAAATTCTACAAAATAATAAAGAAGACATCACTACATATAATTCATGAACTTTCCAGAGACTAATGCAATTCAGTGCAGGTCAAATATGAGTACTGCAAATTATGGATGTAGACAGAACCTTGTGTTAGCATAAATGAGACTCACACCTTTCTATTAAAAGAGTATATATATGAATATTGGTGAAATTTTTATTTTGCCTAAATGATAATTGGGGGGGTTGACCCCAGCTGGAAGACAAATCCTCACCCAGTTGCTTGCTTACTCCCCCCACTTTTATTGCTGGGCATGACATTATATGCTGTAGGATATCCCTTGGGTCAGTTGGGGTCAGCTGTCCCAGCTGTGTCCCCTCCCAACTTCTTGCCCACCCCTAGCCTGCTTGTTGAGGGGCAGAGTGAGGCCTTAATGTAGTGCAAGTACTGTTCTGCAATAACTAAAACTTTGGTGTGCTATCATCAACACTGTTTTGGTCACAAATCTAAAACAGAGCCATAAGAGCTGCTATGAAGAAAATTAACTCCATTGAGGCTTGATCCAGTACAATATTGAAGGACTCGATTTTTTTTTCTTTTTTTTTTAAATTTATAGTCATCAAAACACTATATTTAATGACTTTCTTAAATATAAAACTACTTCTTGAGAAATGTTATTTCTTCTTGAGAAAGTGAAGTGTACACCACAATCTCCTGCCCCTCTTCTAATTGCACCGAAGAGTCTAAAAATGAAGTATATGTTTTATGGTCACAGTAACACTTTTTAACACTTTATCTAGTATTTTCTTGTTGTTCATTAATTCCATAGCTGAAGTGAAAATATAGGGGGAAATTATCTTCAAATAGGAATATTGAGAAACCATGAACAATAATTACTGGGGTTTTTTTTAATGCATGCCAAAATGTGACAGTTTTTCACAGATACTTAGTTAACAGATCTGCTCTTCTGTGAATCATATTATTTATTCTAAGTGTGCAATAGGGTTCAAACAATAATTATTCAGTGAGAAAACACTTGCAGATAAATAGCAAGCTCTGGTACAACTCTACTATGTTATGGTATTCCTGGAAAGGTAAGGAAATAAAGCAAAGGAATAAAAAGCAAGTTACATCCAATTACTTATTTCCTATTCTTAGAATGTAAAGAATAGGAAATTTTATTCAAACCCACATACATCTGTGTATATTTCACTCAGAAGATTTCTGTATATTTTGTTTCAGAAGATGCCAAATTTATGTTGCCCCTCACATGCATGAAAACCCACGTTTGTTTTAGAAATCGCTAGGTATGATGAGAGATGTTTTGAGATATCATCATAATGTATGTATATGCTGAAACATCCAGCAAGCAGAGAAGTATTTAATTGAAAACCCAAGTTAGTCTCTTACAAAGGTACTTAATACCAGGCTAACAAGCCATCTGGGTGTAAGAAATGCCTCAATTAAACCTACAAAATAGTAAATAATACAGGGAATGATAGGTAGAGAACATGTGGTGAGAGATCTTTGAAGAGAAGCTTTAGTTACACTTCAGTTGAGCCTAACAATTATACAGCAAATGATTCCTGGCCTTTGTTAAAGAAAATAGGCTAGACTCCTTTATTTATCCAAGAATGTAAATAGAGAAGTCCGTTGGACAGATGGAAATCCTGCAGCATTTGAAAGGCTGGAAAACTCTATAGGGCTTCTAGTGATATACCTGATAATATTAATAGGGCTGGCACTGACATATAAAATAGCCTGAGTGAAAGAAATTCTAACTGCTCTTGGTACCTTAGACAACAACAAGTTTGAAAGTGTTTGTAGATATGCCCAGTACTAAGAACACTATAATTTAGAAAGAAATCCATACACCAGTTTTGTGTCTGTACGACATAGCCAATGCAGCAGGTATATGAGAGTAGCATGGGACAGCTTACTGTTTGTAAAGCTGCACTTTTAGCGTGTTACAGTTATAAGGTGTCAGAGAATATCCATCAGAATCACTTAATGTGTTACTGGAGCCGATTCCCTTTTTTTTCTTTTCACTTCATGAATTTTTCAGAAGTATGCTTTTTACTCTTCAGATAATTACCAGTTCAAAACCTCACAGTTAAAACTAAGTAAAAAGATGTATTTTGCTTTGAGGTGTACCACAACCTCTCCATTTTACTTGGAGACTAGACATTGATGCAAGCTCACCCAAATTTCTGACCAGGCTCATTTAGAATTTTTAGAAACTCGGGAAAGCCTTTCATTTGGTAGTGACCCTATTTATTACACATGCCTACTCTTTAAAACAGATAAGCCCTTTTAAGTTTCATCACAAAATTTTCATTTAGTTGTAAAAGTAAACTAAGGATTTATTTTTAATTATGTAGAAGTAATACACTAATTAGAGCAGAAATTACATTGTCTGCTTGGACTTTTGTCTTCACTGTAGCTATTTGTTTTCCTCTGTCTTTATCAATATTGTCTGTTTTCAATTCTGTGGCACATTAGGTTCTTGAATCTGAAGTGCTGTCGGTTATCTTCCTGTTTCACACACTGCCACACTCCTGAAGTTTTGCAGTACAAATGGAAAAATGCATGAATAGTTCCCTATTTTCTAAAAAAAGGAAACAGAAGTAACAATAACATATAATATTGCATTTGAACAATGGTTCAAAGGGAAACTTTGAAATTACATTCAACTATGACATAAAAATTATAAAACATTTTGTTTTTCAAGGTACTCAAAAAAAAAAAAAAAAACGAAAAAACAAAAACAAACCCAAAACTCAAACATTTTTTCAGTATTTACATTTGAAATCAGATTCCTCTGCAACTTAAACTGTCCATGCTAGCTGTCTGTGCTATCTCTACTTTTAAGAGAGATAATCAACCCCAGAATTGAATTGTTCCTATTTTAAGAGAGATATCTAACATATCCATTTTAATGTAGGAAAAAATATATAAATTAGGGCTTTAGAGCTTGCCAGAAAAAAGATAGCAGGGAGACATTGAACAGGGAACAGAGGTTTTCATCATTTTATTAAGAAAAGTTTTATAAGACATTAAATGAAGTTATTGAGCAGTATATTTAAGAACCCACAGAATACCTAGTTAAGCTATGGTACACTTCATCTTATTTGATAATGGAAGAAAAATCCATGAAATCTTTAACAAATACAAAGAGAAACATAAAAAATCTGAGTCCAGAAATCCCCTAACAATGGAATTTTGTCAGATGAGGGAGGTATTAGGAGGAACTGTTAGCAGTAGTTATTAGTTATTCTAACAGTTATTTAGTTACTTATATATGTGCTTATATATACTAGTGTACATGTGCGTATGTGTGTGTATACACAGTTAGTCAATTATTACTCTGATAATTAGTTACTCTAATAAACTCTAGTAATGTTAGAGATGTGATACTTGGCTGGGTGTGTAGCCTGACATTGTGCAGCTGCACCAAGATCATTGTCTAGATGGCTAACTTGGACAGTAACTTTTTAATGGCTAAAGTTAAGTTGGAAGAATTACACCACTAAATGGCTAATTGAGAAGCATGAGAGAGAAAATAAAAAGTGTGGTTTTTTTAATTCATAGGACCAAAGTGGAATCTTGATTATGACTTATCTGGAAGCTGGAAGAAGAACCAGAGAACCAGTTCTGATTTAGATTTAGTTCTTAGTCATTTTCAGAATTAGAAAAACACATTGCTTAATATGATAAAGTAAAAAATTCCAAGAAAATCATACTCTTTGGGTGGCTGCACTGTAAAGTGGAATGAATCACATGGCATCTCCTATTTATGACATGGTCCGACATGCTAGGAATCAGTAATATTAATGTTATTGGAAGCTGCTAATGATGTAGTATATAGTTTCTGCCTCAGACTTTCAATTTTGTAGCGCACAAACAGTGGCCTAAAAGGTTTCATTTTAACTGTATGAATTAAACTGAAATGGTAATTGTAGTCACTCTGATCTCCCAATAAATTTAAGGAGATATGATAGGCACTTGTATCAAGCAACTCATCCTAAGAGCTCAGTTTTTCTGGAGGGCCATATGTCTTCCCACTGCCTCACTATAGAGACAGTTAAAGAAAATTTCTTGGGCAAAATTTGACTTTATACACAGAAGAATTAGTTTGGAAAACCACTTCATACTGTCCAAAACACTCCAGAATTTTAATTTAGTCATCAGTTACATCTGAGGATAGGAAAGATACATATTAATGTATCTAAGTCTCTTTTATAATTAGCTCAGCTGAATTATATTCTTTTACTTTCCTAAAATGACAATGACTAGAATAATTTTAATTGAAGTCTTTGATCAGGAAGAAAAGTGAATATTAGAATTATGGAAACAAAATTTAATCCACACTTCTTTGAAAGTCACAGCCTAGAGAACTAGCTTGTTTCATTGCTATGAACTTGAGGTGTTTCGATTATGTTAACATTCTCATTGTGAATCTGTATTTTTGTTCCTTAGAAACATAGTTTTGTTATAATTAACCTGTGCTTTTATTTCTTTCTTGTATAGTAATGCCAAAGGCATATTCCATTTGTCATAAACTGTTTCAAAACTATCCATTTATTTCCTTTTCTTGAGGGATACATAGGTTTTTTACATGTAAAAAACTGTTTCATAGTCTGCAGTGTTTGCAAATGGCTGTGTACTTCATAAAAAGCCTTATACTGAATTGTCTACAAGATAAAATAGTGCCTTTTTAATATTTAAAATCTTCAACAGTAGTATTCCAAGGAATCTAGATATTAATCACATTCCTATAACAATCTTATTTAAGTGTTCAGCAGCATGCAGTAAAAATCAGTCACTAACAACATCTACATCTGAATTTAGGATACATAGTTATGTTTTATTGACAATTGTTAATAAAGATATTATCCATAATCATGACAAACAACAAAACCAGTTGATACACTATGTCTTAATATTTTAAATATCTCAACCACTAGCATAGTAAAAAATATCCTAACAAATTTTGACTATGTCTAAGGGAACTGAAAACAGTAATACAATAACTTCATTAAAATGAACAGGTGAAATGCTAGGATAAAAGTGATAGAATCCAGAAGAAGATAAATAAATAAGTTTATAGATTTTGCAACAAACAGTAAGAGATACTTCACAGTTCAAAACATTACTTTTCATCCCTTTTGACCTTTCATATTTGAATAGGACCTGCTTCCACTTATGAACATGGAATCAGATTAATTTCTGCCTTTGACAAAACACATTTGTAATCTACAGATTATATGATCCAGTTTAGGAACCATGGTAGTCTGCAGTCTGTCTCACTTGACAACCTCATTTGCACCTATATTTTCAGTATCTAGTAAACTAGTTCTAAAGTAAGCTCCCTGTATGTTAAGTTGAGTAAGCTAAACATTTTTGTGTCTGGCACAGAACAAACCTGTCTTTTGCGGGTGCCTAAACCTACATACTCTCAGTAAACATGGAGGTAGGATTCAGTTGCCTAAACATTGGCCTCCAGATTCATTTCAGACTTGGTGGAACATCCTGCCTGGTCTCCAGCTCCTCCACTCCAAAGGAGTGTGTGTCTCCCATAAGTCTTCTGTCCAATCTGCAGTCCTATGCAGATGACTTGGTATTCTAGGTCATCTAAAGTAATTTAAAAAAAAAAAAAAAAGGCACAATTTTATCAAAATGAACCCATGGGAGCTGTTTCTTTGAGATGTAGATATCTACATTATACGGACTAGACTCAATTGCCCATACACAGGTGCTTAATGACGTTAGAGGTATCTAGCCTATCTGAGAAATCTCAGTGCCATGAGGCTAGCAAAATCCCTTGGGATAGTTTGGATATATGTGTATGTGAATTGCATGTAAGTGAAATCTGTCCCATTCTAGAGATCTAGCTGGAGATGACACTAAGTACCATGGGGCATTTCAAATACTAGTAGTTGATGGGCGGGCAACTAAATTGAAGCCTGACAGAGCGTGTCTATACCTGGGTATTAAAGATCCCATTACAATTAATGGAAATCTAAGCCTCAATTCAGCTGCCAACTGTTCACATCCAGTGTCAATTGTCAGATCCTAAAGTACTTGAGTTTCCTACATTGAGCTAGCACATATACCACAGATCTTAAAGATGGTCTTCTGGAGCAGAAACCGACAGAATATCCCAGATGTGGAAACCTTTTGTGTTCTGGGATAAGTAACTGAGTCTCACTCCTCTGAGTGAGCTTCAGCTGAGGTGCTCTTTAGCTCTTTAGGGTTCACTCACTGTAACTAGATTGCCATCCATGGTAATGGGAGGTCAGATTCCTGCCTCACATGTCATCAGTGGTATGTAGATCCCTAAATAAAAATGTCTTGATCTTTACCACATCTAAAATTAAGTGATGAATGGAAATGTTCGTTCACCAAACTGCGTATACAGAGTGGGACCTAAGACACTTCCCAGTTCCAGGTATGCATCAATTGAATAATCTCTGATTTCTACAGGAAAGAAAAACAAATACTCAAGCAGACTATGAATTTGACTGCTCACAACAGGTTCTCCTTTCCTAACAAACTGGAACTGAGGGCTGAAAGGTGAAGAGGAGTATACATTCATTTCAGTTTATGTGCAGCTGAAGTATCTGAAATTGGAAGTAACTGGTATTGCCATGTTCTACCTCACAGCTGAAAGATATTACTAACAAAACTAGCTTGAGTGAAAGAAATTCTAATTGCTCTTGGTACCTTAGACAACAACTCCTCATATTGATTGTGTGGTCTGTAACAAATTCCCACCACACTATCACCCCTGCTGGCCTCTTGTCTGATCCTGACCAAAAAGCTTTCAACTTGCCTGTCATCCATCCCATACAACAACTCTGTACATTTGACCTGATTCTTCAGATAGAGGGCAACCCACTGACCTTCATCTTTCCTGCCTGTCTTTCCTGAAGAGCCCGTATTTACCCATTGCAGCACTCCAGCCATGTAAGCCATTCCACCATGTCTTAGCTATTCCAACAGCATTATAGCATGTGACCGTACGAGTTGCTCTAGTTACTCCTGTTTGTTTCTCAGGCAGTGGGCATTTGAGCATGTACATTTGAGACTGATGTCCTTTTGCCCCAATTTGCTATTCCTGAAGTCTTTTGCAACTGTCTTTATCCCGTTGCTTTCACCCTCATCAACCATTTCCTCACTTAACTGTGTGTTTTTATCTCCCTCCCTCATTATTGCCAGTATAAAGCTCTTCTCACCAGCTTTACCAACCTGTTGGCAGACATGCTTTTGCTGTATTTGGTCAGGCACAGTCCATCTCTTCCTGCTAGTCATCAATCCTCACAGAGCTCTGATTGGACTCCAGTGCCCTTGACCCTTGCATCCGGAGCCAAATAATCACTCTTGATATGCTTGAGGTCACTGCAGAAGGATTATTGGTGCCTACACAGATAAGCAGCAAGGATGCTTAGTCCAAGAATTGGACCAGTGTCAGCGGTCTTTCTACAGCATTCCTAATCCAAGACCCTGGCAAGCAGCAATGCATCCCCAGGCAGCAGATCAGGTTGGCAGATGGGGACTTCCATTTCCCACAGTCAGGAACCTCCCATAACTACCACCCACTGCTTCCTCCTGATGCAGATGCATAATTCAGGCTTGGCCCATTGCAGTGCCTACTCAGGAAGAGCTTTATCCTCCACGTGTGATACCAAGGCACTAAACCTATTCCGCACTTTCAGGTTTGGGTGGAGAAGGAGCTGTCCTCCTGCTGCCAGAAGTCACGTGCTCCCAGCTTTCACCATCGCAGGAGTCTCCCTTTTCCACCTGAATGAGCACACTCTCTGGCTGTTCTTCCTTCTGTGCAGTGTGCTTTTGTTTCTGCAGGGTCTCTGTAAGGATCCTGTCAATCTCTCTTTCATTTTTCCTGATGCTGCACAGTCTGCTCACCTCCTTCTGCAGCTTCTTTACTAGGTGACACAGCTTCTCAGCCAGAGCACGGATGCAGGCACGGGCACCATCTTCACTTGCTTCAGCATCAGTGGGAGTCCCCTGGACTCCCTGCAGCCCAGGTTTTGTCTGAGAGGAAGTCTCTGATGTGCTGGGGTACTTACATTTGTTGGGGCTTGGGTTTTATGCCCTGTGGCACATCACCATGTGTTGAGCAGTCCCATGCTGTTCTCAATAGTTGCTGGCTCCCTTCCACGTGCCCTTCTGCACAAACAGGTGTGCAAACTATTGCACCTGTGAGCTGCTTCTGTTTGCTGTGCTCATGTTTGATGGTCACCCTCACTTTAGTCTGCAGGGATATTGGCCAAGAGTGTGCTGGGGATAGAGATTTTGCTTTGGCTAGGTTTATCATACTACCAACAACAAAATGACATGGCAGAGAAAAAAGCACTCAAAAATTACTTCAGAGAAAGAGATTTTTAATTTTTTTTAAAGTAAAAATTACATGCATTTTAGCTAGAGAACACTGTAAACGTGCTGGCACAGCTCAACATATTTGCTTTTATGTCTAGCTGTACTGGCTCTTTAGCCCTGTGTCCCTCGTTGTTTATCACCTGGGTTTGAGGATTTCAAATTTCCCCTTTAGGACCATCAAAGGCTTGCCAACCCTCAAAGAAATCTTTCTGGAGAGCCGGCTGCAGGGTGAGACACCAGGGAGTGCCCTACAGAGTCATTTCTGTGCTTGGAAATGCAGAATCACTGAACCGCTCTAGGTGGGAAGGGACTTCTGCAGATCGTCCAGTCCAAGCCCCTCTGCTCAGAGCAGGGTCAGCCACTGAAGGTTGCTCGAGGCCCTGTCCTGTTGAGTTTCAAAGGATAGAGACTCCACAGCCTCTCGGGGCAACTCATTCCACTCTTTGACCACCCTCACAGTAAAAATATTCTTATGTTTAAATGCAGTTTCATCTATTTCTATTTACCTCCATTGCCCCTTGCCCTGTTACCTGTCAGAAGAGTCTGGCTACAACTCCTTTACTGTATCTCATCAAGTATTTGTGCAGATTGATAGGATGCCCCTGAGCCTCCTCTTCTCCAGGATGAACTCTCCCAGCTCTCTCAGCCTCTCATCACTTGGCTAGTGCTCCAAGCCATCAATCATCTTAGTGGAACTGCTCTAGGATGTCCCTGTCTCTCTTGTGCTGAGAAGCCTGGACCTGGACCCAGTACTTCAGATGTGGCCTCACCAGGGGGAATAATCACCTCCCTCCCTCCCAGGAGGGGAAGAATTGCCTACCTCAACCTGCTGAAAAATGCTTTTCCTAATGCAGGCCAGGAGGCTCTTAGCTTTCTTTGCCACGAGGGCACTTCTCCATGATTTCACCGCAATCAGATTGGGCAAAGGAGTCAGTTCCTCGGAGAGCTCTGGAAGGCGTTAAGCCTGTTTTCAGTGTTTGCTGGCAAGGAATATAGGAGTATGGGACTATGGGACAGAGATGGAGAAGGAAGAGAGCACCCATAATCTGGTGTCTGGTGTCCCTGCATGCCACAGCAGGGTGAGGGACCACTCAGCAGAAACTCCTTACCTGAGAATGTGGGCGTAGGGCCCCTTTCAATCCCCTAGGTATGCCAAATGTGCCATGTGAGACAGAGAGGAGGGGTGTATTGCACAACATGTTGCCAAGTCATGTGGGCGGATGCGTAGAAATGCCCGCAGGATATGTAGCTTGCAGTGGGGATGTGAGCACAGCATTTTAAGGCAGAGTGAATTGCTAGCCTAGGCACAAAATGTGCCATGCCAGCTGGTCTTAGTGCCAGACATTTAGTGTACTCGTATAAATGTGGCTATAGAAACAAAATTCAAGTGATCACTCTACATGGTTATCTTTATTGTCTCCAAATTAGTTGTATCTTTCTTCAAAGAGTGAAGTTCCTGACATAAATTTCAAGGTCTAGTCCACAGAAACTGATTTTTCTAAAAAGATAGAACAACCACAATGTATTTTAGCTTCCAAGAGGAGTTTCAGATTAGAAAGTCAGAATTTTAGATAAGGATAGTACAATACTGAATTAGATGATCTGTTGTATCCTATGGTACCAGAAAAAGGACATTGTTTTTAGGTAAAGAAGAAATTCACAATGTTTTTTAAGAAATATTACCCTGCAGAGAGTGGTCCGAAAGTGGAATATCTAAGAACCAAAGAGAATAAATGTTTTTAGGTAATCAATGAATACATCAACTTTAACTGATGGGTACTGAAGGGTACTAGTAAGCTGGAAAAGCTTGGGTTTGCTTATAGTCAGCCATGCTAGCTAAATGCGAGAAGGGAATTCCTGACTGAACATACTAATTTCTTCCAAGATTTGCAGTGATTTATTTCATATAAAAACACTTTTTTTTTTTTGTTTCCACATAAACAAGCAATGAATGACTGTTCTTTTATGTTTTGAACTTTCAGTCCATATGGATTGGTGTGGACAAATTACTTGGCAAATTATCCCATTGCCTACATCTAATTCGACATTGCTGTTTACTGCACTATTCTTTCCGCTTTTGAAAATATAAAATAAATCTCAAGTCAAAATCATGCAATACTCTTACAAGATGTAAACGAGCTGTTGTGATTTATTGGAAATGACTTTCACAAATACAATCTTCATTGGGCATCCCATATGCAGGTGTTTAGAAGGTGCATGCATCTGGCTGTGTGTCTTTGGTTTATGTGTTGAATGCGTACTTTTCCATGACAGATTTCAGACAGCTAGTTCCTACATATATATAAGCAGGAGCATCCAGAGTAAGAAAAAAGGCTGGGCAGTTTATATGGCTAAGTACAGTGTACACAAATATGTATTTGCATGTATTAATAAAATACAGTTTATATTTAAAGTCCCAAGGAAGAGATTTGTGGAACAACATTTCTTTTTAACTAGTCTGAATCTATAAGTAACTTGGTAATATATACATTAATTTCACCTGCTGACCTTGTTCATAGTGATGGCAATCCTTATCAAGCATCACACTTGCCTATTATGTTAGAAAACTTCCTCTGAAGAATGCTGTAGGTGGTCAATAATTGGACCGATCACCCTTTGTTTTTTAAGTGAGGGAAAGAAGCTAAAGCACCTTTGGCGGGGTGCCTTTTCATATTGGCTTGTCCACTTACTAATATGTCTTCAAAGTGCCTTTTAGCACGGCTGGAGATGTAGTCCATGTTAACAGGAATTCTCTGTTTTTTGAAATGTGGGACAACCTATCTGACACAATAGAACAGAACACTTTTCAATTTTTTTTTGAAAGCAGGTTTCAGGAGCTGGGGTGAAGACTGTGGAGATGGAAAATAGTTTGATTTAGCTGGTCACCTATTTTTTGACATTTCTTATAAAGCAGCTATTATGCATTGACAATAGCATTTACAGATCCACAAAACAAAATTATTTAATAACTTTTTATGTTTGACAATTGTTTGCAAGGATATAAAAAATCCTGGCATCTTTGATAAAACGTTAACTGCTTGTTGAGCTAAATATTTCACATTCATAGTCTAGAGGAGAAAAAAGTAAAATCCCTCCCAAAGCAAGCAAAGTTCTTTGGCACATTTAAAAAAATTCAGATTAAAAAAATCCCTGATGTATGTATTTGAACATCTAAATGTTAGTATATTAACAAAATAAAATATTCACTAATTTCAAACACTTAAATCAAGGCTTACAATGAATAATTAATATTTTCTTCATGCATTTCTAACCAACTTATTAATAGAAAGATAACATGAACTGGAATTTATTTCTCATAAATTCGGCCATCTAAAAGTTATGTTTCTAGTCTGATAGATGTGTAGGTTGTCTCTATAGTGACTTCAAAAAGATATACAGGTGGTGTTATTTGCCTTTATGAGATACTTACCTTTCTTTAGACAATTAGACTGGAGTAGATGTTCGATTTTTACATAACTAAAGCTAAGTGAGACAAAACTTTTCATTGTTTCCCTCCCCCCGCCCCCCGATCTTGATTCCCTCACAGAACAAGATAGTGTTCTAAAAAGAAATCACAATTTCACAGGGAAGGAATTATTTGTAAGTAGGGCTGCTGTCTTACTTATTGAAGAAGTTGGAATTTGAGTAGCAAATATGGTAGGTGACTACAAGAAGAGAAAAAAGTGCTTACAATTTCAGTTTTGACAAGTGAACTAGCAGTCCTGCTTGATATTAAGCAAATTCCAGGAATCAACATATGTACAACCTAGAAAACCTATTCCTCCCACCTTAATATAAACACTGCCATTTGATCAGCTCTCTAGATTCCACTGCTTGTTTTACTCGAGGGCTCATTTCTCCTGCCAGTACAGGCACCGCATATTATGAGAAACTTGCCTATGGGCCTGGCATATATTTGGTGCTGGTGACACAACATGTATTCTGTGTGTGGTTCGGGAGTATTTCTTCACAGCTGGTGCAATCTTGTCCCAGGGATGGAAAACTTCTGCAGCTGGAACATAGCAGCGGCACTCTAATGGCATTTTCTAGTTTAGGGTAGCCAAGAGGGATCCAGTTCATGTTTCCTGAGACTGCTGCAAAATGACCTAACACATAGATGGTATAGCAAAGTGGGAGATCTGTTCGGAAACTTGTGGCTCATCAGAATTCGAATGCTCAAATGGACGTCAATGCATGGTCATGTCCTGCATGGTCAGTCTGGAGGCATAGGACTGGAAAATGCTGAAGATTAATGATTACAAATAACCATGTACAGTTCTATTAGCATATCAAAATAGTTTCAAGTTGGCTGCCCACAACTGTTTGATGTTGTTAACCTTAATTTCTCTGTTCTTTACATCTCAAGAGAGAAATCAGGTATAGTAGTGACTCTTGGGCTTACCAGGGATCACTGGATTCTACTTTAATAATTTCTAAACAACTTTTAATGTTTAATTGCAATATGAAAAGTTATGTACTTTGATCTCTTATATCTTGGTCATGAGACCAAATGTGGGCAAATTATCTCCATCCCATTTGAAATTGAACTATAAAAAAAAAATATTTAAAAATCCTGCATAAGGGCTTCTGATACTGTTGAAGCAGATTTGCGTTTGTTGAGTTGAGCTGTGTACAGATGTTATACTTCACTAAATGAAATATAATCATCATCCAGGTATAGAGGCAGGAGCACAGTGATTTGAATTTCCTTTTTGTTTAAAGTTTTTGGTTTTGTAACTGACAAACTCATACCAGTGTTACTACATAAGCAGCTGACAGACTTTCAATTCATGTTTTATGGTCATTCTACACTGTTTCTATATCTTTTAGCGAACGTGTGTATATATATATATATATATATATAAAAATATGTAGGCTGCATTACTTGCTTACAAATGTAGACACACATGTTCAAACACAAAATTTAAAAACATCTGTTATTATTTTGGTTGATTAGGCTATATGCAGGCATTTTGTAACCAGATTACAAAGATAATTAAAGAATAATTTTCTTTTCAACTATAATTAGCCTATATTTCAAGTTAATCATGATACATCTTGCAGAATGTTTACATTGTCAGAAACGTGCACTGGTAAGCTTCAGATCTAGAAACATAGCTAATAATCCTATGAAAAAGATATGACATGTTTCCGTGTTGTTGGTTTTTTAAATTTTTTTTTTTTTTAACTTTTTTTTTCCTCTGTGAATAAGGGTAGATACTTTCCTCTGGAGGTAAGTGAACAGTTAAAAGGCTTTGAACTCAGTGTTTTCAAGGCTTTTAATAGGATTTCCAAAAATATTCAGATTTAATATGTGCAAAGCAGGCTTACCAGGCAAATTCTCTGCTACCCCTGGCAAGAATTCTTCGGGGTTTTTGCATAAATTTTGTAAATTGGTTCTAGACTCAAAAAAGGTCAACCACGTGACATTTTTTGACTGTCCAGCAAATTACTGTGCAAGGATCCTGTTGTCGCTCAACATAAAAATGCTATTAATTCAATAAAGTTTCCCAAGTTTCTGTAGATACACTTAAGATCAGAAAAAAATTTTGGAGTTTGCATCTCCAGGAAGGGGTTTCTGATGAATGCTTATGTTTCTAAAGCACATAGCCCATTTCCTCAGTGCAAAATTTTCCTGATGCTTCTCTCAAGTAATTATTCTGCCTGGTCTGCTTGTGCAAAGATAAAGAACAGGAAATTGTCAGGCTTATATATTTCCCATAAACATGCAGAATGCCAATAAACTGAAAATCTGTGGTTTGTCAATGTGATACAAAAAGATCGCTGGCTGTTACCATGATTTTGAAGTTAAACAGACCAACTGAATGCAGATTATCCATACTACTCTGCAGCAAGTTACAGAAGAAAGCAGCAGGCATGGCATATGCATCCACAGACACAGCTCCAAAAAAAGCAAAAACTGAAGCAGGATTAGAGCTGATGTCTTTTCTAAACAAGAGGTTGCTGTGGTTAACTTGACTATTACCTAATTTAAACCGTGAGTCATAGAAGAGACCTGGCCTTTACATGCTTCTTGCTGTTGTCATGGGATCACTCATGACTGGCTGTGTGACACCAAAAAGCAGTATCAGCAGGAAGAGTTTCTCACTGGCATCCTACTGCTCCTTGTTCCTTCTGTCATGATGCATGAGCTCTATGGCAGCACTGCAGAGGAACCAACACATTCAAGAAAAAAAGACTCTGATTTTCCAAAGCCTGTAAGTTTTTACAAATTCTGTAACCCTTATTATCATCGAGCAGAGACATGAGTTTTCCCACTAATTTGAACAAGGTTATATAGAGAATAAGATCCTTCTCTCTCAGGTGGAGGAGGAAGAACCAGTTGCCTGGTCAAGGGAACCAAGCAGAATCTTCTCCTGATAAAGTCTGCAGTCCTGCTCTTCTTATGTTGGGTTTTGGGTTTTTTTCACTTTATTAAATAACAAAAACTTTTTACTTATTCCATAAGGATGAATAGCAAGGCTAGAGGCAAAGATTAAGGCACTCTCTTCCCACATGGAGCAGCTTTCAACAAATGCTAGACTTGCCAGATTCATTATTAACATACTTCCCTCTGTATTAACACTAAAAAGTAAACTAGACATGAGGAAAAATCTACTGCTGGTTTGCAGTTTTTTCTCCTACAAATGGATAATACTACCATTCCACTCTTCAGCTGTGATTACCGTCAGAGGTCTTGTAACACTGATAATACTCCTCCTACTTGTATTTTTACCCCTGTTTTAGAAAGAAAAAAGAAGCATTAGGGTATAAAATGACTCGGATAAGGTCACCCAGGAGGTTAGTAGTAGATGTGAGGCTGTCATCTGGTGTACTCTACAAGAGTCTACATTAGAGTTTTAGTTCAGATGAAATAAGGTCCAGTGCATGTGACAAGATCAGAACTCATCATAAGTGAGCCTTCAAAACCTGTATAGTGTTGAAACTACATCTTTGGCAACAACCATTTCTCTCTGCACATTCACTCCTATTGCACTGCAGAACATGCTAGTATATATGTTGGCTCTATGCACTGAGCCACTCCAAATAAAATCACAAACCCTCCCACCTAAACAAATATAATATGTATATAAACACCTCCTCGTGACACACTGTATATGCTACATACTGGTTTTGGCTTTGGTATATGCTGCTAGTCATTTGGAATAATGGATATTTGGAATAATACATAATCAAGTGTAATCTTACCTTTTTAGCCAGGGTTGCCTCTGATAAAGATCTAGGAAAACTTTTTCTCTGCCCTCCCTCTGTTAATGGAGAAACAGCCACTTCCACAGAATGATTTCTAAAATTTTAAAAGCTATGTCATGAATTTGATTCCATCTTCTTATACCCAAGGTACATTCAGAGACCTTTCCAGTGATCAAAATATATCTATGAAAGAACAGAGAAAAATGTTAAAACTAAGCGTAATAACTGCCCTACCTATCAATTTTATTTTTTTTTATGTTTTGTCTGTGACTTGAAAGGCTTTGAGCTATTTGCATAAAGATATTTCAGGTTACATTTTATTGCACCCTAAGCAACTGTTACTCAATCTATGCAAATTTGAAATTTGAAAATAGGCTATACTATTAATACTCAGGCTATACTGAAAATTAATCTCTAACTTAGAGATTGACTTTGACAAAAGTCTGCATATACATTCATTATTAAGTTTTAGGAGATCCATTAATTAAAAAGAAATAAGAATAACATATTTTAAAAGCACTTAAGTATCCAGAGTAAATTTAAAAGTTATTTGAGGGGGGGGGAATCCTTCTAAGTTGAGTTTTGTTAACTTTGAAAAAGACATATGATCCTAAATTAACTTTTGAAAAAAATTAATATTTTTGAAAAAAAGTTCATAGCATTGAAGTGTTTTATTCTATATCTTATAAAATTATATTCCCTGGGAAAATAATATGATTGTCATTTGAAAGTTTTAAATATTTGTAAATGAGTGCTGAAAGTTACAGTAAAAAAATACTTCAGATAAAAGTCACATAAGTACAAGTGATGAGATTTATCAGATCACCTCTGAAAAAATCCATTATGAAACTAAGCTTTCATGAAAACAATAGTTACTGAAATCCATACAGAGTTAAAAACATGTCAATACCAACAGTGAGCAGCGTACAGTCAACTCAAAAGTGACAACGGCAGCAAATATTCAGGAAAAAAAATGTGCTGGTGGCATTAGTATTATTTATAGACAGCCATACATACGGGTTTCACAGTGCCATCTACACACTAAAGATTTGTCAAAAAGCTGACTAATTCACTAAAAGATACAAATGAGTGCTAGGAGAACAGAGCTATGTCATTTCCTCTTCCTTTACCATTTCATCCTTCTGAGAAGGTTATCCTCATCAAAAGCCTGTAAAAAGATTAAATGCCGTCCCTCTTAGTATTTGAGACGTGTGACACATTTTCTCTTTAGAAAGAAAACAGGCAGACTATTTCAATGAGACAGAGATTCCCTGAGGGACAGGATCTATTAAAATAGTTGACAAAATAAAAGATTTGATCACCAGAAGCAAAGGGAGTCATACACAGTGCATGCAATATGTGCTATTTTTCCTATGCACAGAGTCATGCTGGCAGGAGGTGGTGACAGCCCAGCCTTACCAGTGCTGGTATGTTATAGACAAAAGGAAGGTTATGAGTCTGGGCAAAGCGCACACAGCTGAATTTCATGGCTTTCAGTTACTCTTGTCTGTTCCTTCTAGTAAGGCTGGATCAGGCACCGCAGCATGAAATTTCTTGTCCGGCAAGGCAATGTCATACATAGTCAAAAATGTATTTTTATTACGGATAACTAAAAGTTTACTTCTTAATAATTTGTTTAAATAACATATGAGATATCATAAGAGATGGAGTTCTTAAATTTCTGAAATACTTGTGATTGCCTTTTGTGCTCACCAGGGTAGATATACATTTCTTTTTAGGAGATATATCTAAAATAAGAATACAATAGATTTGTAAAGATCAGTCTCCATAAACCTAAATTTAAATGCATATTAAGCAGAAAGGTAGCTGGAGATCTACATTCAGGCATGTAAATTATGTACAGAAGCAGAGATCCACAGGAAAACAGAGCCTGAGCTGTTTACACTTTTAAAGATTTGCATGCTACTATAAACATATTCCTGCCCTCTGGAGCCTTTACCTATTACCCTATTTCAGCCCTGCATCCTCAGCTATGGAGTTTATGCCACTCTAATTTTATGACCAAATTGTTACACTGCTGTCCAAAATAAGACCTCTAACCCTTTAACTGAGGCTTTTAATTGGATGACTACAGAGGTAATCTAAGGCAGGGCACAGTACATGAAAAAATAGTCTATAAGAGCAGGTGCCTAGGTTTTTATATTGCCAACAAGCCATTTTGGGCATTAGCCAGCACAAAAATCCTGCCTGTTTAATTTTCCTCTCTGACTGATGGACCATAATTAAAAGATTCAGTTCTGCACCTACCGAGGTCAGTGAAATGACTACCTGTAATTTCAGAGGCCAGTGAATCAGGACCTAAATTCTCTCCTGCTCCCCTGGGACAAAGCGCCATATGGCAAGCTGACTGCTCTTGCTCACAGTCCTACCTCGGAGAAAGAAAAAAAAAGAGGCTATGTGATCAGACATGGGTACTCTGCACCTGCTCCTTTCTTTTTCAGCATCACTTCAGAGCTGAAGCTGCTTTCACAGTTGCTGAGTCTAGGAAGTGGGAGAGAGAAAGGGAAATAAGGGCTAGCTGCATCTCTGTAGTGTCATCACAATAATACACATTTTACTCAGAGATAGAGAAGGAAAAATGTATGCTCAGCTAGGATTTCCTGAAATATGGCAGTTCGTTTGGTTTTGCCTTGCTATTGAACCTGAAATTACTTATTTTTGATGTCTTTCTGTTGGCTTAAAGGAATAGTTCAGAATTTGTGCTATTTCTAATGCTGAGTTATTAGATTTTTTTAATTCTGCAGCTACATTTCTACATTTTTTAATTCTGCAGTTGCAAGTGTTTTCTTGCTTTGAAAAATAACGTCATGACTGACAGTACAGTTCTTTTAATGGTTATGAGTCCATTAAAAATATTTCACTCTTTATTATACCTGATGACTCCATTTCTTCTTTATATACAAGATGACAATATTGATTAAGCTTAATTTAATGAAAAGACCAGAGTTATAACATTTAAATGAATTCTAGCTCTTTAAGGTTTATTGTGTGTAGAACACTGCAAATCAGTCCTATAGTATTATTTTCTGAATTATATTACTTAAATGCCACCAATTCAATATTGTAAGGCAAGATACTGTTATCTGTTGTATCTTGTTGAACTTGACTGATACAAAATAGGATTAGATCAGCGTAATAAAAATAATAATTAAAAAATCTAGGCCAGCATATGTTTCAGATTCATTATGTAGTTAAAAGAACACTTTGCCAAATGTTATAGGTACTCAGATAACTTTAGTGTTGAACTACTTTTTATACTAGGAGGTTGTTATCCCACTCTTTACCCTGATGGTGCTCATCTCTTCTCTTCTCTTGTGAATGGATGAATTGTATTTCCAGTGGTATAATGTGCTTTCTTTGAAGATTCAGTAACAGGATTGTTGTTATGATATACTTTCCCAATTATTTTCCTATTGTGCCATTTTTCATGGCCTTAGATCACTTGTCTTTGGATTGCCTTCATGCTCTTCATACTTAATGATCTTGTTGAGAGGTACTGAACTGACATTCAGGAGACAGTTTATTTCTAGGCATCAACACATTTCTCTGGAAGCTTTGCCAGTCTTTTAGTGCAAGTTTCAATTCCCCACATGATAAGTGAATAAAAAAACTTTCTTTTATTCCTCTTTTCCTCTTCTGTTTTTAATTTTTTTCTATTTAAGCTGCAAAATCTCCAATGTAGAAATCATTTGTAACCATAGATTTAAGCTATACCATAAGAGCAATATACCATCGATCTTGGTTTGGACCAGAGTTGCTGTACAAGATGTAACTTCCAGGTACAATATGCCAATGAAAAAATACTCCATCCTAAAGTACACTGATATATCCACGTAGGAATTATCTATGTTGTAGTTCATGGACTCAGGACTTTTTTTTTTTCCCCATTAACATGAATGTTTTACATCTTAAAGGCTCAGACTTGGGGTTTTTGCACATTTAATACTAAAGATTCTCTAAGCTATGTCTAAACCTGCTACTGAAAATAAACATTTAGTGAGCTAATCATAACATTCTGTGTTTTAGAAAGTTTAGATACTTGTATTTCCTTCAGAAAACTATTACTTTCCTAAGTAAAAACTGAAACCCAAAGCAGTTTCAGCTTGCAAATTTACCAAAAAAACCCACCACAGAGCTATACCTTAACAAAAGGCTTAATCCTGAAGATGTGCAACAACATAAATTTAAGAAAGTGACACAAAACTCCAAGGGTGAGAAAATTCTGTGAAAATACTGAAGGGTAAATAGTTCCATTTAAGTATATCCACAGTTATGGGAGATGCAGAACCTGCCTGTAGCAGCTTTCAGAAGGAATTGTGTTTCAGGCAAGTACAATCCTCCTTTAAGCTTTGAGATGAGAATAGGAACATGCAACTTGTCTACCACCTTGTTCCTGCCTTCATTTTTTTTTTTCTTCAAAGATCCTCCCACCCAAAGCAATGAAAGGACTCTCCTAGCTTACCTGTACTGTCCATCTGAGATGTAAAATTCCTTGAAATTTGTCAGACAACATATGAACCAAGCACATAAAAATTTATCCTTGATGTCTTTAATCCAAAATTTGGGGGGGGGGGGGGGGGGGGGGGGGGGGAAAAGCA